>NC_087437.1:306804-613608 GCF_036321535.1 Camelus dromedarius | reverse complement strand
GGTTTGACAGTGAAAACTGCAGGAACTTCCAACCGGCACTAGGAAACAGACTGAGAAAGCAGAGAAAAAGTGTCTCCTGCAACCCGTTCCCTTGGTGCTAGATGAACGAACGTCTCTCCACTTGCTCAGTTCTGAGAGATAAGTGTGTGTGAAAGCCGCCCTTCACCTACTTGTTGGGAACACAAAGTTTCTTTTCAGTTGCAAACTCCATTCCATACATATATATGGGGAGGTACTATCTCCAACTCGGTTTTACAGTGAAAACTGCAGGAACTTCAAACCGGCACTAGGAAACAGACTGAGAAAGCAGAGAAAAAGTGTCTCCTGCAACCCGTTCCCTTGGTGCTAGATGAACGAAAGTCTCTCCACTTGCTCAGTTCTGAGAGATATGTGTGTGTGAAAGCCATTCTTCACCTAGCTTGTTGGGAACACAAAGTTTCTTTTCAGTTGCAAACTCCATTCCATACATATATATGGGGAGGTACTAGCTCCAACTCGGTTTTACAGTGAAAACTGCAGGAACTTCAAACCGGCACTAGGAAACAGACTGAGAAAGCAGAGAAAAAGTGTCTCCTGCAACCCGTTCCCTTGGTGCTAGATGAACGAACGTCTCTCCACTTGCTCACTTCTGAGAGATATGTGTGTGTGAAAGCCGTCCTTCACCTAGCTTGTTGGGAACACAAAGTTTCTTTTCAGTTGCAAACTCCATTCCATACATATATATGGGGAGGTACTAGCTCCAACTCTGTTTGACAGAGGAAAATGCAGGAACTTCAAACCGGCACTAGGAAACAGAGTGAGAAAGGAGAGAAAAAGTGTCTCCTGCATCCCGTTCCCTTGGTGCTAGATGAACGAACGTCTCTCCACTTGCTCAGTTCTGAGAGATAAGTGTGTGTGAAAGCCGTCCTTCACCTAGCTTGTTGGGAACACAAAGTTTCTTTTCAGTTGCAAACTCCATTCCATACATATATATGGGGAGGTACTAGCTCCAACTCGGTTCGACAGTGAAAACTGCAGGTACTTCAAACTGGCACTAGGAAACAGACTGAGAAAGCAGAGAAAAAGTGTCTCCTGCAACCCGTTCCCTTGGTGCTAGATGAACGAACGTCTCTCCACTTGCTCAGTTCGGAGAGATATGTGTGTGTGAAAGCCGTCCTTAACCTAGCTTGTTGGGAACACAAAGTTTCTTTTCAGTTGCAAACTCCATTCCATACATATATAAGGGGAGGAACTAGCTCGAACTCGTTTGACAGTGAAAACTGCAGGAACTTCAAACCGGCACTAGGAAACAGAGTGAGAAAGCAGAGAAAAAGTGTCTCCTGCAACCCGTTCCCTTGATGCTAGATGAACGAACGTCTCTCCACTTGCTCAGTTCTGACAGATAAGTGTGTGTGAAAGCCGTCCTTCATCTAGCTTGTTGGGAACACAAAGTTTCTTTTCAGTTGCAAACTCCATTCCATACATTTATATGGGGAGGTAATAGCTCCAACTCGGTTTGACAGTGAAAACTGCAGGAACTTCAAACCGGCACTAGGAAAGAGACTGAGAAAGCAGGGAAAAAGTGTGTACTGCAACCCGTTCCCTTGGTGCTACATAAACGAACGTCTCTCCACTTGCTCAGTTCGGAGAGGTATGTGTGTGTGAAAGCCGTACTTCACCTAGCTTGTTGGGAACACAAAGTTTCTTTTCAGTTGCAAACTCCTTTCCATACATATATATGGGGAGGTACTAGCTCCAACTCGGTTTGACAGTGAAAACTGCAGGAACTTCAAACCGGCACTAGGAAACAGACTGAGAAAGCAGAGAAAAAGTGTCTCCTGCAACCCGTTCCCTTGGTGCTAGATGAACGAACGTCTCTCCACTTGCTCAGTTCTGAGAGATAAGTGTGTGTGAAAGCCGTCCTTCACCTAGCTTGTTGGGAACACAAAGTTTCTTTTCAGTTGCAAACTCCATTCCATACATATATATGGGGAGGTACTAGCTCCAACTCGGTTTGACAGTGAAAACTGCAGGAACTTCAAACCGGCACTAGGAAACAGACTGAGAAAGCAGAGAAAAAGTGTCTCCTGCAACCCGTTCCCTTGGTGCTAGATGAACGAACGTCTCTCCACTTGCTCAGTTCTGAGAGATATGTGTGTGTGAAAGCCGTCCTTCACCTAGCTTGTTGGGAACAGAAAGTTTCTTTTCAGTTGCAAACTCCATTCCATACATATATATGGGGAGGTAGTAGCTCCAACTCGGTTCGACAGTGAAAACTGCAGGTACTTCAAACCGGCACTAGGAAACAGACAGAGAAAGCAGAGAAAAAGTGTTACCTGCAACCCGTTCCCTTGATGCTAGATGAACGAACGTCTCTCCACTTGCTCAGTTCTGAGAGATAAGTGTGTGTGAAAGCCGTCCTTCACCTAGCTTGTTGGGAACACAAAGTTTCTTTTCAGTTGCAAACTCCATTCCATACATATATATGTGGAGGTACTAGCTCCAACTCGGTTTGACAGTGAAAACTGCAGGAACTTCAAACAGGCACTAGGAAACAGACTGAGAAAGCAGGGAAAAGTTTCTCCTGCAACCCGTTCCCTTGGTGCTAGATGAACGAACGTCTCTCCACTTGCTCAGTTCGGAGAGATAAGTGTGTGTGAAAGCCGTCCTTCACCTAGCTTGTTGGGAACACAAAGTTTCTTTTCAGTTGCAAACTCCGTTCCATACATATATATGGGGAGGTACTAGCTCCAACTCGGTTTTAAAGTGAAAACTGCAGGAACTTGAAAGCGGCACTAGGTAACAGACTGAGAAAGCAGAGAAAAAGTGTCTCCTGCAAACCGTTCCCTTGGTGCTAGATGAACGAACGTCTCTCCACTTGCTGAGTTCTGAGAGATAAGTGTGTGTGAAAGCCGTCCTTCACATAGCTTGTTGGGAACACAAAGTTTCTTTTCAGTTGCAAACTCCATTCCATACATATATATGGGGAGGTAGTAGCTCCAACTCGGATTGACAGTGAAAACTGCAGGAACTTCAAACCGGCACTAGGAAACAGAGTGAGAAAGCAGAGAAATAGTGTCTCCTGCAACCCGTTCCCTTGGTGCTAGATGAACGAACGTCTCTCCACTTGCTCAGTTCTGAGAGATAAGTGTGTGTGAAAGCCGTCCTTCACCTAGCTTGTTGGGAACACAAAGTTTCTTTTCAGTTGCAAACTCCATTCCATACATATATATGGGGAGGAACTAGCTCCAACTCGGTTTGACAGTGAAAACTGCAGGAACTTCAAACCGGCACTAGGAAACAGACTGAGAAAGCAGAGAAAAAGTGTCTCCTGCAACCCGTTCCCTTGGTGCTAGATGAACGAACGTCTCTCCACTTGCTCAGTTCTGAGAGATAAGTGTGTGTGAAAGCCGTCCTTCACCTAGCTTGTTGGGAACACAAAGTTTCTTTTCAGTTGCAAACTCCATTCCATACATATATATGGGGAGGAACTAGCTCCATCTCGGTTTGACAGTGAAAACTGCAGGAATTTCAAACCGGCACTAGGAAACAGACTGAGAAAGCAGAGAAAAAGTGTCTCCTGCAACCCGTTCCCTTGGTGCTAGATGAACGAACGTCTCTCCTCTTGCTCAGTTCTGAGAGATAAGTGTGTGTGAAAGCCGTCCTTCAACTAGCTTGTTGGGAACACAAAGTTTCTTTTAAGTTGCAAACTCCATTCCATACATATATATGGAGAGGAACTAGCTCCAACTCGGTTTGACAGTGAAAACTGCAGGAACTTCAAACCGGCACTAGGAAACAGACTGAGAAAGCAGAGAAAAAGTGTCTCCTGCAACCCGTTCCCTTGGTGCTAGATGAACGAACGTCTCTCCACTTGCTCAGTTCTGAGAGATAAGTGTGTGTGAAAGCCGTCCTTCACCTAGCTTGTTGGGAACACAAAGTTTCTTTTCAGTTGCAAACTCCATTCCATACATATATATGGGGACGAACTAGCTCCAACTCGGTTTGACAGTGAAAACTGCAGGAACTTCAAACCGGCACTAGGAAACAGACTGAGAAAGCAGAGAAAAAGTGTCTCCTGCAACCCGTTCCCTTGGTGCTAGATGAACGAACGTCTCTCCACTTGCTCAGTTCTGAGAGATAAGTGTGTGTGAAAGCCGTCCTTCACCTAGCTTGTTGGGAACACAAATTTTCTTTTCAGTTGCAAACCCCATTCCATACATATATATGGGGAGGTTCTAGTTCCAACTCGGTTCGACAGTGGAAACTGCAGGTACTTCAAACCGGCACTAGGAAACAGACTGAGAAAGCAGAGAAAAAGTGTCTCCTGCAACCCGTTCCCTTGGTGCTAGATGAACGAACGTCTCTCCACTTGCTCAGTTCTGAGAGATAAGTGTGTGTGAAAGCCGTCCTTCACCTAGCTTGTTGGGAACACAAAGTTTCTTTTCAGTTGCAAACTCCATTCCATACATATATATGGGGACGAACTAGCTCCAACTCGGTTTGACAGTGAAAACTGCAGGAACTTCAAACCGGCACTAGGAAACAGACTGAGAAAGCAGAGAAAAAGTGTCTCCTGCAACCCGTTCCCTTGGTGCTAGATGAACGAACGTCTCTCCACTTGCTCAGTTCTGAGAGATAAGTGTGTGTGAAAGCCGTCCTTCACCTAGCTTGTTGGGAACACAAAGATTCTTTTCAGTTGCAAACTCCATTCCATACATATATATGGGGAGGTACTAGCTCCAACTCGGTTTGACAGTGAAAACTGCAGGAACTTCCAACCGGCACTAGGAAACAGACTGAGAAAGCAGAGAAAAAGTGTCTCCTGCAACCCGTTCCCTTGGTGCTAGATGAACGAACGTCTCTCCACTTGCTCAGTTCTGAGAGATAAGTGTGTGTGAAAGCCGTCCTTCACCTAGCTTGTTGGGAACACAAAGTTTCTTTTCAGTTGCAAACTCCATTCCATACATATATATGGGGAGGTACTAGCTCCAACTCGGTTCGACAGTGAAAACTGCAGGTACTTCAAACCGGCACTAGGAAACAGACTGAGAAAGCAGAGAAAAAGTGTCTCCTGCAACCCGTTCCCTTGGTGCTAGATGAACGAACGTCTCTCCACTTGCTCAGTTCTGAGAGATAAGTGTGTGTGAAAGCCGTCCTTCACCTAGCTTGTTGGGAACACAAAGTTTCTTTTCAGTTGCAAACTCCATTCCATACATATATATGTGGAGGTACTAGCTCCAACTCGGTTTGACAGTGAAAACTGCAGGAACTTCAAACAGGCACTAGGAAACAGACTGAGAAAGCAGGGAAAAGTTTCTCCTGCAACCCGTTCCCTTGGTGCTACATAAACGAACGTCTCTCCACTTGCTCAGTTCGGAGAGATAAGTGTGTGTGAAAGCCGTCCTTCACCTAGCTTGTTGGGAACACAAAGTTTCTTTTCAGTTGCAAACTCCGTTCCATACATATATATGGGGAGGTACTAGCTCCAACTCGGTTTTAAAGTGAAAACTGCAGGAACTTGAAAGCGGCACTAGGTAACAGACTGAGAAAGCAGAGAAAAAGTGTCTCCTGCAAACCGTTCCCTTGGTGCTAGATGAACGAACGTCTCTCCACTTGCTGAGTTCTGAGAGATAAGTGTGTGTGAAAGCCGTCCTTCACCTAGCTTGTTGGGAACACAAAGTTTCTTTTCAGTTGCAAACTCCATTCCATATATATATATGGGGAGGTAGTAGCTCCAACTCGGTTTGACAGTGAAAACTGCAGTAACTTCAAACCGGCACTAGGAAACAGAGTGAGAAAGCAGAGAAATAGTGTCTCCTGCAACCCGTTCCCTTGGTGCTAGATGAACGAACGTCTCTCCACTTGCTCAGTTCTGAGAGATAAGTGTGTGTGAAAGCCGTCCTTCACCTAGCTTGTTGGGAACACAAAGTTTCTTTTCAGTTGCAAACTCCATTCCATACATATATATGGGGAGGAACTAGCTCCAACTCGGTTTGACAGTGAAAACTGCAGGAACTTCAAACCGGCACTAGGAAACAGACTGAGAAAGCAGAGAAAAAGTGTCTCCTGCAACCCGTTCCCTTGGTGCTAGATGAACGAACGTCTCTCCACTTGCTCAGTTCTGAGAGATAAGTGTGTGTGAAAGCCGTCCTTCACCTAGCTTGTTGGGAACACAAAGTTTCTTTTCAGTTGCAAACTCCATTCCATACATATATATGGGGAGGAACTAGCTCCATCTCGGTTTGACAGTGAAAACTGCAGGAATTTCAAACCGGCACTAGGAAACAGACTGAGAAAGCAGAGAAAAAGTGTCTCCTGCAACCCGTTCCCTTGGTGCTAGATGAACGAACGTCTCTCCTCTTGCTCAGTTCTGAGAGATAAGTGTGTGTGAAAGCCGTCCTTCAACTAGCTTGTTGGGAACACAAAGTTTCTTTTAAGTTGCAAACTCCATTCCATACATATATATGGGGAGGAACTAGCTCCAACTCGGTTTGACAGTGAAAACTGCAGGAACTTCAAACCGGCACTAGGAAACAGACTGAGAAAGCAGAGAAAAAGTGTCTCCTGCAACCCGTTCCCTTGGTGCTAGATGAACGAACGTCTCTCCACTTGCTCAGTTCTGAGAGATAAGTGTGTGTGAAAGCCGTCCTTCACCTAGCTTGTTGGGAACACAAAGTTTCTTTTCAGTTGCAAACTCCATTCCATACATATATATGGGGACGAACTAGCTCCAACTCGGTTTGACAGTGAAAACTGCAGGAACTTCAAACCGGCACTAGGAAACAGACTGAGAAAGCAGAGAAAAAGTGTCTCCTGCAACCCGTTCCCTTGGTGCTAGATGAACGAACGTCTCTCCACTTGCTCAGTTCTGAGAGATAAGTGTGTGTGAAAGCCGTCCTTCACCTAGCTTGTTGGGAACACAAATTTTCTTTTCAGTTGCAAACCCCATTCCATACATATATATGGGGAGGTTCTAGTTCCAACTCGGTTCGACAGTGGAAACTGCAGGAACTTCAAACCGGCACTAGGAAACAGACTGAGAAAGCAGAGAAAAAGTGTCTCCTGCAACCCGTTCCCTTGGTGCTAGATGAACGAACGTCTCTCCACTTGCTCAGTTCTGAGAGATAAGTGTGTGTGAAAGCCGTCCTTCACCTAGCTTGTTGGGAACACAAAGTTTCTTTTCAGTTGCAAACTCCATTCCATACATATATATGGGGACGAACTAGCTCCAAATCGGTTTGACAGTGAAAACTGCAGGAACTTCAAACCGGCACTAGGAAACAGACTGAGAAAGCAGAGAAAAAGTGTCTCCTGCAACCCGTTCCCTTGGTGCTAGATGAACGAACGTCTCTCCACTTGCTCAGTTCTGAGAGATAAGTGTGTGTGAAAGCCGTCCTTCACCTAGCTTGTTGGGAACACAAAGTTTCTTTTCAGTTGCAAACTCCATTCCATACATATATATGGGGAGGTACTAGCTCCAACTCGGTTTGACAGTGAAAACTGCAGGAACTTCAAACCGGCACTAGGAAACAGACTGAGAAATCAGAGAAAAAGTGTCTCCTGCAACCCGTTCCCTTGGTGCTAGATGAACGAACGTCTCTCCACTTGCTCAGTTCTGAGAGATAAGTGTGTGTGAAAGCCGTCCTTCACCTAGCTTGTTCGGAACACAAAGTTTCTTTTCAGTTGCAAACTCCATTCCATACATATATATGGGGAGGTACTAGCTCCAACTCGGTTTGACAGTGAAAACTGCAGGAACTTCAAACCGGCACTAGGAAACAGACTGAGAAAGCAGAGAAAAAGTGTCTCCTGCATCCCGTTCCCTTGGTTCTAGATGAACGAACGTCTCTCCACTTGCTCAGTTCTGAGAGATATGTGTGTGTGAAAGCCGTCCTTCACCTAGCTTGTTGGGAACAGAAAGTTTCTTTTCAGTTGCAAACTCCATTCCATACATATATATGGGGAGGTACTAGCTCCAACTCGGTTTGACAGTGAAAACTGCAGGAACTTCCAACCGGCACTAGGAAACAGACTGAGAAAGCAGAGAAAAAGTGTCTCCTGCAACCCGTTCCATTGGTGCTAGATGAACGAACGTCTCTCCACTTGCTCAGTTCTGAGAGATAAGTGTGTGTGAAAGCCGCCCTTCACCTACTTGTTGGGAACACAAAGTTTCTTTTCAGTTGCAAACTCCATTCCATACATATATAAGGGGAGGTACTATCTCCAACTCGGTTTTACAGTGAAAACTGCAGGAACTTCAAACCGGCACTAGGAAACAGACTGAGAAAGCAGAGAAAAAGTGTCTCCTGCAACCCGTTCCCTTGGTGCTAGATGAACGAAAGTCTCTCCACTTGCTCAGTTCTGAGAGATATGTGTGTGTGAAAGCCATTCTTCACCTAGCTTGTTGGGAACACAAAGTTTCTTTTCAGTTGCAAACTCCATTCCATACATATATATGGGGAGGTACTAGCTCCAACTCGGTTTTACAGTGAAAACTGCAGGAACTTCAAACCGGCACTAGGAAACAGACTGAGAAAGCAGAGAAAAAGTGTCTCCTGCAACCCGTTCCCTTGGTGCTAGATGAACGAACGTCTCTCCACTTGCTCACTTCTGAGAGATATGTGTGTGTGAAAGCCGTCCTTCACCTAGCTTGTTGGGAACACAAAGTTTCTTTTCAGTTGCAAACTCCATTCCATACATATATATGGGGAGGTACTAGCTCCAACTCTGTTTGACAGAGGAAAATGCAGGAACTTCAAACCGGCACTAGGAAACAGAGTGAGAAAGGAGAGAAAAAGTGTCTCCTGCAACCCGTTCCCTTGGTGCTAGATGAACGAACGTCTCTCCACTTGCTCAGTTCTGAGAGATAAGTGTGTGTGAAAGCCGCCCTTCACCTACTTGTTGGGAACACAAAGTTTCTTTTCAGTTGCAAACTCCATTCCATACATATATATGGGGAGGTACTATCTCCAACTCGGTTTTACAGTGAAAACTGCAGGAACTTCAAACCGGCACTAGGAAACAGACTGAGAAAGCAGAGAAAAAGTGTCTCCTGCAACCCGTTCCCTTGGTGCTAGATGAACGAAAGTCTCTCCACTTGCTCAGTTCTGAGAGATATGTGTGTGTGAAAGCCATTCTTCACCTAGCTTGTTGGGAACACAAAGTTTCTTTTCAGTTGCAAACTCCATTCCATACATATATATGGGGAGGTACTAGCTCCAACTCGGTTTTACAGTGAAAACTGCAGGAACTTCAAACCGGCACTAGGAAACAGACTGAGAAAGCAGAGAAAAAGTGTCTCCTGCAACCCGTTCCCTTGGTGCTAGATGAACGAACGTCTCTCCACTTGCTCACTTCTGAGAGATATGTGTGTGTGAAAGCCGTCCTTCACCTAGCTTGTTGGGAACACAAAGTTTCTTTTCAGTTGCAAACTCCATTCCATACATATATATGGGGAGGTACTAGCTCCAACTCTGTTTGACAGAGGAAAATGCAGGAACTTCAAACCGGCACTAGGAAACAGAGTGAGAAAGGAGAGAAAAAGTGTCTCCTGCAACCCGTTCCCTTGGTGCTAGATGAACGAACGTCTCTCCACTTGCTCAGTTCTGAGAGATAAGTGTGTGTGAAAGCCGTCCTTCACCTAGCTTGTTGGGAACACAAAGTTTCTTTTCAGTTGCAAACTCCATTCCATACATATATATGGGGAGGTACTAGCTCCAACTCGGTTCGACAGTGAAAACTGCAGGTAATTCAAACTGGCACTAGGAAACAGACTGAGAAAGCAGAGAAAAAGTGTCTCCTGCAACCCGTTCCCTTGGTGCTAGATGAACGAACGTCTCTCCACTTGCTCAGTTCGGAGAGATATGTGTGTGTGAAAGCCGTCCTTAACCTAGCTTGTTGGGAACACAAAGTTTCTTTTCAGTTGCAAACTCCATTCCATACATATATAAGGGGAGGAACTAGCTCCAACTCGGTTTGACAGTGAAAACTGCAGGAACTTCAAACCGGCACTAGGAAACAGAGTGAGAAAGCAGAGAAAAAGTGTCTCCTGCAACCCGTTCCCTTGATGCTAGATGAACGAACGTCTCTCCACTTGCTCAGTTCTGACAGATAAGTGTGTGTGAAAGCCGTCCTTCATCTAGCTTGTTGGGAACACAAAGTTTCTTTTCAGTTGCAAACTCCATTCCATACATATATATGGGGAGGTAATAGCTCCAACTCGGTTTGACAGTGAAAACTGCAGGAACTTCAAACCGGCACTAGGAAAGAGACTGAGAAAGCAGGGAAAAAGTGTGTACTGCAACCCGTTCCCTTGGTGCTACATAAACGAACGTCTCTCCACTTGCTCAGTTCGGAGAGGTATGTGTGTGTGAAAGCCGTACTTCACCTAGCTTGTTGGGAACACAAAGTTTCTTTTCAGTTGCAAACTCCTTTCCATACATATATATGGGGAGGTACTAGCTCCAACTCGGTTTGACAGTGAAAACTGCAGGAACTTCAAACCGGCACTAGGAAACAGACTGAGAAAGCAGAGAAAAAGTGTCTCCTGCAACCCGTTCCCTTGGTGCTAGATGAACGAACGTCTCTCCACTTGCTCAGTTCTGAGAGATAAGTGTGTGTGAAAGCCGTCCTTCACCTAGCTTGTTGGGAACACAAAGTTTCTTTTCAGTTGCAAACTCCATTCCATACATATATATGGGGAGGTACTAGCTCCAACTCGGTTTTACAGTGAAAACTGCAGGAACTTCAAACCGGCACTAGGAAACAGACTGAGAAAGCAGAGAAAAAGTGTCTCCTGCAACCCGTTCCCTTGGTGCTAGATGAACGAACGTCTCTCCACTTGCTCAGTTCTGAGAGATAAGTGTGTGTGAAAGCCGTCCTTCACCTAGCTTGTTGGGAACACAAAGTTTCTTTTCAGTTGCAAACTCCATTCCATACATATATATGGGTAGGTACTAGCTCCAACTCGGTTTGACAATGAAAACTGCAGGAACTTCAAACCGGCACTAGGTAAAAGACTGAGAAAGCAGAGAAAAGGTGTCTCCTGCAACCCGTTCCCTTGGTGCTAGATGAACGAACGTCTCTCCACTTGCTCAGTTCTGAGAGATAAGTGTGTGTGAAAGCCGTCCTTCACCTAGCTTGTTGGGAACACAAAGTTTCTTTTCAGTTGCAAACTCCATTCCATACATATATATGGGGAGGTACTAGCTCCAACTCGGTTTTAAAGTGTAAACTGCAGGAACTTCAAACCGGCACTAGGTAACAGACTGTGAAAGCAGAGAAAAAGTGTCTCCTGCAACCCGTTCCCTTGGTACTAGATGAACGAACGTCTCTCCACTTGCTCAGTTCTGAGAGATAAGTGTGTATGAAAGCCGTCCTTCACCTAGCTTGTTGGGAACACAAAGTTTCTTTTCAGTTGCAAACTCCATTCCATACATATATATGGGGAGGTACAAGCTCCAACTCGGTTTTACAGAGAAAACTGCAGGAACTTCAAACCGGCACTAGGAAAAAGAGTGAGAAAGCAGAGAAAAAGTGTCTCCTGCAACCCGTTCCCTTGGTGCTAGATGAACGAACGTCTCTCCACTTGCTCAGTTCTGAGAGATAAGTGTGTGTGAAAGCCGTCCTTGACCTAGCTTGTTGGGAACACAAAGTTTCTTTTCAGTTGCAAACTCCATTCCATACATATATATGGGGAGGTACTAGCTCCAACTCGATTTTAAAGTGAAAACTGCAGGAACTTCAAACCGGCACTAGGTAACAGACTGAGAAAGCAGAGAAAAAGTGTCTCCTGCAACCCGTTCCCTTGGTGCTAGATGAACGAACGTCTCTCCACTTGCTCAGTTCTGAGAGATAAGTATGTGTGAAAGCCGTCCTTCACCTAGCTTGTTGGGAACACAAAGTTTCTTTTCAGTTGCAAACTCCATTCCATATATATATATGGGGAGGTACTAGCTCCAACTCGGTTTGACAGTGAAAACTGCAGGAACTTCAAACCGGCACAAAAAAACAGACTGAGAAAGCAGAGAAAAAGTTTCTCCTGCAACCCGTTCCCTTGGTGCTAGATGAACGAACGTCTCTCCACTTGCTCAGTTCTGAGAGATAAGTGTGTGTGAAAGCCGTCCTTCACCTAGCTTGTTGGGAACACAAAGTTTCTTTTCAGTTGCAAACTCCATTCCATACATATATATGGGAAGGTACTAGCTCCAACTCGGTTCGACAGTGAAAACTGCAGGTACTTCAAACCGGCACTAGGAAACAGACTGAGAAAGCAGAGAAAAAGTGTCTCCTGCAACCCGTTCCCTTGGTGCTAGATGAACGAACGTCTCTCCACTTGCTCAGTTCTGAGAGATAAGTGTGTGTGAAAGCCGTCCTTCACCTAGATTGTTGGGAACACAAAGTTTCTTTTCAGTTGCAAACTCCATTCCATACATATATATGGGGAGGTACTAGCTCCAACTCGGTTTTACAGTGAAAACTGCAGGAACTTCAAACCGGCACTAGGAAACAGACTGAGAAAGCAGAGAAAAAGTGTCTCCTGCAACCCGTTCCCTTGGTGCTAGATGAACGAACGTCTCTCCACTTGCTCAGTTCGGAGAGATAAGTGTGTGTGAAAGCCGTCCTTCACCTAGCTTGTTGGGAACACAAAGTTTCTTTTCAGTTGCAAACTCCATTCCATACATATATATGGGTAGGTACTAGCTCCAACTCGGTTTGACAATGAAAACTGCAGGAACTTCAAACCGGCACTAGGTAAAAGACTGAGAAAGCAGAGAAAAAGTGTCTCCTGCAACCCGTTCCCTTGGTGCTAGATGAACGAACGTCTCTCCACTTGCTCAGTTCTGAGAGATAAGTGTGTGTGAAAGCCGTCCTTCACCTAGCTTGTTGGGAACACAAAGTTTCTTTTCAGTTGCAAACTCCATTCCATACATATATATGGGGAGGTACTAGCTCCAACTCGGTTTTAAAGTGTAAACTGCAGGAACTTCAAACCGGCACTAGGTAACAGACTGTGAAAGCAGAGAAAAAGTGTCTCCTGCAACCCGTTCCCTTGGTGCTAGATGAACGAACGTCTCTCCACTTGCTCAGTTCTGAGAGATAAGTGTGTATGAAAGCCGTCCTTCACCTAGCTTGTTGGGAACACAAAGTTTCTTTTCAGTTGCAAACTCCATTCCATACATATATATGGGGAGGTACAAGCTCCAACTCGGTTTTACAGAGAAAACTGCAGGAACTTCAAACCGGCACTAGGAAACAGAGTGAGAAAGCAGAGAAAAAGTGTCTCCTGCAACCCGTTCCCTTGGTGCTAGATGAACGAACGTCTCTCCACTTGCTCAGTTCTGAGAGATAAGTGTGTGTGAAAGCCGTCCTTCACCTAGCTTGTTGGGAACACAAAGTTTCTTTTCAGTTGCAAACTCCATTCCATACATATATATGGGGAGGTACTAGCTCCAACTCGATTTTAAAGTGAAAACTGCAGGAACTTCAAACCGGCACTAGGTAACAGACTGAGAAAGCAGAGAAAAAGTGTCTCCTGCAACCCGTTCCCTTGGTGCTAGATGAACGAACGTCTCTCCACTTGCTCAGTTCTGAGAGATAAGTATGTGTGAAAGCCGTCCTTCACCTAGCTTGTTGGGAACACAAAGTTTCTTTTCAGTTGCAAACTCCATTCCATATATATATATGGGGAGGTACTAGCTCCAACTCGGTTTGACAGTGAAAACTGCAGGAACTTCAAACCGGCACAAAAAAACAGACTGAGAAAGCAGAGAAAAAGTTTCTCCTGCAACCCGTTCCCTTGGTGCTAGATGAACGAACGTCTCTCCACTTGCTCAGTTCTGAGAGATAAGTGTGTGTGAAAGCCGTCCTTCACCTAGCTTGTTGGGAACACAAAGTTTCTTTTCAGTTGCAAACTCCATTCCATACATATATATGGGAAGGTACTAGCTCCAACTCGGTTCGACAGTGAAAACTGCAGGTACTTCAAACCGGCACTAGGAAACAGACTGAGAAAGCAGAGAAAAAGTGTCTCCTGCAACCCGTTCCCTTGGTGCTAGATGAACGAACGTCTCTCCACTTGCTCAGTTCTGAGAGATAAGTGTGTGTGAAAGCCGTCCTTCACCTTGATTGTTGGGAACACAAAGATTCTTTTCAGTTGCAAACTCCATTCCATACATATATATGGGGAGGTACAAGCTCCAACACGGTTTGACAGTGAAAACTGCAGGAACTTCAAACCGGCACTAGGAAACAGACTGAGAATGCAGGGAAAAGTGTCTCCTGCAACCCGTTCCCTTGGTGATACATAAACGAACATCTCTCCACTTGCTCAGTTCGGAGAGGTATGTGTGTGTGAAAGCCGTCCTTCACCTAGCTTGTTGGGAACACAAAGTTTCTTTTCAGTTGCAAACTCCATTCCATACATATATATGGGGAGGTAGAAGCTCCAACTCGGTTTTACAGTGAAAACTGCAGGAACTTCAAACCGGCACTAGGAAACAGATTGAGAAAGCAGAGAAAAAGTGTCTCCTGCAACCCGTTCCCTTGGTGCTAGATGAACGAACGTCTCTCCACTTGCTCAGTTCTGAGAGATAAGTGTGTGTGAAAGCCGTCCTTCACCTAGCTTGTTGGGAACACAAAGTTTCTTTTCAGTTGCAAACTCCATTCCATACATATATATGGGGAAGTACTAGCTCCAACTCGGTTTGACAGTGAAAACTGCAGGAACGTCAAACCGGCACAAGGAAACAGACTGAGAAAGCAGAGAAATAGTGTCTCCTGCAACCCGTTCCCTTGGTGCTAGATGAACGAACGTCTCTCCACTTGCTCAGTTCTGAGAGATAAGTGTGTGTGAAAGCCGTCCTTCACTTAGCTTGTTGGGAACACAAAGTTTCTTTTCAGTTGCAAACTCCATTCCATACATATATATGGGGAGGTACTATCTCCAACTCGGTTCGACAGTGAAAACTGCAGGTACTTCAAACCGGCACTAGGAAACAGACTGAGAAAGCAGAGAAAAAGTGTCTCCTGCAAACCGTTCCCTTGGTGCTAGATGAACGAACGTCTCTCCACTTGCTCAGTTCTGAGAGATAATTGTGTATGAAAGCCGTCCTTCACCTAGCTTGTTGGGAACACAAAGTTTCTTTTCAGTTGCAAACTCCATTCCATACATATATATGGGGAGGTACAAGCTCCAACTCGGTTTTACAGAGAAAACTGCAGGAACTTCAAACCGGCACTAGGAAACAGAGTGAGAAAGCAGAGAAAAAGTGTCTCCTGCAACCCGTTCCCTTGGTGCTAGATGAACGAACGTCTCTCCACTTGCTCAGTTCTGAGAGATAAATGTGTGTGAAAGCCGTCCTTCACCTAGCTTGTTGGGAACACAAAGTTTCTTTTCAGTTGCAAACTCCATTCCATATATATATATGGGGAGGAACTAGCTCCAACTCGGTTTGACAGTGAAAACTGCAGGAACTTCAAACCGGCACAAAAAAACAGACTGAGAAAGCAGAGAAAAAGTGTCTCCTGCAACCCGTTCCCTTGATGCTAGATGAACGAACGTCTCTCCACTTGCTCAGTTCTAACAGATAAGTGTGTGTGAAAGCCGTCCTTCACCTAGATTGTTGGGAACACAAAGTTTCTTTTCAGTTGCAAACTCCATTCCATACATATATATGGGGAGGTACTAGCTCCAACTCGGTTTGACAGTGAAAACTGCAGGAACTTCAAACCGGCACTAGGAAACAGACTGAGAAAGCAGGGAAAAAGTGTCTCCTGCAACCCGTTCCCTTGGTGCTACATAAACGAACGTCTCTCCACTTGCTCAGTTCGGAGATGTATGTGTGTGTGAAAGCCGTCCTTCACCTAGCTTGTTGGGAACACAAAGTTTCTTTTCAGTTGCAAACTCCGTTCCATACATATATATGGGGAGGTAGAAGCTCCAACTCGGTTTTACAGTGAAAACTGCAGGAACTTCAAACCGGCACTAGGAAACAGATTGAGAAAGCAGAGAAAAAGTGTCTCCTGCAACCCGTTCCCTTGGTGCTAGATGAACGAAAGTCTCTCCACTTGCTCAGTTCTGAGAGATAAGTGTGTGTGAAAGCCGTCCTTCACTTAGCTTGTTGGGAACACAAAGTTTCTTTTCAGTTGCAAACTCCATTCCATACATATATATGGGGAGGTACTAGCTCCAACTCGGTTCAACAGTGAAAACTGCAGGTACTTCAAACCGGCACTAGGAAACAGACTGAGAAAGCAGAGAAAAAGTGTCTCCTGCAACCCGTTCCCTTGGTGCTAGATGAACGAACGTCTCTCCACTTGCTCAGTTCTGAGAGATAAGTGTGTGTGAAAGCCGTCCTTCACCTAGCTTGTTGGGAACACAAAGTTTCTTTTCAGTTGCAAACTCCATTCCATACATATATATGGGGAGGTACTAGCTCCAACTCGGTTTGACAGTGAAAACTGCAGGAACTTCAAACCGGCACTAGAAAACAGACTGAGAAAGCAGGGAAAAAGTGTCTCCTGCAACCCGTTCCCTTGGTGCTAGATGAACGAACGTCTCTCCACTTGCTCAGTTCTGAGAGATAAGTGTGTGTGAAAGCCGTCCTTCACCTAGCTTGTTGGGAACACAAAGTTTCTTTTCAGTTGCAAACTCCATTGCATACATATATACGGGGATGTACTAGCTCCAACTCGGTTCGACAGTGAAAACTGCAGGTACTTCAAACCGGCACTAGGAAACAGACTGAGAAAGCAGAGGAAAAGTGTCACCTGCAACCCGTTCCCTTGGTGCTAGATGAACGAACGTCTCTCCACTTGCTCAGTTCTGAGAGATAAGTGTGTGTGAAAGCCGTCCTTCACCTAGCTTGTTGGGAACACAAAGTTTCTTTTCAGTTGCAAACTCCATTCCATACATATATATGGGGAGGTACTAGCTCCAACTCGGTTTGACAGTGAAAACTGCAGGAACTTCAAACCGGCACTAGGAAACAGACTGAGAAATCAGAGAAAAAGTGTCTCCTGCAACCCGTTCCCTTGGTGCTAGATGAACGAACGTCTCTCCACTTGCTCAGTTCTGAGAGATAAGTGTGTGTGAAAGCCGTCCTTCACCTAGCTTGTTCGGAACACAAAGTTTCTTTTCAGTTGCAAACTCCATTCCATACATATATATGGGGAGGTACTAGCTCCAACTCGGTTTGACAGTGAAAACTGCAGGAACTTCAAACCGGCACTAGGAAACAGACTGAGAAAGCAGAGAAAAATTGTCTCCTGCATCCCGTTCCCTTGGTTCTAGATGAACGAACGTCTCTCCACTTGCTCAGTTCTGAGAGATATGTGTGTGTGAAAGCCGTCCTTCACCTAGCTTGTTGGGAACAGAAAGTTTCTTTTCAGTTGCAAACTCCATTCCATACATATATATGGGGAGGTACTAGCTCCAACTCGGTTTGACAGTGAAAACTGCAGGAACTTCCAACCGGCACTAGGAAACAGACTGAGAAAGCAGAGAAAAAGTGTCTCCTGCAACCCGTTCCCTTGGTGCTAGATGAACGAACGTCTCTCCACTTGCTCAGTTCTGAGAGATAAGTGTGTGTGAAAGCCGCCCTTCACCTACTTGTTGGGAACACAAAGTTTCTTTTCAGTTGCAAACTCCATTCCATACATATATATGGGGAGGTACTATCTCCAACTCGGTTTTACAGTGAAAACTGCAGGAACTTCAAACCGGCACTAGGAAACAGACTGAGAAAGCAGAGAAAAAGTGTCTCCTGCAACCCGTTCCCTTGGTGCTAGATGAACGAAAGTCTCTCCACTTGCTCAGTTCTGAGAGATATGTGTGTGTGAAAGCCATTCTTCAACTAGCTTGTTGGGAACACAAAGTTTCTTTTCAGTTGCAAACTCCATTCCATACATATATATGGGGAGGTACTAGCTCCAACTCGGTTTTACAGTGAAAACTGCAGGAACTTCAAACCGGCACTAGGAAACAGACTGAGAAAGCAGAGAAAAAGTGTCTCCTGCAACCCGTTCCCTTGGTGCTAGATGAACGAACGTCTCTCCACTTGCTCACTTCTGAGAGATATGTGTGTGTGAAAGCCGTCCTTCACCTAGCTTGTTGGGAACACAAAGTTTCTTTTCAGTTGCAAACTCCATTCCATACATATATATGGGGAGGTACTAGCTCCAACTCTGTTTGACAGAGGAAAATGCAGGAACTTCAAACCGGCACTAGGAAACAGAGTGAGAAAGGAGAGAAAAAGTGTCTCCTGCAACCCGTTCCCTTGGTGCTAGATGAACGAACGTCTCTCCACTTGCTCAGTTCTGAGAGATAAGTGTGTGTGAAAGCCGTCCTTCACCTAGCTTGTTGGGAACACAAAGTTTCTTTTCAGTTGCAAACTCCATTCCATACATATATATGGGGAGGTACTAGCTCCAACTCGGTTCGACAGTGAAAACTGCAGGTACTTCAAACTGGCACTAGGAAACAGACTGAGAAAGCAGAGAAAAAGTGTCTCCTGCAACCCGTTCCCTTGGTGCTAGATGAACGAACGTCTCTCCACTTGCTCAGTTCGGAGAGATATGTGTGTGTGAAAGCCGTCCTTAACCTAGCTTGTTGGGAACACAAAGTTTCTTTTCAGTTGCAAACTCCATTCCATACATATATAAGGGGAGGAACTATCTCCAACTCGATTTGACAGTGAAAACTGCAGGAACTTCAAACCGGCACTAGGAAACAGAGTGAGAAAGCAGAGAAAAAGTGTCTCCTGCAACCCGTTCCCTTGATGCTAGATGAACGAACGTCTCTCCACTTGCTCAGTTCTGACAGATAAGTGTGTGTGAAAGCCGTCCTTCATCTAGCTTGTTGGGAACACAAAGTTTCTTTTCAGTTGCAAACTCCATTCCATACATATATATGGGGAGGTAATAGCTCCAACTCGGTTTGACAGTGAAAACTGCAGGAACTTCAAACCGGCACTAGGAAAGAGACTGAGAAAGCAGGGAAAAAGTGTGTACTGCAACCCGTTCCCTTGGTGCTACATAAACGAACGTCTCTCCACTTGCTCAGTTCGGAGAGGTATGTGTGTGTGAAAGCCGTACTTCACATAGCTTGTTGGGAACACAAAGTTTCTTTTCAGTTGCAAACTCCTTTCCATACATATATATGGGGAGGTACTAGCTCCAACTCGGTTTGACAGTGAAAACTGCAGGAACTTCAAACCGGCACTAGGAAACAGACTGAGAAAGCAGAGAAAAAGTGTCTCCTGCAACCCGTTCCCTTGGTGCTAGATGAACGAAAGTCTCTCCACTTGCTCAGTTCTGAGAGATATGTGTGTGTGAAAGCCATTCTTCAACTAGCTTGTTGGGAACACAAAGTTTCTTTTCAGTTGCAAACTCCATTCCATACATATATATGGGGAGGTACTAGCTCCAACTCGGTTTTACAGTGAAAACTGCAGGAACTTCAAACCGGCACTAGGAAACAGACTGAGAAAGCAGAGAAAAAGTGTCTCCTGCAACCCGTTCCCTTGGTGCTAGATGAACGAACGTCTCTCCACTTGCTCACTTCTGAGAGATATGTGTGTGTGAAAGCCGTCCTTCACCTAGCTTGTTGGGAACACAAAGTTTCTTTTCAGTTGCAAACTCCATTCCATACATATATATGGGGAGGTACTAGCTCCAACTCTGTTTGACAGAGGAAAATGCAGGAACTTCAAACCGGCACTAGGAAACAGAGTGAGAAAGGAGAGAAAAAGTGTCTCCTGCAACCCGTTCCCTTGGTGCTAGATGAACGAACGTCTCTCCACTTGCTCAGTTCTGAGAGATAAGTGTGTGTGAAAGCCGTCCTTCACCTAGCTTGTTGGGAACACAAAGTTTCTTTTCAGTTGCAAACTCCATTCCATACATATATATGGGGAGGTACTAGCTCCAACTCGGTTCGACAGTGAAAACTGCAGGTACTTCAAACTGGCACTAGGAAACAGACTGAGAAAGCAGAGAAAAAGTGTCTCCTGCAACCCGTTCCCTTGGTGCTAGATGAACGAACGTCTCTCCACTTGCTCAGTTCGGAGAGATATGTGTGTGTGAAAGCCGTCCTTAACCTAGCTTGTTGGGAACACAAAGTTTCTTTTCAGTTGCAAACTCCATTCCATACATATATAAGGGGAGGAACTATCTCCAACTCGATTTGACAGTGAAAACTGCAGGAACTTCAAACCGGCACTAGGAAACAGAGTGAGAAAGCAGAGAAAAAGTGTCTCCTGCAACCCGTTCCCTTGATGCTAGATGAACGAACGTCTCTCCACTTGCTCAGTTCTGACAGATAAGTGTGTGTGAAAGCCGTCCTTCATCTAGCTTGTTGGGAACACAAAGTTTCTTTTCAGTTGCAAACTCCATTCCATACATATATATGGGGAGGTAATAGCTCCAACTCGGTTTGACAGTGAAAACTGCAGGAACTTCAAACCGGCACTAGGAAAGAGACTGAGAAAGCAGGGAAAAAGTGTGTACTGCAACCCGTTCCCTTGGTGCTACATAAACGAACGTCTCTCCACTTGCTCAGTTCGGAGAGGTATGTGTGTGTGAAAGCCGTACTTCACATAGCTTGTTGGGAACACAAAGTTTCTTTTCAGTTGCAAACTCCTTTCCATACATATATATGGGGAGGTACTAGCTCCAACTCGGTTTGACAGTGAAAACTGCAGGAACTTCAAACCGGCACTAGGAAACAGACTGAGAAAGCAGAGAAAAAGTGTCTCCTGCAACCCGTTCCCTTGGTGCTAGATGAACGAACGTCTCTCCACTTGCTCAGTTCTGAGAGATAAGTGTGTGTGAAAGCCGTCCTTCACCTAGCTTGTTGGGAACACAAAGTTTCTTTTCAGTTGCAAACTCCATTCCATACATATATATGGGGAGGTACTAGCTCCAACTCGGTTTTACAGTGAAAACTGCAGGAACTTCAAACCGGCACTAGGAAACAGACTGAGAAAGCAGAGAAAAAGTGTCTCCTGCAACCCGTTCCCTTGGTGCTAGATGAACGAACGTCTCTCCACTTGCTCAGTTCGGAGAGATAAGTGTGTGTGAAAGCCGTCCTTCACCTAGCTTGTTGGGAACACAAAGTTTCTTTTCAGTTGCAAACTCCATTCCATACATATATATGGGTAGGTACTAGCTCCAACTCGGTTTGACAATGAAAACTGCAGGAACTTCAAACCGGCACTAGGTAAAAGACTGAGAAAGCAGAGAAAAAGTGTCTCCTGCAACCCGTTCCCTTGGTGCTAGATGAACGAACGTCTCTCCACTTGCTCAGTTCTGAGAGATAAGTGTGTGTGAAAGCCGTCCTTCACCTAGCTTGTTGGGAACACAAAGTTTCTTTTCAGTTGCAAACTCCATTCCATACATATATATGGGGAGGTACTAGCTCCAACTCGGTTTTAAAGTGTAAACTGCAGGAACTTCAAACCGGCACTAGGTAACAGACTGTGAAAGCAGAGAAAAAGTGTCTCCTGCAACCCGTTCCCTTGGTGCTAGATGAACGAACGTCTCTCCACTTGCTCAGTTCTGAGAGATAAGTGTGTATGAAAGCCGTCCTTCACCTAGCTTGTTGGGAACACAAAGTTTCTTTTCAGTTGCAAACTCCATTCCATACATATATATGGGGAGGTACAAGCTCCAACTCGGTTTTACAGAGAAAACTGCAGGAACTTCAAACCGGCACTAGGAAACAGAGTGAGAAAGCAGAGAAAAAGTGTCTCCTGCAACCCGTTCCCTTGGTGCTAGATGAACGAACGTCTCTCCACTTGCTCAGTTCTGAGAGATAAGTGTGTGTGAAAGCCGTCCTTCACCTAGCTTGTTGGGAACACAAAGTTTCTTTTCAGTTGCAAACTCCATTCCATACATATATATGGGGAGGTACTAGCTCCAACTCGATTTTAAAGTGAAAACTGCAGGAACTTCAAACCGGCACTAGGTAACAGACTGAGAAAGCAGAGAAAAAGTGTCTCCTGCAACCCGTTCCCTTGGTGCTAGATGAACGAACGTCTCTCCACTTGCTCAGTTCTGAGAGATAAGTATGTGTGAAAGCCGTCCTTCACCTAGCTTTTTGGGAACACAAAGTTTCTTTTCAGTTGCAAACTCCATTCCATATATATATATGGGGAGGTACTAGCTCCAACTCGGTTTGACAGTGAAAACTGCAGGAACTTCAAACCGGCACAAAAAAACAGACTGAGAAAGCAGAGAAAAAGTTTCTCCTGCAACCCGTTCCCTTGGTGCTAGATGAACGAACGTCTCTCCACTTGCTCAGTTCTGAGAGATATGTGTGTGTGAAAGCCGTCCTTCACCTAGCTTGTTGTGAACACAAAGTTTCTTTTCAGTTGCAAACTCCATTCCATACATATATATGGGAAGGTACTAGCTCCAACTCGGTTCGACAGTGAAAACTGCAGGTACTTCAAACCGGCACTAGGAAACAGACTGAGAAAGCAGAGAAAAAGTGTCTCCTGCAACCCGTTCCCTTGGTGCTAGATGAACGAACGTCTCTCCACTTGCTCAGTTCTGAGAGATAAGTGTGTGTGAAAGCCGTCCTTCACCTAGATTGTTGGGAACACAAAGTTTCTTTTCAGTTGCAAACTCCATTCCATACATATATATGGGGAGGTACTAGCTCCAACTCGGTTTTACAGTGAAAACTGCAGGAACTTCAAACCGGCACTAGGAAACAGACTGAGAAAGCAGAGAAAAAGTGTCTCCTGCAACCCGTTCCCTTGGTGCTAGATGAACGAACGTCTCTCCACTTGCTCAGTTCGGAGAGATAAGTGTGTGTGAAAGCCGTCCTTCACCTAGCTTGTTGGGAACACAAAGTTTCTTTTCAGTTGCAAACTCCATTCCATACATATATATGGGTAGGTACTAGCTCCAACTCGGTTTGACAATGAAAACTGCAGGAACTTCAAACCGGCACTAGGTAAAAGACTGAGAAAGCAGAGAAAAAGTGTCTCCTGCAACCCGTTCCCTTGGTGCTAGATGAACGAACGTCTCTCCACTTGCTCAGTTCTGAGAGATAAGTGTGTGTGAAAGCCGTCCTTCACCTAGCTTGTTGGGAACACAAAGTTTCTTTTCAGTTGCAAACTCCATTCCATACATATATAAGGGGAGGTACAAGCTCCAACTCGGTTTTAAAGTGTAAACTGCAGGAACTTCAAACCGGCAATAGGTAACAGACTGTGAAAGCAGAGAAAAAGTGTCTCCTGCAACCCGTTCCCTTGGTGCTAGATGAACGAACGTCTCTCCACTTGCTCAGTTCTGAGAGATAAGTGTGTATGAAAGCCGTCCTTCACCTAGCTTGTTGGGAACACAAAGTTTCTTTTCAGTTGCAAACTCCATTCCATACATATATATGGGGAGGTACAAGCTCCAACTCGGTTTTACAGAGAAAACTGCAGGAACTTCAAACCGGCACTAGGAAACAGAGTGAGAAAGCAGAGAAAAAGTGTCTCCTGCAACCCGTTCCCTTGGTGCTAGATGAACGAACGTCTCTCCACTTGCTCAGTTCTGAGAGATAAGTGTGTGTGAAAGCCGTCCTTCACCTAGCTTGTTGGGAACACAAAGTTTCTTTTCAGTTGCAAACTCCATTCCATACATATATATGGGGAGGTACTAGCTCCAACTCGATTTTAAAGTGAAAACTGCAGGAACTTCAAACCGGCACTAGGTAACAGACTGAGAAAGCAGAGAAAAAGTGTCTCCTGCAACCCGTTCCCTTGGTGCTAGATGAACGAACGTCTCTCCACTTGCTCAGTTCTGAGAGATAAGTATGTGTGAAAGCCGTCCTTCACCTAGCTTGTTGGGAACACAAAGTTTCTTTTCAGTTGCAAACTCCATTCCATATATATATATGGGGAGGTACTAGCTCCAACTCTGTTTGACAGAGGAAAATGCAGGAACTTCAAACCGGCACTAGGAAACAGAGTGAGAAAGGAGAGAAAAAGTGTCTCCTGCAACCCGTTCCCTTGGTGCTAGATGAACGAACGTCTCTCCACTTGCTCAGTTCTGAGAGATAAGTGTGTGTGAAAGCCGCCCTTCACCTACTTGTTGGGAACACAAAGTTTCTTTTCAGTTGCAAACTCCATTCCATACATATATATGGGGAGGTACTATCTCCAACTCGGTTTTACAGTGAAAACTGCAGGAACTTCAAACCGGCACTAGGAAACAGACTGAGAAAGCAGAGAAAAAGTGTCTCCTGCAACCCGTTCCCTTGGTGCTAGATGAACGAAAGTCTCTCCACTTGCTCAGTTCTGAGAGATATGTGTGTGTGAAAGCCATTCTTCACCTAGCTTGTTGGGAACACAAAGTTTCTTTTCAGTTGCAAACTCCATTCCATACATATATATGGGGAGGTACTAGCTCCAACTCGGTTTTACAGTGAAAACTGCAGGAACTTCAAACCGGCACTAGGAAACAGACTGAGAAAGCAGAGAAAAAGTGTCTCCTGCAACCCGTTCCCTTGGTGCTAGATGAACGAACGTCTCTCCACTTGCTCACTTCTGAGAGATATGTGTGTGTGAAAGCCGTCCTTCACCTAGCTTGTTGGGAACACAAAGTTTCTTTTCAGTTGCAAACTCCATTCCATACATATATATGGGGAGGTACTAGCTCCAACTCTGTTTGACAGAGGAAAATGCAGGAACTTCAAACCGGCACTAGGAAACAGAGTGAGAAAGGAGAGAAAAAGTGTCTCCTGCAACCCGTTCCCTTGGTGCTAGATGAACGAACGTCTCTCCACTTGCTCAGTTCTGAGAGATAAGTGTGTGTGAAAGCCGTCCTTCACCTAGCTTGTTGGGAACACAAAGTTTCTTTTCAGTTGCAAACTCCATTCCATACATATATATGGGGAGGTACTAGCTCCAACTCGGTTCGACAGTGAAAACTGCAGGTACTTCAAACTGGCACTAGGAAACAGACTGAGAAAGCAGAGAAAAAGTGTCTCCTGCAACCCGTTCCCTTGGTGCTAGATGAACGAACGTCTCTCCACTTGCTCAGTTCGGAGAGATATGTGTGTGTGAAAGCCGTCCTTAACCTAGCTTGTTGGGAACACAAAGTTTCTTTTCAGTTGCAAACTCCATTCCATACATATATAAGGGGAGGAACTAGCTCCAACTCGGTTTGACAGTGAAAACTGCAGGAACTTCAAACCGGCACTAGGAAACAGAGTGAGAAAGCAGAGAAAAAGTGTCTCCTGCAACCCGTTCCCTTGATGCTAGATGAACGAACGTCTCTCCACTTGCTCAGTTCTGACAGATAAGTGTGTGTGAAAGCCGTCCTTCATCTAGCTTGTTGGGAACACAAAGTTTCTTTTCAGTTGCAAACTCCATTCCATACATATATATGGGGAGGTAATAGCTCCAACTCGGTTTGACAGTGAAAACTGCAGGAACTTCAAACCGGCACTAGGAAAGAGACTGAGAAAGCAGGGAAAAAGTGTGTACTGCAACCCGTTCCCTTGGTGCTACATAAACGAACGTCTCTCCACTTGCTCAGTTCGGAGAGGTATGTGTGTGTGAAAGCCGTACTTCACCTAGCTTGTTGGGAACACAAAGTTTCTTTTCAGTTGCAAACTCCTTTCCATACATATATATGGGGAGGTACTAGCTCCAACTCGGTTTGACAGTGAAAACTGCAGGAACTTCAAACCGGCACTAGGAAACAGACTGAGAAAGCAGAGAAAAAGTGTCTCCTGCAACCCGTTCCCTTGGTGCTAGATGAACGAACGTCTCTCCACTTGCTCAGTTCTGAGAGATAAGTGTGTGTGAAAGCCGTCCTTCACCTAGCTTGTTGGGAACACAAAGTTTCTTTTCAGTTGCAAACTCCATTCCATACATATATATGGGGAGGTACTAGCTCCAACTCGGTTTTACAGTGAAAACTGCAGGAACTTCAAACCGGCACTAGGAAACAGACTGAGAAAGCAGAGAAAAAGTGTCTCCTGCAACCCGTTCCCTTGGTGCTAGATGAACGAACGTCTCTCCACTTGCTCAGTTCTGAGAGATAAGTGTGTGTGAAAGCCGTCCTTCACCTAGCTTGTTGGGAACACAAAGTTTCTTTTCAGTTGCAAACTCCATTCCATACATATATATGGGTAGGTACTAGCTCCAACTCGGTTTGACAATGAAAACTGCAGGAACTTCAAACCGGCACTAGGTAAAAGACTGAGAAAGCAGAGAAAAAGTGTCTCCTGCAACCCGTTCCCTTGGTGCTAGATGAACGAACGTCTCTCCACTTGCTCAGTTCTGAGAGATAAGTGTGTGTGAAAGCCGTCCTTCACCTAGCTTGTTGGGAACACAAAGTTTCTTTTCAGTTGCAAACTCCATTCCATACATATATATGGGGAGGTAGTAGCTCCAACTCGGTTTTAAAGTGTAAACTGCAGGAACTTCAAACCGGCACTAGGTAACAGACTGTGAAAGCAGAGAAAAAGTGTCTCCTGCAACCCGTTCCCTTGGTGCTAGATGAACGAACGTCTCTCCACTTGCTCAGTTCTGAGAGATAAGTGTGTATGAAAGCCGTCCTTCACCTAGCTTGTTGGGAACACAAAGTTTCTTTTCAGTTGCAAACTCCATTCCATACATATATATGGGGAGGTACAAGCTCCAACTCGGTTTTACAGAGAAAACTGCAGGAACTTCAAACCGGCACTAGGAAAAAGAGTGAGAAAGCAGAGAAAAAGTGTCTCCTGCAACCCGTTCCCTTGGTGCTAGATGAACGAACGTCTCTCCACTTGCTCAGTTCTGAGAGATAAGTGTGTGTGAAAGCCGTCCTTCACCTAGCTTGTTGGGAACACAAAGTTTCTTTTCAGTTGCAAACTCCATTCCATACATATATATGGGGAGGTACTAGCTCCAACTCGATTTTAAAGTGAAAACTGCAGGAACTTCAAACCGGCACTAGGTAACAGACTGAGAAAGCAGAGAAAAAGTGTCTCCTGCAACCCGTTCCCTTGGTGCTAGATGAACGAACGTCTCTCCACTTGCTCAGTTCTGAGAGATAAGTATGTGTGAAAGCCGTCCTTCACCTAGCTTGTTGGGAACACAAAGTTTCTTTTCAGTTGCAAACTCCATTCCATATATATATATGGGGAGGTACTAGCTCCAACTCGGTTTGACAGTGAAAACTGCAGGAACTTCAAACCGGCACAAAAAAACAGACTGAGAAAGCAGAGAAAAAGTTTCTCCTGCAACCCGTTCCCTTGGTGCTAGATGAACGAACGTCTCTCCACTTGCTCAGTTCTGAGAGATAAGTGTGTGTGAAAGCCGTCCTTCACCTAGCTTGTTGGGAACACAAAGTTTCTTTTCAGTTGCAAACTCCATTCCATACATATATATGGGAAGGTACTAGCTCCAACTCGGTTCGACAGTGAAAACTGCAGGTACTTCAAACCGGCACTAGGAAACAGACTGAGAAAGCAGAGAAAAAGTGTCTCCTGCAACCCGTTCCCTTGGTGCTAGATGAACGAACGTCTCTCCACTTGCTCAGTTCTGAGAGATAAGTGTGTGTGAAAGCCGTCCTTCACCTAGATTGTTGGGAACACAAAGTTTCTTTTCAGTTGCAAACTCCATTCCATACATATATATGGGGAGGTACTAGCTCCAACTCGGTTTTACAGTGAAAACTGCAGGAACTTCAAACCGGCACTAGGAAACAGACTGAGAAAGCAGAGAAAAAGTGTCTCCTGCAACCCGTTCCCTTGGTGCTAGATGAACGAACGTCTCTCCACTTGCTCAGTTCGGAGAGATAAGTGTGTGTGAAAGCCGTCCTTCACCTAGCTTGTTGGGAACACAAAGTTTCTTTTCAGTTGCAAACTCCATTCCATACATATATATGGGTAGGTACTAGCTCCAACTCGGTTTGACAATGAAAACTGCAGGAACTTCAAACCGGCACTAGGTAAAAGACTGAGAAAGCAGAGAAAAAGTGTCTCCTGCAACCCGTTCCTTTGGTGCTAGATGAACGAACGTCTCTCCACTTGCTCAGTTCTGAGAGATAAGTGTGTGTGAAAGCCGTCCTTCACCTAGCTTGTTGGGAACACAAAGTTTCTTTTCAGTTGCAAACTCCATTCCATACATATATATGGGGAGGTACTAGCTCCAACTCGGTTTTAAAGTGTAAACTGCAGGAACTTCAAACCGGCACTAGGTAACAGACTGTGAAAGCAGAGAAAAAGTGTCTCCTGCAACCCGTTCCCTTGGTGCTAGATGAACGAACGTCTCTCCACTTGCTCAGTTCTGAGAGATAAGTGTGTATGAAAGCCGTCCTTCACCTAGCTTGTTGGGAACACAAAGTTTCTTTTCAGTTGCAAACTCCATTCCATACATATATATGGGGAGGTACAAGCTCCAACTCGGTTTTACAGAGAAAACTGCAGGAACTTCAAACCGGCACTAGGAAACAGAGTGAGAAAGCAGAGAAAAAGTGTCTCCTGCAACCCGTTCCCTTGGTGCTAGATGAACGAACGTCTCTCCACTTGCTCAGTTCTGAGAGATAAGTGTGTGTGAAAGCCGTCCTTCACCTAGCTTGTTGGGAACACAAAGATTCTTTTCAGTTGCAAACTCCATTCCATACATATATATGGGGAGGTACTAGCTCCAACTCGATTTTAAAGTGAAAACTGCAGGAACTTCAAACCGGCACTAGGTAACAGACTGAGAAAGCAGAGAAAAAGTGTCTCCTGCAACCCGTTCCCTTGGTGCTAGATGAACGAACGTCTCTCCACTTGCTCAGTTCTGAGAGATAAGTATGTGTGAAAGCCGTCCTTCACCTAGCTTGTTGGGAACACAAAGTTTCTTTTCAGTTGCAAACTCCATTCCATATATATATATGGGGAGGTACTAGCTCCAACTCGGTTTGACAGTGAAAACTGCAGGAACTTCAAACCGGCACAAAAAAACAGACTGAGAAAGCAGAGAAAAAGTTTCTCCTGCAACCCGTTCCCTTGGTGCTAGATGAACGAACGTCTCTCCACTTGCTCAGTTCTGAGAGATAAGTGTGTGTGAAAGCCGTCCTTCACCTAGCTTGTTGGGAACACAAAGTTTCTTTTCAGTTGCAAACTCCATTCCATACATATATATGGGAAGGTACTAGCTCCAACTCGGTTCGACAGTGAAAACTGCAGGTACTTCAAACCGGCACTAGGAAACAGACTGAGAAAGCAGAGAAAAAGTGTCTCCTGCAACCCGTTCCCTTGGTGCTAGATGAACGAACGTCTCTCCACTTGCTCAGTTCTGAGAGATAAGTGTGTGTGAAAGCCGTCCTTCACCTAGATTGTTGGGAACACAAAGTTTCTTTTCAGTTGCAAACTCCATTCCATACATATATATGGGGAGGTACAAGCTCCAACACGGTTTGACAGTGAAAACTGCAGGAACTTCAAACCGGCACTAGGAAACAGACTGAGAATGCAGGGAAAAGTGTCTCCTGCAACCCGTTCCCTTGGTGCTACATAAACGAACGTCTCTCCACTTGCTCAGTTCGGAGAGGTATGTGTGTGTGAAAGCCGTCCTTCACCTAGCTTGTTGGGAACACAAAGTTTCTTTTCAGTTGCAAACTCCATTCCATACATATATATGGGGAGGTAGAAGCTCCAACTCGGTTTTACAGTGAAAACTGCAGGAACTTCAAACCGGCACTAGGAAACAGATTGAGAAAGCAGAGAAAAAGTGTCTCCTGCAACCCGTTCCCTTGGTGCTAGATGAACGAACGTCTCTCCACTTGCTCAGTTCTGAGAGATAAGTGTGTGTGAAAGCCGTCCTTCACTTAGCTTGTTGGGAACACAAAGTTTCTTTTCAGTTGCAAACTCCATTCCATACATATATATGGGGAGGTACTAGCTCCAAATCGGTTCGACAGTGAAAACTGCAGGTACTTCAAACCGGCACTAGGAAACAGACTGAGAAAGCAGAGAAAAAGTGTCTCCTGCAACCCGTTCCCTTGGTGCTAGATGAACGAACGTCTCTCCACTTGCTCAGTTCTGAGAGATAATTGTGTATGAAAGCCGTCCTTCACCTAGCTTGTTGGGAACACAAAGTTTCTTTTCAGTTGCAAACTCCATTCCATACATATATATGGGGAGGTACAAGCTCCAACTCGGTTTTACAGAGAAAACTGCAGGAACTTCAAACCGGCACTAGGAAACAGAGTGAGAAAGCAGAGAAAAAGTGTCTCCTGCAACCCGTTCCCTTGGTGCTAGATGAACGAACGTCTCTCCACTTGCTCAGTTCTGAGAGATAAATGTGTGTGAAAGCCGTCCTTCACCTAGCTTGTTGGGAACACAAAGTTTCTTTTCAGTTGCAAACTCCATTCCATATATATATATGGGGAGGAACTAGCTCCAACTCGGTTTGACAGTGAAAACTGCAGGAACTTCAAACCGGCACAAAAAAACAGACTGAGAAAGCAGAGAAAAAGTGTCTCCTGCAACCCGTTCCCTTGATGCTAGATGAACGAACGTCTCTCCACTTGCTCAGTTCTAACAGATAAGTGTGTGTGAAAGCCGTCCTTCACCTAGATTGTTGGGAACACAAAGTTTCTTTTCAGTTGCAAACTCCATTCCATACATATATATGGGGAGGTACTAGCTCCAACTCGGTTTGACAGTGAAAACTGCAGGAACTTCAAACCGGCACTAGGAAACAGACTGAGAAAGCAGGGAAAAAGTGTCTCCTGCAACCCGTTCCCTTGGTGCTACATAAACGAACGTCTCTCCACTTGCTCAGTTCGGAGATGTATGTGTGTGTGAAAGCCGTCCTTCACCTAGCTTGTTGGGAACACAAAGTTTCTTTTCAGTTGCAAACTCCGTTCCATACATATATATGGGGAGGTAGAAGCTCCAACTCGGTTTTACAGTGAAAACTGCAGGAACTTCAAACCGGCACTAGGAAACAGATTGAGAAAGCAGAGAAAAAGTGTCTCCTGCAACCCGTTCCCTTGGTGCTAGATGAACGAAAGTCTCTCCACTTGCTCAGTTCTGAGAGATAAGTGTGTGTGAAAGCCGTCCTTCACTTAGCTTGTTGGGAACACAAAGATTCTTTTCAGTTGCAAACTCCATTCCATACATATATATGGGGAGGTACTAGCTCCAACTCGGTTCAACAGTGAAAACTGCAGGTACTTCAAACCGGCACTAGGAAACAGACTGAGAAAGCAGAGAAAAAGTGTCTCCTGCAACCCGTTCCCTTGGTGCTAGATGAACGAACGTCTCTCCACTTGCTCAGTTCTGAGAGATAAGTGTGTGTGAAAGCCGTCCTTCACCTAGCTTGTTGGGAACACAAAGTTTCTTTTCAGTTGCAAACTCCATTCCATACATATATATGGGGAGGTACTAGCTCCAACTCGGTTTGACAGTGAAAACTGCAGGAACTTCAAACCGGCACTAGGAAACAGACTGAGAAAGCAGGGAAAAAGTGTCTCCTGCAACCCGTTCCCTTGGTGCTAGATGAACGAACGTCTCTCCACTTGCTCAGTTCTGAGAGATAAGTGTGTGTGAAAGCCGTCCTTCACCTAGCTTGTTGGGAACACAAAGTTTCTTTTCAGTTGCAAACTCCATTGCATACATATATACGGGGATGTACTAGCTCCAACTCGGTTCGACAGTGAAAACTGCAGGTACTTCAAACCGGCACTAGGAAACAGACTGAGAAAGCAGAGGAAAAGTGTCACCTGCAACCCGTTCCCTTGGTGCTAGATGAACGAACGTCTCTCCACTTGCTCAGTTCTGAGAGATAAGTGTGTGTGAAAGCCGTCCTTCACCTAGCTTGTTGGGAACACAAAGTTTCTTTTCAGTTGCAAACTCCATTCCATACATATATATGGGGAGGTACTAGCTCCAACTCGGTTTGACAGTGAAAACTGCAGGAACTTCAAACCGGCACTAGGAAACAGACTGAGAAATCAGAGAAAAAGTGTCTCCTGCAACCCGTTCCCTTGGTGCTAGATGAACGAACGTCTCTCCACTTGCTCAGTTCTGAGAGATAAGTGTGTGTGAAAGCCGTCCTTCACCTAGCTTGTTCGGAACACAAAGTTTCTTTTCAGTTGCAAACTCCATTCCATACATATATATGGGGAGGTACTAGCTCCAACTCGGTTTGACAGTGAAAACTGCAGGAACTTCAAACCGGCACTAGGAAACAGACTGAGAAAGCAGAGAAAAATTGTCTCCTGCATCCCGTTCCCTTGGTTCTAGATGAACGAACGTCTCTCCACTTGCTCAGTTCTGAGAGATATGTGTGTGTGAAAGCCGTCCTTCACCTAGCTTGTTGGGAACAGAAAGTTTCTTTTCAGTTGCAAACTCCATTCCATACATATATATGGGGAGGTACTAGCTCCAACTCGGTTTGACAGTGAAAACTGCAGGAACTTCCAACCGGCACTAGGAAACAGACTGAGAAAGCAGAGAAAAAGTGTCTCCTGCAACCCGTTCCCTTGGTGCTAGATGAACGAACGTCTCTCCACTTGCTCAGTTCTGAGAGATAAGTGTGTGTGAAAGCCGCCCTTCACCTACTTGTTGGGAACACAAAGTTTCTTTTCAGTTGCAAACTCCATTCCATACATATATATGGGGAGGTACTATCTCCAACTCGGTTTTACAGTGAAAACTGCAGGAACTTCAAACCGGCACTAGGAAACAGACTGAGAAAGCAGAGAAAAAGTGTCTCCTGCAACCCGTTCCCTTGGTGCTAGATGAACGAAAGTCTCTCCACTTGCTCAGTTCTGAGAGATATGTGTGTGTGAAAGCCATTCTACACCTAGCTTGTTGGGAACACAAAGTTTCTTTTCAGTTGCAAACTCCATTCCATACATATATATGGGGAGGTACTAGCTCCAACTCGGTTTTACAGTGAAAACTGCAGGAACTTCAAACCGGCACTAGGAAACAGACTGAGAAAGCAGAGAAAAAGTGTCTCCTGCAACCCGTTCCCTTGGTGCTAGATGAACGAACGTCTCTCCACTTGCTCACTTCTGAGAGATATGTGTGTGTGAAAGCCGTCCTTCACCTAGCTTGTTGGGAACACAAAGTTTCTTTTCAGTTGCAAACTCCATTCCATACATATATATGGGGAGGTACTAGCTCCAACTCTGTTTGACAGAGGAAAATGCAGGAACTTCAAACCGGCACTAGGAAACAGAGTGAGAAAGGAGAGAAAAAGTGTCTCCTGCAACCCGTTCCCTTGGTGCTAGATGAACGAACGTCTCTCCACTTGCTCAGTTCTGAGAGATAAGTGTGTGTGAAAGCCGTCCTTCACCTAGCTTGTTGGGAACACAAAGTTTCTTTTCAGTTGCAAACTCCATTCCATACATATATATGGGGAGGTACTAGCTCCAACTCGGTTCGACAGTGAAAACTGCAGGTACTTCAAACTGGCACTAGGAAACAGACTGAGAAAGCAGAGAAAAAGTGTCTCCTGCAACCCGTTCCCTTGGTGCTAGATGAACGAACGTCTCTCCACTTGCTCAGTTCGGAGAGATATGTGTGTGTGAAAGCCGTCCTTAACCTAGCTTGTTGGGAACACAAAGTTTCTTTTCAGTTGCAAACTCCATTCCATACATATATAAGGGGAGGAACTAGCTCCAACTCGATTTGACAGTGAAAACTGCAGGAACTTCAAACCGGCACTAGGAAACAGAGTGAGAAAGCAGAGAAAAAGTGTCTCCTGCAACCCGTTCCCTTGATGCTAGATGAACGAACGTCTCTCCACTTGCTCAGTTCTGACAGATAAGTGTGTGTGAAAGCCGTCCTTCATCTAGCTTGTTGGGAACACAAAGTTTCTTTTCAGTTGCAAACTCCATTCCATACATATATATGGGGAGGTAATAGCTCCAACTCGGTTTGACAGTGAAAACTGCAGGAACTTCAAACCGGCACTAGGAAAGAGACTGAGAAAGCAGGGAAAAAGTGTGTACTGCAACCCGTTCCCTTGGTGCTACATAAACGAACGTCTCTCCACTTGCTCAGTTCGGAGAGGTATGTGTGTGTGAAAGCCGTACTTCACATAGCTTGTTGGGAACACAAAGTTTCTTTTCAGTTGCAAACTCCTTTCCATACATATATATGGGGAGGTACTAGCTCCAACTCGGTTTGACAGTGAAAACTGCAGGAACTTCAAACCGGCACTAGGAAACAGACTGAGAAAGCAGAGAAAAAGTGTCTCCTGCAACCCGTTCCCTTGGTGCTAGATGAACGAACGTCTCTCCACTTGCTCAGTTCTGAGAGATAAGTGTGTGTGAAAGCCGTCCTTCACCTAGCTTGTTGGGAACACAAAGTTTCTTTTCAGTTGCAAACTCCATTCCATACATATATATGGGGAGGTACTAGCTCCAACTCGGTTTTACAGTGAAAACTGCAGGAACTTCAAACCGGCACTAGGAAACAGACTGAGAAAGCAGAGAAAAAGTGTCTCCTGCAACCCGTTCCCTTGGTGCTAGATGAACGAACGTCTCTCCACTTGCTCAGTTCGGAGAGATAAGTGTGTGTGAAAGCCGTCCTTCACCTAGCTTGTTGGGAACACAAAGTTTCTTTTCAGTTGCAAACTCCATTCCATACATATATATGGGTAGGTACTAGCTCCAACTCGGTTTGACAATGAAAACTGCAGGAACTTCAAACCGGCACTAGGTAAAAGACTGAGAAAGCAGAGAAAAAGTGTCTCCTGCAACCCGTTCCCTTGGTGCTAGATGAACGAACGTCTCTCCACTTGCTCAGTTCTGAGAGATAAGTGTGTGTGAAAGCCGTCCTTCACCTAGCTTGTTGGGAACACAAAGTTTCTTTTCAGTTGCAAACTCCATTCCATACATATATATGGGGAGGTACTAGCTCCAACTCGGTTTTAAAGTGTAAACTGCAGGAACTTCAAACCGGCACTAGGTAACAGACTGTGAAAGCAGAGAAAAAGTGTCTCCTGCAACCCGTTCCCTTGGTGCTAGATGAACGAACGTCTCTCCACTTGCTCAGTTCTGAGAGATAAGTGTGTATGAAAGCCGTCCTTCACCTAGCTTGTTGGGAACACAAAGTTTCTTTTCAGTTGCAAACTCCATTCCATACATATATATGGGGAGGTACAAGCTCCAACTCGGTTTTACAGAGAAAACTGCAGGAACTTCAAACCGGCACTAGGAAACAGAGTGAGAAAGCAGAGAAAAAGTGTCTCCTGCAACCCGTTCCCTTGGTGCTAGATGAACGAACGTCTCTCCACTTGCTCAGTTCTGAGAGATAAGTGTGTGTGAAAGCCGTCCTTCACCTAGCTTGTTGGGAACACAAAGTTTCTTTTCAGTTGCAAACTCCATTCCATACATATATATGGGGAGGTACTAGCTCCAACTCGATTTTAAAGTGAAAACTGCAGGAACTTCAAACCGGCACTAGGTAACAGACTGAGAAAGCAGAGAAAAAGTGTCTCCTGCAACCCGTTCCCTTGGTGCTAGATGAACGAACGTCTCTCCACTTGCTCAGTTCTGAGAGATAAGTATGTGTGAAAGCCGTCCTTCACCTAGCTTTTTGGGAACACAAAGTTTCTTTTCAGTTGCAAACTCCATTCCATATATATATATGGGGAGGTACTAGCTCCAACTCGGTTTGACAGTGAAAACTGCAGGAACTTCAAACCGGCACAAAAAAACAGACTGAGAAAGCAGAGAAAAAGTTTCTCCTGCAACCCGTTCCCTTGGTGCTAGATGAACGAACGTCTCTCCACTTGCTCAGTTCTGAGAGATATGTGTGTGTGAAAGCCGTCCTTCACCTAGCTTGTTGGGAACACAAAGTTTCTTTTCAGTTGCAAACTCCATTCCATACATATATATGGGAAGGTACTAGCTCCAACTCGGTTCGACAGTGAAAACTGCAGGTACTTCAAACCGGCACTAGGAAACAGACTGAGAAAGCAGAGAAAAAGTGTCTCCTGCAACCCGTTCCCTTGGTGCTAGATGAACGAACGTCTCTCCACTTGCTCAGTTCTGAGAGATAAGTGTGTGTGAAAGCCGTCCTTCACCTAGATTGTTGGGAACACAAAGTTTCTTTTCAGTTGCAAACTCCATTCCATACATATATATGGGGAGGTACTAGCTCCAACTCGGTTTTACAGTGAAAACTGCAGGAACTTCAAACCGGCACTAGGAAACAGACTGAGAAAGCAGAGAAAAAGTGTCTCCTGCAACCCGTTCCCTTGGTGCTAGATGAACGAACGTCTCTCCACTTGCTCAGTTCGGAGAGATAAGTGTGTGTGAAAGCCGTCCTTCACCTAGCTTGTTGGGAACACAAAGTTTCTTTTCAGTTGCAAACTCCATTCCATACATATATATGGGTAGGTACTAGCTCCAACTCGGTTTGACAATGAAAACTGCAGGAACTTCAAACCGGCACTAGGTAAAAGACTGAGAAAGCAGAGAAAAAGTGTCTCCTGCAACCCGTTCCCTTGGTGCTAGATGAACGAACGTCTCTCCACTTGCTCAGTTCTGAGAGATAAGTGTGTGTGAAAGCCGTCCTTCACCTAGCTTGTTGGGAACACAAAGTTTCTTTTCAGTTGCAAACTCCATTCCATACATATATAAGGGGAGGTACAAGCTCCAACTCGGTTTTAAAGTGTAAACTGCAGGAACTTCAAACCGGCAATAGGTAACAGACTGTGAAAGCAGAGAAAAAGTGTCTCCTGCAACCCGTTCCCTTGGTGCTAGATGAACGAACGTCTCTCCACTTGCTCAGTTCTGAGAGATAAGTGTGTATGAAAGCCGTCCTTCACCTAGCTTGTTGGGAACACAAAGTTTCTTTTCAGTTGCAAACTCCATTCCATACATATATATGGGGAGGTACAAGCTCCAACTCGGTTTTACAGAGAAAACTGCAGGAACTTCAAACCGGCACTAGGAAACAGAGTGAGAAAGCAGAGAAAAAGTGTCTCCTGCAACCCGTTCCCTTGGTGCTAGATGAACGAACGTCTCTCCACTTGCTCAGTTCTGAGAGATAAGTGTGTGTGAAAGCCGTCCTTCACCTAGCTTGTTGGGAACACAAAGTTTCTTTTCAGTTGCAAACTCCATTCCATACATATATATGGGGAGGTACTAGCTCCAACTCGATTTTAAAGTGAAAACTGCAGGAACTTCAAACCGGCACTAGGTAACAGACTGAGAAAGCAGAGAAAAAGTGTCTCCTGCAACCCGTTCCCTTGGTGCTAGATGAACGAACGTCTCTCCACTTGCTCAGTTCTGAGAGATAAGTATGTGTGAAAGCCGTCCTTCACCTAGCTTGTTGGGAACACAAAGTTTCTTTTCAGTTGCAAACTCCATTCCATATATATATATGGGGAGGTACTAGCTCCAACTCGGTTTGACAGTGAAAACTGCAGGAACTTCAAACCGGCACAAAAAAACAGACTGAGAAAGCAGAGAAAAAGTGTCTCCTGCAACCCGTTCCCTTGGTGCTAGATGAACGAACGTCTCTCCACTTGCTCAGTTCTGAGAGATAAGTGTGTGTGAAAGCCGTCCTTCACCTAGCTTGTTGGGAACACAAAGTTTCTTTTCAGTTGCAAACTCCATTCCATACATATATATGGGAAGGTACTAGCTCCAACTCGGTTCGACAGTGAAAACTGCAGGTACTTCAAACCGGCACTAGGAAACAGACTGAGAAAGCAGAGAAAAAGTGTCTCCTGCAACCCGTTCCCTTGGTGCTAGATGAACGAACGTCTCTCCACTTGCTCAGTTCTGAGAGATAAGTGTGTGTGAAAGCCGTCCTTCACCTAGATTGTTGGGAACACAAAGTTTCTTTTCAGTTGCAAACTCCATTCCATACATATATATGGGGAGGTACAAGCTCCAACTCGGTTTGACAGTGAAAACTGCAGGAACTTCAAACTGGCACTAGGAAACAGACTGAGAAAGCAGGGAAAAGTGTCTCCTGCAACCCGTTCCCTTGGTGCTACATAAACGAACGTCTCTCCACTTGCTCAGTTCGGAGAGGTATGTGTGTGTGAAAGCCGTCCTTCACCTAGCTTGTTGGGAACACAAAGTTTCTTTTCAGTTGCAAACTCCATTCCATACATATATATGGGGAGGTAGAAGCTCCAACTCGGTTTTACAGTGAAAACTGCAGGAACTTCAAACCGGCACTAGGAAACAGATTGAGAAAGCAGAGAAAAAGTGTCTCCTGCAACCCGTTCCCTTGGTGCTAGATGAACGAACGTCTCTCCACTTGCTCAGTTCTGAGAGATAAGTGTGTGTGAAAGCCGTCCTTCACCTAGCTTGTTGGGAACACAAAGTTTCTTTTCAGTTGCAAACTCCATTCCATACATATATATGGGGAGGTACTAGCTCCAACTCTGTTTGACAGAGGAAAATGCAGGAACGTCAAATCGGCACAAGGAAACAGACTGAGAAAGCAGAGAAATAGTGTCTCCTGCAACCCGTTCCCTTGGTGCTAGATGAACGAACGTCTCTCCACTTGCTAAGTTCTGAGAGATAAGTGTGTGTGAAAGCCGTCCTTCACTTAGCTTGTTGGGAACACAAAGTTTCTTTTCAGTTGCAAACTCCATTCCATACATATATATGGGGAGGTACTAGCTCCAACTCGGTTCGACAGTGAAAACTGCAGGTACTTCAAACCGGCACTAGGAAACAGACTGAGAAAGCAGAGAAAAAGTGTCTCCTGCAACCCGTTCCCTTGGTGCTAGATGAACGAACGTCTCTCCACTTGCTCAGTTCTGAGAGATAATTGTGTATGAAAGCCGTCCTTCACCTAGCTTGTTGGGAACACAAAGTTTCTTTTCAGTTGCAAACTCCATTCCATACATATATATGGGGAGGTAGAAGCTCCAACTCGGTTTTACAGTGAAAACTGCAGGAACTTCAAACCGGCACTAGGAAACAGATTGAGAAAGCAGAGAAAAAGTGTCTCCTGCAACCCGTTCCCTTGGTGCTAGATGAACGAACGTCTCTCCACTTGCTCAGTTCTGAGAGATAAGTGTGTGTGAAAGCCGTCCTTCACCTAGCTTGTTGGGAACACAAAGTTTCTTTTCAGTTGCAAACTCCATTCCATACATATATATGGGGAGGTACTAGCTCCAACTCTGTTTGACAGAGGAAAATGCAGGAACGTCAAATCGGCACAAGGAAACAGACTGAGAAAGCAGAGAAATAGTGTCTCCTGCAACCCGTTCCCTTGGTGCTAGATGAACGAACGTCTCTCCACTTGCTAAGTTCTGAGAGATAAGTGTGTGTGAAAGCCGTCCTTCACTTAGCTTGTTGGGAACACAAAGTTTCTTTTCAGTTGCAAACTCCATTCCATACATATATATGGGGAGGTACTAGCTCCAACTCGGTTCGACAGTGAAAACTGCAGGTACTTCAAACCGGCACTAGGAAACAGACTGAGAAAGCAGAGAAAAAGTGTCTCCTGCAACCCGTTCCCTTGGTGCTAGATGAACGAACGTCTCTCCACTTGCTCAGTTCTGAGAGATAATTGTGTATGAAAGCCGTCCTTCACCTAGCTTGTTGGGAACACAAAGTTTCTTTTCAGTTGCAAACTCCATTCCATACATATATATGGGGAGGTACAAGCTCCAACTCGGTTTTACAGAGAAAACTGCAGGAACTTCAAACCGGCACTAGGAAACAGAGTGAGAAAGCAGAGAAAAAGTGTCTCCTGCAACCCGTTCCCTTGGTGCTAGATGAACGAACGTCTCTCCACTTGCTCAGTTCTGAGAGATAAGTGTGTGTGAAAGCCGTCCTTCACCTAGCTTGTTGGGAACACAAAGTTTCTTTTCAGTTGCAAACTCCATTCCATATATATATATGGGGAGGTACTAGCTCCAACTCGGTTTGACAGTGAAAACTGCAGGAACTTCAAACCGGCACAAAAAAACAGACTGAGAAAGCAGAGAAAAAGTGTCTCCTGCAACCCGTTCCCTTGATTCTAGATGAACGAACGTCTCTCCACTTGCTCAGTTCTAACAGATAAGTGTGTGTGAAAGCCGTCCTTCACCTAGATTGTTGGGAACACAAAGTTTCTTTTCAGTTGCAAACTCCATTCCATACATATATATGGTGAGGTACTAGCTCCAACTCGGTTTGACAGTGAAAACTGCAGGAACTTCAAACCGGCACTAGGAAACAGACTGAGAAAGCAGGGAAAAAGTGTCTCCTGCAACCCGTTCCCTTGGTGCTACATAAAGGAACGTCTCTCCACTTGCTCAGTTCGGAGATGTATGTGTGTGTGAAAGCCGTCCTTCACCTAGCTTGTTGGGAACACAAAGTTTCTTTTCAGTTGCAAACTCCGTTCCATACATATATATGGGGAGGTAGAAGCTCCAACTCGGTTTTACAGTGAAAACTGCAGGAACTTCAAACCGGCACTAGGAAACAGATTGAGAAAGCAGAGAAAAAGTGTCTCCTGCAACCCGTTCCCTTGGTGCTAGATGAACGAAAGTCTCTCCACTTGCTCAGTTCTGAGAGATAAGTGTGTGTGAAAGCCGTCCTTCACTTAGCTTGTTGGGAACACAAAGTTTCTTTTCAGTTGCAAACTCCATTCCATACATATATATGGGGAGGTACTAGCTCCAACTCGGTTCAACAGTGAAAACTGCAGGTACTTCAAACCGGCACTAGGAAACAGACTGAGAAAGCAGAGAAAAAGTGTCTCCTGCAACCCGTTCCCTTGGTGCTAGATGAACGAACGTCTCTCCACTTGCTCAGTTCTGAGAGATAAGTGTGTGTGAAAGCCGTCCTTCACCTAGCTTGTTGGGAACACAAAGTTTCTTTTCAGTTGCAAACTCCATTCCATACATATATATGGGGAGGTACTAGCTCCAACTCGGTTTGACAGTGAAAACTGCAGGAACTTCAAACCGGCACTAGGAAACAGACTGAGAAAGCAGGGAAAAAGTGTCTCCTGCAACCCGTTCCCTTGGTGCTAGATGAACGAACGTCTCTCCACTTGCTCAGTTCTGAGAGATAAGTGTGTGTGAAAGCCGTCCTTCACCTAGCTTGTTGGGAACACAAAGTTTCTTTTCAGTTGCAAACTCCATTCCATACATATATATGGGGAGGTACTAGCTCCAACTCGGTTTTAAAGTGTAAACTGCAGGAACTTCAAACCGGCACTAGGTAACAGACTGTGAAAGCAGAGAAAAAGTGTATCCTGCAACCCGTTCCCTTGGTGCTAGATGAACGAACGTCTCTCCACTTGCTCAGTTCTGAGAGATAAGTGTGTATGAAAGCCGTCATTCATCTAGCTTGTTGGGAACACAAAGTTTCTTTTCAGTTGCAAACTCCATTCCATACATATATATGGGGAGGTACAAGCTCCAACTCGGTTTTACAGAGAAAACTGCAGGAACTTCAAACCGGCACTAGGAAACAGAGTGAGAAAGCAGAGAAAAAGTGTCTCCTGCAAACCGTTCCCTTGGTGCTAGATGAACGAACGTCTCTCCACTTGCTCAGTTCTGAGAGATAAGTGTGTGTGAAAGCCGTCCTTCACCTAGCTTGTTGGGAACACAAAGTTTATTTTCAGTTGCAAACTCCATTCCATACATATATATGGGGAGGTACTAGCTCCAACTCGATTTTAAAGTGAAAACTGCAGGAACTTCAAACCGGCACTAGGTAACAGACTGAGAAAGCAGAGAAAAAGTGTCTCCTGCAACCCGTTCCCTTGGTGCTAGATGAACGAACGTCTCTCCACTTGCTCAGTTCGGAGATGTATGTGTGTGTGAAAGCCGTCCTTCACCTAGCTTGTTGGGAACACAAAGTTTCTTTTCAGTTGCAAACTCCATTCCATACATATATATGGGGAGGTAGAAGCTCCAACTCGGTTTTACAGTGAAAACTGCAGGAACTTCAAACCGGCACTAGGAAACAGATTGAGAAAGCAGAGAAAAAGTGTCTCCTGCAACCCGTTCCCTTGGTGCTAGATGAACGAACGTCTCTCCACTTGCTCAGTTCTGAGAGATAAGTGTGTGTGAAAGCCGTCCTTCACCTAGCTTGTTGGGAACACAAAGTTTCTTTTCAGTTGCAAACTCCGTTCCATACATATATATGGGGAGGTACTAGCTCCTACTCGGTTTGACAGTGAAAACTGCAGGAACGTCAAACCGGCACAAGGAAACAGACTGAGAAAGCAGAGAAAAAGTGTCTCCTGCAACCCGTTCCCTTGGTGCTAGATGAACGAACGTCTCTCCACTTGCTCAGTTCTGAGAGATAAGTGTGTGTGAAAGCCGTCCTTCACTTAGCTTGTTGGGAACACAAAGTTTCTTTTCAGTTGCAAACTCCATTCCATACATATATATGGGGAGGTACTAGCTCCAACTCGGTTCGACAGTGAAAACTGCAGGAACTTCAAACCGGCACTAGGAAACAGATTGAGAAAGCAGAGAAAAAGTGTCTCCTGCAACCCGTTCCCTTGGTGCTAGATGAACGAACGTCTCTCCACTTGCTCAGTTCTGAGAGATAAGTGTGTGTGAAAGCCGTCCTTCACCTAGCTTGTTGGGAACACAAAGTTTCTTTTCAGTTGCAAACTCCATTCCATACATATATATGGGGAGGTACTAGCTCCAACTCGGTTTGACAGTGAAAACTGCAGGAACGTCAAACCGGCACAAGGAAACAGACTGAGAAAGCAGAGAAAAAGTGTCTCCTGCAACCCGTTCCCTTGGTGCTAGATGAACGAACGTCTCTCCACTTGCTCAGTTCTGAGAGATAAGTGTGTGTGAAAGCCGTCCTTCACCTAGCTTGTTGGGAACACAAAGTTTCTTTTCAGTTGCAAACTCCATTCCATACATATATATGGGGAGGTACTAGCTCCAACTCGGTTTTAAAGTGTAAACTGCAGGAACTTCAAACCGGCACTAGGTAACAGACTGTGAAAGCAGAGAAAAAGTGTATCCTGCAACCCGTTCCCTTGGTGCTAGATGAACGAACGTCTCTCCACTTGCTCAGTTCTGAGAGATAAGTGTGTATGAAAGCCGTCATTCATCTAGCTTGTTGGGAACACAAAGTTTCTTTTCAGTTGCAAACTCCATTCCATACATATATATGGGGAGGTACAAGCTCCAACTCGGTTTTACAGAGAAAACTGCAGGAACTTCAAACCGGCACTAGGAAACAGAGTGAGAAAGCAGAGAAAAAGTGTCTCCTGCAAACCGTTCCCTTGGTGCTAGATGAACGAACGTCTCTCCACTTGCTCAGTTCTGAGAGATAAGTGTGTGTGAAAGCAGTCCTTCACCTAGCTTGTTGGGAACACAAAGTTTATTTTCAGTTGCAAACTCCATTCCATACATATATATGGGGAGGTACTAGCTCCAACTCGATTTTAAAGTGAAAACTGCAGGAACTTCAAACCGGCACTAGGTAACAGACTGAGAAAGCAGAGAAAAAGTGTCTCCTGCAACCCGTTCCCTTGGTGCTAGATGAACGAACGTCTCTCCACTTGCTCAGTTCGGAGATGTATGTGTGTGTGAAAGCCGTCCTTCACCTAGCTTGTTGGGAACACAAAGTTTCTTTTCAGTTGCAAACTCCATTCCATACATATATATGGGGAGGTAGAAGCTCCAACTCGGTTTTACAGTGAAAACTGCAGGAACTTCAAACCGGCACTAGGAAACAGATTGAGAAAGCAGAGAAAAAGTGTCTCCTGCAACCCGTTCCCTTGGTGCTAGATGAACGAACGTCTCTCCACTTGCTCAGTTCTGAGAGATAAGTGTGTGTGAAAGCCGTCCTTCACCTAGCTTGTTGGGAACACAAAGTTTCTTTTCAGTTGCAAACTCCGTTCCATACATATATATGGGGAGGTACTAGCTCCAACTCGGTTTGACAGTGAAAACTGCAGGAACGTCAAACCGGCACAAGGAAACAGACTGAGAAAGCAGAGAAAAAGTGTCTCCTGCAACCCGTTCCCTTGGTGCTAGATGAACGAACGTCTCTCCACTTGCTCAGTTCTGAGAGATAAGTGTGTGTGAAAGCCGTCCTTCACTTAGCTTGTTGGGAACACAAAGTTTCTTTTCAGTTGCAAACTCCATTCCATACATATATATGGGGAGGTACTAGCTCCAACTCGGTTCGACAGTGAAAACTGCAGGAACTTCAAACCGGCACTAGGAAACAGATTGAGAAAGCAGAGAAAAAGTGTCTCCTGCAACCCGTTCCCTTGGTGCTAGATGAACGAACGTCTCTCCACTTGCTCAGTTCTGAGAGATAAGTGTGTGTGAAAGCCGTCCTTCACCTAGCTTGTTGGGAACACAAAGTTTCTTTTCAGTTGCAAACTCCATTCCATACATATATATGGGGAGGTACTAGCTCCAACTCGGTTTGACAGTGAAAACTGCAGGAACGTCAAACCGGCACAAGGAAACAGACTGAGAAAGCAGAGAAAAAGTGTCTCCTGCAACCCGTTCCCTTGGTGCTAGATGAACGAACGTCTCTCCACTTGCTCAGTTCTGAGAGATAATTGTGTATGAAAGCCGTCCTTCACCTAGCTTGTTGGGAACACAAAGTTTCTTTTCAGTTGCAAACTCCATTCCATACATATATATGGGGAGGTACAAGCTCCAACTCGGTTTTACAGAGAAAACTGCAGGAACTTCAAACCGGCACTAGGAAACAGAGTGAGAAAGCAGAGAAAAAGTGTCTCCTGCAACCCGTTCCCTTGGTGCTAGATGAACGAACGTCTCTCCACTTGCTCAGTTCTGAGAGATAAGTGTGTGTGAAAGCCGTCCTTCACCTAGCTTGTTGGGAACACAAAGTTTCTTTTCAGTTGCAAACTCCATTCCATATATATATATGGGGAGGTACTAGCTCCAACTCGGTTTTACAGTGAAAACTGCAGGAACTTCAAACCGGCACTAGGAAACAGACTGAGAAAGCAGAGAAAAAGTGTTACCTGCAAACCGTTCCCTTGATGCTAGATGAACGAACGTCTCTCCACTTGCTCAGTTCTGAGAGATAAGTGTGTGTGAAAGCCGTCCTTCACCTAGCTTGTTGGGAACACAAAGTTTCTTTTCAGTTGCAAACTCCATTCCATACATATATATGGGGAGGTACTAGCTCCAACTCGGTTTGACAGTGAAAACTGCAGGAACTTCAAACCGGCACTAGGAAAAAGACTGAGAAAGCAGGGAAAAAGTGTCTCCTGCAACCCGTTCCCTTGGTGCTACATAAACGAACGTCTCTCCACTTGCTCAGTTCGGAGAGGTATGTGTGTGTGAAAGCCGTCCTTCACCTAGCTTGTTGGGAACACAAAGTTTCTTTTCAGTTGCAAACTCCATTCCATACATATATATGGAGAGGTACTAGCTCCAACTCGGTTTGACAGTGAAAACTGCAGGAACTTCAAACCGGCACTAGGAAACAGACTGAGAAAGCAGAGAAAAAGTGTCTCCTGCAACCCGTTCACTTGGTGCTAGATGAACGAACGTCTCTCCGCTTGCTCAGTTCTGAGAGATAAGTGTGTGTGAAAGCCGTCCTTCACCTAGCTTGTTGGGAACACAAAGTTTCTTTTCAGTTGCAAACTCCATTCCATACATATATATGTGGAGGTACTAGCTCCAACTCGGTTTGACAGTGAAAACTGCAGGAACTTCAAACCGGCACTAGGAAACAGACTGAGAAAGCAGGGAAAAGTTTCTCCTGCAACCCGTTCCCTTGGTGCTACATAAACGAACGTCTATCCACTTGCTCAGTTCGGAGAGATAAGTGTGTGTGAAAGCCGTCCTTCACCTAGCTTGTTGGGAACACAAAGTTTCTTTTCAGTTGCAAACTCCATTCCATACATATATATGTGGAGGTACTAGCTCCAACTCGGTTCGACAGTGAAAACTGCAGGTACTTCAAACCGGCACTAGGAAACAGACTGAGAAAGCAGAGAAAAAGTGTTACCTGCAACCCGTTCCCTTGATGCTAGATGAACGAACGTCTCTCCACTTGCTCAGTTCTGAAAGATAAGTGTGTGTGAAAGCCGTCCTTCACCTAGCTTGTTGGGAACACAACGTTTCTTTTCAGTTGCAAACTCCATTCCATACATATATATGGGGAGGTACTAGCTCCAACTCGGTTTTACATTGAAAAATGCAGGAACTTCAAACCGGCACTAGGAAACAGACTGAGAAAGCAGAGAAAAAATGTCCCTGCAACCCGTTCCCTTGGTGCTAGATGAACGAACGTCTCTCCACTTGCTCAGTTCTGAGAGATATGTGTGTGTGAAAGCCATCCTTCACCTAGCTTGTAGGGAACACAAAGTTTCTTTTCAGTTGCAAACTCCATTCCATACATATATATGGGGAGGTACTAGCTCCAACTCGGTTTGACAGTGAAAACTGCAGGAACTTCAAACCGGCAGTAGGAAACAGACTGAGAAAGCAGAGAAAAAGTGTCTGCTGCAACCCGTTCCCTTGGTGCTAGATGAACGAACGTCTCTCCACTTGCTCAGTTCTGAGAGATAAGTGTGTGTGAAAGCCGTCCTTCACCTAGCTTGTTGGGAACACAAAGTTTCTTTTCAGTTGCAAACTCCGTTCCATACATATATATGGGGAGGTACTAGCTCCAACTCGGTTTTAAAGTGAAAACTGCAGGAACTTGAAAGCGGCACTAGGTAACAGACTGAGAAAGCAGAGAAAAAGTGTCTCCTGCAAACCGTTCCCTTGGTGCTAGATGAACGAACGTCTCTCCACTTGCTCAGTTCTGAGAGATAAGTGTGTGTGAAAGCCGTCCTTCACATAGCTTGTTGGGAACACAAAGTTTCTTTTCAGTTGCAAACTCAATTCCATACATATATATGGGGAGGTAGTAGCTCCAACTCGGTTTGACAGTGAAAACTGCAGGAACTTCAAACCGGCACTAGGAAACAGACTGAGAAATCAGAGAAAAAGTGTCTCCTGCAACCCGTTCCCTTGGTGCTAGATGAACGAACGTCTCTCCACTTGCTCAGTTCTGAGAGATATGTGTGTGTGAAAGCCGTCCTTCACCTAGCTTGTTGGGAACAGAAAGTTTCTTTTCAGTTGCAAACTCCATTCCATACATATATATGGGGAGGTAGTAGCTCCAACTCGTTTCGACAGTGAAAACTGCAGGTACTTCAAACCGGCACTAGGAAACAGACTGAGAAAGCAGAGAAAAAGTGTTACCTGCAACCGGTTCCCTTGATGCTAGATGAACGAACGTCTCTCCACTTGCTCAGTTCTGAGAGATAAGTGTGTGTGAAAGCCGTCCTTCACCTAGCTTGTTGGGAACACAAAGTTTCTTTTCAGTTGCAAACTCCATTCCATACATATATATGTGGAGGTACTAGCTCCAACTCGGTTTGACAGTGAAAACTGCAGGAACTTCAAACAGGCACTAGGAAACAGACTGAGAAAGCAGGGAAAAGTTTCTCCTGCAACCCGTTCCCTTGGTGCTACATAAACGAACGTCTCTCCACTTGCTCAGTTCGGAGAGATAAGTGTGTGTGAAAGCCGTCCTTCACCTAGCTTGTTGGGAACACAAAGTTTCTTTTCAGTTGCAAACTCCGTTCCATACATATATATGGGGAGGTACTAGCTCCAACACGGTTTTAAAGTGAAAACTGCAGGAACTTGAAAGCGGCACTAGGTAACAGACTGAGAAAGCAGAGAAAAAGTGTCTCCTGCAAACCGTTCCCTTGGTGCTAGATGAACGAACGTCTCTCCACTTGCTGAGTTCTGAGAGATAAGTGTGTGTGAAAGCCGTCCTTCACATAGCTTGTTGGGAACACAAAGTTTCTTTTCAGTTGCAAACTCCATTCCATACATATATATGGGGAGGTAGTAGCTCCAACTCGGTTTGACAGTGAAAACTGCAGGAACTTCAAACCGGCACTAGGAAACAGAGTGAGAAAGCAGAGAAATAGTGTCTCCTGCAAACCGTTCCCTTGGTGCTAGATGAACGAACGTCTCTCCACTTGCTCAGTTCTGAGAGATAAGTGTGTGTGAAAGCCGTCCTTCACCTAGCTTGTTGGGAACACAAAGTTTCTTTTCAGTTGCAAACTCCAATCCATACATATATATGGGGAGGTACTAGCTCCAACTCGGTTTGACAGTGAAAACTGCAGGAACTTCAAACCGGCACTAGGAAACAGACTGAGAAAGCAGGGAAAAAGTGTCTCCTGCAACCCGTTCCCTTCGTGCTACATAAACGAACGTCTATCCACTTGCTCAGTTCGGAGAGGTATGTGTGTGTGAAAGCCGTCCTTCACCTAGCTTGTTGGGAACACAAAGTTTCTTTTCAGTTGCAAACTCCATTCCATACATATATATGGAGAGGTACTAGCTCCAACTCGGTTTGACAGTGAAAACTGCAGGAACTTCAAACCGGCACTAGGAAACAGACTGAGAAAGCAGAGAAAAAGTGTCTCCTGCAACCCGTTCACTTGGTGCTAGATGAACGAACGTCTCTCCGCTTGCTCAGTTCTGAGAGATAAGTGTGTGTGAAAGCCGTCCTTCACCTAGCTTGTTGGGAACACAAAGTTTCTTTTCAGTTGCAAACTCCATTCCATACATATATATGTGGAGGTACTAGCTCCAACTCGGTTTGACAGTGAAAACTGCAGGAACTTCAAACCGGCACTAGGAAACAGACTGAGAAAGCAGGGAAAAGTTTCTCCTGCAACCCGTTCCCTTCGTGCTACATAAACGAACGTCTCTCCACTTGCTCAGTTCGGAGAGATAAGTGTGTGTGAAAGCCGTCCTTCACCTAGCTTGTTGGGAACACAAAGTTTCTTTTCAGTTGCAAACTCCATTCCATACATATATATGGGGAGGTACTAGCTCCAACTCGGTTCGACAGTGAAAACTGCAGGAACTTCAAACCGGCACTAGGAAACAGACTGAGAAAGCAGAGAAAAAGTGTTACCTGCAAACCGTTCCCTTGATGCTAGATGAACGAACGTCTCTCCACTTGCTCAGTTCTGAGAGATAAGTGTGTGTGAAAGCCGTCCTTCACCTAGCTTGTTGGGAACACAAAGTTTCTTTTCAGTTGCAAACTCCATTCCATACATATATATGGGGAGGTACTAGCTCCAACTCGGTTTGACAGTGAAAACTGCAGGAACTTCAAACCGGCAGTAGGAAACAGAGTGAGAAAGCAGAGAAAAAGTGTCTCCTGCAACCCGTTCCCTTGGTGCTAGATGAACGAACGTCTCTCCACTTGCTCAGTTCTGAGAGATATGTGTGTGTGAAAGCCGTCCTTCACCTAGCTTGTTGGGAACAGAAAGTTTCTTTTCAGTTGCAAACTCCATTCCATACATATATATGGGGAGGTAGTAGCTCCAACTCGGTTCAACAGTGAAAACTGCAGGTACTTCAAACCGGCACTAGGAAACAGACTGAGAAAGCAGAGAAAAAGTGTTACCTGCAACCGGTTCCCTTGATGCTAGATGAACGAACGTCTCTCCACTTGCTCAGTTCTGAGAGATAAGTGTGTGTGAAAGCCGTCCTTCACCTAGCTTGTTGGGAACACAAAGTTTCTTTTCAGTTGCAAACTCCATTCCATACATATATATGTGGAGGTACTAGCTCCAACTCGGTTTGACAGTGAAAACTGCAGGAACTTCAAACAGGCACTAGGAAACAGACTGAGAAAGCAGGGAAAAGTTTCTCCTGCAACCCGTTCCCTTGGTGCTACATAAACGAACGTCTCTCCACTTGCTCAGTTCGGAGAGATAAGTGTGTGTGAAAGCCGTCCTTCACCTACCTTGTTGGGAACACAAAGTTTCTTTTCAGTTGCAAACTCCGTTCCATACATATATATGGGGAGGTACTAGCTCCAACTCGGTTTTAAAGTGAAAACTGCAGGAACATGAAAGCGGCACTAGGTAACAGACTGAGAAAACAGAGAAAAAGTGTCTCCTGCAACCCGTTCCCTTGGTGCTAGATGAACGAACGTCTCTCCACTTGCTCAGTTCTGAGAGATAAGTGTGTGTGAAAGCCGTCTTTAACCTAGCTTGTTGGGAACACAAAGTTTCTTTTCAGTTGCAAACTCCATTCCATACATATATATGGGGAGGAACTAGCTCCATCTCGGTTTGACAGTGAAAACTGCAGGAATTTCAAACCGGCACTAGGAAACAGACTGAGAAAGCAGAGAAAAAGTGTCTCCTGCAACCCGTTCCCTTGGTGCTAGATGAACGAACGTCTCTCCTCTTGCTCAGTTCTGAGAGATAAGTGTGTGTGAAAGCCGTCCTTCAACTAGCTTGTTGGGAACACAAAGTTTCTTTTAAGTTGCAAACTCCATTCCATACATATATATGGGGAGGAACTAGCTCCAACTCGGTTTGACAGTGAAAACTGCAGGAACTTCATACCGGCACTAGGAAACAGACTGAGAAAGCAGAGAAAAAGTGTCTCCTGCAACCCGTTCCCTTGGTGCTAGATGAACGAACGTCTCTCCACTTGCTCAGTTCTGAGAGATAAGTGTGTGTGAAAGCCGTCCTTCACCTAGCTTGTTGGGAACACAAAGTTTCTTTTAAGTTGCAAACTCCATTCCATACATATATATGGGGACGAACTAGCTCCAACTCGGTTTGACAGTGAAAACTGCAGGAACTTCAAACCGGCACTAGGAAACAGAATGAGAAAGCAGAGAAAAAGTGTTCCCTGCAACCCGTTCCCTTGGTGCTAGATGAACGAACGTCTCTCCACTTGCTCAGTTCTGAGAGATAAGTGTGTGTGAAAGCCGTCCTTCACCTAGCTTGTTGGGAACACAAATTTTCTTTTCAGTTGCAAACCCCATTCCATACATATATATGGGGAGGTTCTAGTTCCAACTCGGTTCGACAGTGGAAACTGCAGGTACTTCAAACCGGCACTAGGAAACAGACTGAGAAAGCAGAGAAAAAGTGTCTCCTGCAACCCGTTCCCTTGGTGCTAGATGAACGAACGTCTCTCCACTTGCTCAGTTCTGAGAGATAAGTGTGTGTGAAAGCCGTCCTTCACCTAGCTTGTTGGGAACACAAAGTTTCTTTTCAGTTGCAAACTCCATTCCATACATATATATGGGGACGAACTAGCTCCAAATCGGTTTGACAGTGAAAACTGCAGGAACTTCAAACAGGCACTAGGAAACAGACTGAGAAAGCAGAGAAAAAGTGTCTCCTGCAACCCGTTCCCTTGGTGCTAGATGAACGAACGTCTCTCCACTTGCTCAGTTCTGAGAGATAAGTGTGTGTGAAAGCCGTCCTTCACCTAGCTTGTTGGGAACACAAAGTTTCTTTTCAGTTGCAAACTCCATTCCATACATATATATGGGGAGGTACTAGCTCCAACTCGGTTTGACAGTGAAAACTTCAGGAACTTCCAACCGGCACTAGGAAACAGACTGAGAAAGCAGAGAAAAAGTGTCTCCTGCAACCCGTTCCCTTGGTGCTAGATGAACGAAAGTCTCTCCACTTGCTCAGTTCTGAGAGATAAGTGTGTGTGAAAGCCGTCCTTCACCTAGCTTGTTGGGAACACAAAGTTTCTTTTCAGTTGCAAACTCCATTCCATACATATATATGGGGAGGTACTAGCTCCAACTCGGTTCGACAGTGAAAACTGCAGGTACTTCAAACCGGCACTAGGAAACAGACTGAGAAAGCAGAGAAAAAGTGTCTCCTGCAACCCGTTCCCTTGGTGCTAGATGAACGAACGTCTCTCCACTTGCTCAGTTCTGAGAGATAAGTGTGTGTGAAAGCCGTCCTTCACCTAGCTTGTTGGGAACACAAAGTTTCTTTTCAGTTGCAAACTCCATTCCATACATATATATGGGGACGAACTAGCTCCAACTCGGTTTGACAGTGAAAACTGCAGGAACTTCAAACCGGCACTAGGAAACAGACTGAGAAAGCAGAGAAAAAGTGTCTCCTGCAACCCGTTCCCTTGGTGCTAGATGAACGAACGTCTCTCCACTTGCTCAGTTCTGAGAGATAAGTGTGTGTGAAAGCCGTCCTTCACCTATCTTGTTGGGAACACAAAGTTTCTTTTCAGTTGCAAACTCCATTCCATACATATATATGGGGAGGTACTAGCTCCAACTCGGTTCGACAGTGAAAACTGCAGGTAGTTCAAACCGGCACTAGGAAACTAACTGAGAAAGCAGAGAAAAAGTTTCTCCTGCAACCCGTTCCCTTGGTGCTAGATGAACGAACGTCTCTACACTTGCTCAGTTCTGAGGGATAAGTGTGTGTGAAAGCCGTCCTTCACCTAGCTTGTTGGGAACACAAAGTTTCTTTTCAGTTGCAAACTCCATTCCATACATATATATGGGGAGGTACTAGCTCCAACTCGGTTTGACAGTGAAAACTGCAGGAACTTCAAACCGGCACTAGGAAACAGACTGAGAAAGCAGAGAAAAAGTGTCTCCTGCAACCCGTTCCCTTGGTGCTAGATGAACGAACGTCTCTCCACTTGCTCAGTTCTGAGAGATAAGTGTGTGTGAAAGCCGTCCTTCACCTAGCTTGTTGGGAACACAAAGTTTCTTTTCAGTTGCAAACTCCATTCCATACATATATATGGGGAGGAACTAGCTCCATCTCTGTTTGACAGTGAAAACTGCAGGAATTTCAAACCGGCACTAGGAAACAGACTGAGAAAGCAGAGAAAAAGTGTCTCCTGAAACCCGTTCCCTTGGTGCTAGATGAACGAACGTCTCTCCACTTGCTCAGTTCTGAGAGATAAGTGTGTGTGAAAGCCGTCCTTCACCTAGCTTGTTGGGAACACAAAGTTTCTTTTCAGTTGCAAACTCCATTCCATACATATATACGGGGATGTACTAGCTCCAACTCGGTTCGACAGTGAAAACTGCAGGTACTTCAAACCGGCACTAGGAAACAGACTGAGAAAGCAGAGGAAAAGTGTCACCTGCAACCCGTTCCCTTGGTGCTAGATGAACGAACGTCTCTCCACTTGCTCAGTTCTGAGAGATAAGTGTGTGTGAAAGCCGTCCTTCACCTAGCTTGTTGGGAACACAAAGTTTCTTTTCAGTTGCAAACTCCATTCCATACATATATATGGGGAGGTACTAGCTCCAACTCGGTTTGACAGTGAAAACTGCAGGAACTTCAAACCGGCACTAGGAAACAGACTGAGAAATCAGAGAAAAAGTGTCTCCTGCAACCCGTTCCCTTGGTGCTAGATGAACGAACGTCTCTCCACTTGCTCAGTTCTGAGAGATAAGTGTGTGTGAAAGCCGTCCTTCACCTAGCTTGTTCGGAACACAAAGTTTCTTTTCAGTTGCAAACTCCATTCCATACATATATATGGGGAGGTACTAGCTCCAACTCGGTTTGACAGTGGAAACTGCAGGAACTTCAAACCGGCACTAGGAAACAGACTGAGAAAGCAGAGAAAAATTGTCTCCTGCATCCCGTTCCCTTGGTTCTAGATGAACGAACGTCTCTCCACTTGCTCAGTTCTGAGAGATATGTGTGTGTGAAAGCCGTCCTTCACCTAGCTTGTTGGGAACAGAAAGTTTCTTTTCAGTTGCAAACTCCATTCCATACATATATATGGGGAGGTACTAGCTCCAACTCGGTTTGACAGTGAAAACTGCAGGAACTTCCAACCGGCACTAGGAAACAGACTGAGAAAGCAGAGAAAAAGTGTTACCTGCAACCGGTTCCCTTGGTGCTAGATGAACGAACGTCTCTCCACTTGCTCAGTTCTGAGAGATAAGTGTGTGTGAAAGCCGTCTTTAACCTAGCTTGTTGGGAACACAAAGTTTCTTTTCAGTTGCAAACTCCATTCCATACATATATATGGGGAGGAACTAGCTCCATCTCGGTTTGACAGTGAAAACTGCAGGAATTTCAAACCGGCACTAGGAAACAGACTGAGAAAGCAGAGAAAAAGTGTCTCCTGCAACCCGTTCCCTTGGTGCTAGATGAACGAACGTCTCTCCTCTTGCTCAGTTCTGAGAGATAAGTGTGTGTGAAAGCCGTCCTTCAACTAGCTTGTTGGGAACACAAAGTTTCTTTTAAGTTGCAAACTCCATTCCATACATATATATGGGGAGGAACTAGCTCCAACTCGGTTTGACAGTGAAAACTGCAGGAACTTCATACCGGCACTAGGAAACAGACTGAGAAAGCAGAGAAAAAGTGTCTCCTGCAACCCGTTCCCTTGGTGCTAGATGAACGAACGTCTCTCCACTTGCTCAGTTCTGAGAGATAAGTGTGTGTGAAAGCCGTCCTTCACCTAGCTTGTTGGGAACACAAAGTTTCTTTTAAGTTGCAAACTCCATTCCATACATATATATGGGGACGAACTAGCTCCAACTCGGTTTGACAGTGAAAACTGCAGGAACTTCAAACCGGCACTAGGAAACAGAATGAGAAAGCAGAGAAAAAGTGTTCCCTGCAACCCGTTCCCTTGGTGCTAGATGAACGAACGTCTCTCCACTTGCTCAGTTCTGAGAGATAAGTGTGTGTGAAAGCCGTCCTTCACCTAGCTTGTTGGGAACACAAATTTTCTTTTCAGTTGCAAACCCCATTCCATACATATATATGGGGAGGTTCTAGTTCCAACTCGGTTCGACAGTGGAAACTGCAGGTACTTCAAACCGGCACTAGGAAACAGACTGAGAAAGCAGAGAAAAAGTGTCTCCTGCAACCCGTTCCCTTGGTGCTAGATGAACGAACGTCTCTCCACTTGCTCAGTTCTGAGAGATAAGTGTGTGTGAAAGCCGTCCTTCACCTAGCTTGTTGGGAACACAAAGTTTCTTTTCAGTTGCAAACTCCATTCCATACATATATATGGGGACGAACTAGCTCCAAATCGGTTTGACAGTGAAAACTGCAGGAACTTCAAACAGGCACTAGGAAACAGACTGAGAAAGCAGAGAAAAAGTGTCTCCTGCAACCCGTTCCCTTGGTGCTAGATGAACGAACGTCTCTCCACTTGCTCAGTTCTGAGAGATAAGTGTGTGTGAAAGCCGTCCTTCACCTAGCTTGTTGGGAACACAAAGTTTCTTTTCAGTTGCAAACTCCATTCCATACATATATATGGGGAGGTACTAGCTCCAACTCGGTTTGACAGTGAAAACTTCAGGAACTTCCAACCGGCACTAGGAAACAGACTGAGAAAGCAGAGAAAAAGTGTCTCCTGCAACCCGTTCCCTTGGTGCTAGATGAACGAAAGTCTCTCCACTTGCTCAGTTCTGAGAGATAAGTGTGTGTGAAAGCCGTCCTTCACCTAGCTTGTTGGGAACACAAAGTTTCTTTTCAGTTGCAAACTCCATTCCATACATATATATGGGGAGGTACTAGCTCCAACTCGGTTCGACAGTGAAAACTGCAGGTACTTCAAACCGGCACTAGGAAACAGACTGAGAAAGCAGAGAAAAAGTGTCTCCTGCAACCCGTTCCCTTGGTGCTAGATGAACGAACGTCTCTCCACTTGCTCAGTTCTGAGAGATAAGTGTGTGTGAAAGCCGTCCTTCACCTAGCTTGTTGGGAACACAAAGTTTCTTTTCAGTTGCAAACTCCATTCCATACATATATATGGGGACGAACTAGCTCCAACTCGGTTTGACAGTGAAAACTGCAGGAACTTCAAACCGGCACTAGGAAACAGACTGAGAAAGCAGAGAAAAAGTGTCTCCTGCAACCCGTTCCCTTGGTGCTAGATGAACGAACGTCTCTCCACTTGCTCAGTTCTGAGAGATAAGTGTGTGTGAAAGCCGTCCTTCACCTAGCTTGTTGGGAACACAAAGTTTCTTTTCAGTTGCAAACTCCATTCCATACATATATATGGGGAGGTACTAGCTCCAACTCGGTTCGACAGTGAAAACTGCAGGTAGTTCAAACCGGCACTAGGAAACTAACTGAGAAAGCAGAGAAAAAGTTTCTCCTGCAACCCGTTCCCTTGGTGCTAGATGAACGAACGTCTCTACACTTGCTCAGTTCTGAGGGATAAGTGTGTGTGAAAGCCGTCCTTCACCTAGCTTGTTGGGAACACAAAGTTTCTTTTCAGTTGCAAACTCCATTCCATACATATATATGGGGAGGTACTAGCTCCAACTCGGTTTGACAGTGAAAACTGCAGGAACTTCAAACCGGCACTAGGAAACAGACTGAGAAAGCAGAGAAAAAGTGTCTCCTGCAACCCGTTCCCTTGGTGCTAGATGAACGAACGTCTCTCCACTTGCTCAGTTCTGAGAGATAAGTGTGTGTGAAAGCCGTCCTTCACCTAGCTTGTTGGGAACACAAAGTTTCTTTTCAGTTGCAAACTCCATTCCATACATATATATGGGGAGGAACTAGCTCCATCTCTGTTTGACAGTGAAAACTGCAGGAATTTCAAACCGGCACTAGGAAACAGACTGAGAAAGCAGAGAAAAAGTGTCTCCTGAAACCCGTTCCCTTGGTGCTAGATGAACGAACGTCTCTCCACTTGCTCAGTTCTGAGAGATAAGTGTGTGTGAAAGCCGTCCTTCACCTAGCTTGTTGGGAACACAAAGTTTCTTTTCAGTTGCAAACTCCATTCCATACATATATACGGGGATGTACTAGCTCCAACTCGGTTCGACAGTGAAAACTGCAGGTACTTCAAACCGGCACTAGGAAACAGACTGAGAAAGCAGAGGAAAAGTGTCACCTGCAACCCGTTCCCTTGGTGCTAGATGAACGAACGTCTCTCCACTTGCTCAGTTCTGAGAGATAAGTGTGTGTGAAAGCCGTCCTTCACCTAGCTTGTTGGGAACACAAAGTTTCTTTTCAGTTGCAAACTCCATTCCATACATATATATGGGGAGGTACTAGCTCCAACTCGGTTTGACAGTGAAAACTGCAGGAACTTCAAACCGGCACTAGGAAACAGACTGAGAAATCAGAGAAAAAGTGTCTCCTGCAACCCGTTCCCTTGGTGCTAGATGAACGAACGTCTCTCCACTTGCTCAGTTCTGAGAGATAAGTGTGTGTGAAAGCCGTCCTTCACCTAGCTTGTTCGGAACACAAAGTTTCTTTTCAGTTGCAAACTCCATTCCATACATATATATGGGGAGGTACTAGCTCCAACTCGGTTTGACAGTGGAAACTGCAGGAACTTCAAACCGGCACTAGGAAACAGACTGAGAAAGCAGAGAAAAATTGTCTCCTGCATCCCGTTCCCTTGGTTCTAGATGAACGAACGTCTCTCCACTTGCTCAGTTCTGAGAGATATGTGTGTGTGAAAGCCGTCCTTCACCTAGCTTGTTGGGAACAGAAAGATTCTTTTCAGTTGCAAACTCCATTCCATACATATATATGGGGAGGTACTAGCTCCAACTCGGTTTGACAGTGAAAACTGCAGGAACTTCCAACCGGCACTAGGAAACAGACTGAGAAAGCAGAGAAAAAGTGTCTCCTGCAACCCGTTCCCTTGGTGCTAGATGAACGAACGTCTCTCCACTTGCTCAGTTCTGAGAGATAAGTGTGTGTGAAAGCCGCCCTTCACCTACTTGTTGGGAACACAAAGTTTCTTTTCAGTTGCAAACTCCATTCCATACATATATATGGGGAGGTACTATCTCCAACTCGGTTTTACAGTGAAAACTGCAGGAACTTCAAACCGGCACTAGGAAACAGACTGAGAAAGCAGAGAAAAAGTGTCTCCTGCAACCCGTTCCCTTGGTGCTAGATGAACGAAAGTCTCTCCACTTGCTCAGTTCTGAGAGATATGTGTGTGTGAAAGCCATTCTTCACCTAGCTTGTTGGGAACACAAAGTTTCTTTTCAGTTGCAAACTCCATTCCATACATATATATGGGGAGGTACTAGCTCCAACTCGGTTTTACAGTGAAAACTGCAGGAACTTCAAACCGGCACTAGGAAACAGACTGAGAAAGCAGAGAAAAAGTGTCTCCTGCAACCCGTTCCCTTGGTGCTAGATGAACGAACGTCTCTCCACTTGCTCACTTCTGAGAGATATGTGTGTGTGAAAGCCGTCCTTCACCTAGCTTGTTGGGAACACAAAGTTTCTTTTCAGTTGCAAACTCCATTCCATACATATATATGGGGAGGTACTAGCTCCAACTCTGTTTGACAGAGGAAAATGCAGGAACTTCAAACCGGCACTAGGAAACAGAGTGAGAAAGGAGAGAAAAAGTGTCTCCTGCAACCCGTTCCCTTGGTGCTAGATGAACGAACGTCTCTCCACTTGCTCAGTTCTGAGAGATAAGTGTGTGTGAAAGCCGTCCTTCACCTAGCTTGTTGGGAACACAAAGTTTCTTTTCAGTTGCAAACTCCATTCCATACATATATATGGGGAGGTACTAGCTCCAACTCGGTTCGACAGTGAAAACTGCAGGTACTTCAAACTGGCACTAGGAAACAGACTGAGAAAGCAGAGAAAAAGTGTCTCCTGCAACCCGTTCCCTTGGTGCTAGATGAACGAACGTCTCTCCACTTGCTCAGTTCGGAGAGATATGTGTGTGTGAAAGCCGTCCTTAACCTAGCTTGTTGGGAACACAAAGTTTCTTTTCAGTTGCAAACTCCATTCCATACATATATAAGGGGAGGAACTAGCTCCAACTCGATTTGACAGTGAAAACTGCAGGAACTTCAAACCGGCACTAGGAAACAGAGTGAGAAAGCAGAGAAAAAGTGTCTCCTGCAACCCGTTCCCTTGATGCTAGATGAACGAACGTCTCTCCACTTGCTCAGTTCTGACAGATAAGTGTGTGTGAAAGCCGTCCTTCATCTAGCTTGTTGGGAACACAAAGTTTCTTTTCAGTTGCAAACTCCATTCCATACATATATATGGGGAGGTAATAGCTCCAACTCGGTTTGACAGTGAAAACTGCAGGAACTTCAAACCGGCACTAGGAAAGAGACTGAGAAAGCAGGGAAAAAGTGTGTACTGCAACCCGTTCCCTTGGTGCTACATAAACGAACGTCTCTCCACTTGCTCAGTTCGGAGAGGTATGTGTGTGTGAAAGCCGTACTTCACATAGCTTGTTGGGAACACAAATTTTCTTTTCAGTTGCAAACCCCATTCCATACATATATATGGGGAGGTTCTAGTTCCAACTCGGTTCGACAGTGGAAACTGCAGGTACTTCAAACCGGCACTAGGAAACAGACTGAGAAAGCAGAGAAAAAGTGTCTCCTGCAACCCGTTCCCTTGGTGCTAGATGAACGAACGTCTCTCCACTTGCTCAGTTCTGAGAGATAAGTGTGTGTGAAAGCCGTCCTTCACCTAGCTTGTTGGGAACACAAAGTTTCTTTTCAGTTGCAAACTCCATTCCATACATATATATGGGGACGAACTAGCTCCAAATCGGTTTGACAGTGAAAACTGCAGGAACTTCAAACAGGCACTAGGAAACAGACTGAGAAAGCAGAGAAAAAGTGTCTCCTGCAACCCGTTCCCTTGGTGCTAGATGAACGAACGTCTCTCCACTTGCTCAGTTCTGAGAGATAAGTGTGTGTGAAAGCCGTCCTTCACCTAGCTTGTTGGGAACACAAAGTTTCTTTTCAGTTGCAAACTCCATTCCATACATATATATGGGGAGGTACTAGCTCCAACTCGGTTTGACAGTGAAAACTTCAGGAACTTCCAACCGGCACTAGGAAACAGACTGAGAAAGCAGAGAAAAAGTGTCTCCTGCAACCCGTTCCCTTGGTGCTAGATGAACGAAAGTCTCTCCACTTGCTCAGTTCTGAGAGATAAGTGTGTGTGAAAGCCGTCCTTCACCTAGCTTGTTGGGAACACAAAGTTTCTTTTCAGTTGCAAACTCCATTCCATACATATATATGGGGAGGTACTAGCTCCAACTCGGTTCGACAGTGAAAACTGCAGGTACTTCAAACCGGCACTAGGAAACAGACTGAGAAAGCAGAGAAAAAGTGTCTCCTGCAACCCGTTCCCTTGGTGCTAGATGAACGAACGTCTCTCCACTTGCTCAGTTCTGAGAGATAAGTGTGTGTGAAAGCCGTCCTTCACCTAGCTTGTTGGGAACACAAAGTTTCTTTTCAGTTGCAAACTCCATTCCATACATATATATGGGGACGAACTAGCTCCAACTCGGTTTGACAGTGAAAACTGCAGGAACTTCAAACCGGCACTAGGAAACAGACTGAGAAAGCAGAGAAAAAGTGTCTCCTGCAACCCGTTCCCTTGGTGCTAGATGAACGAACGTCTCTCCACTTGCTCAGTTCTGAGAGATAAGTGTGTGTGAAAGCCGTCCTTCACCTAGCTTGTTGGGAACACAAAGTTTCTTTTCAGTTGCAAACTCCATTCCATACATATATATGGGGAGGTACTAGCTCCAACTCGGTTCGACAGTGAAAACTGCAGGTAGTTCAAACCGGCACTAGGAAACTAACTGAGAAAGCAGAGAAAAAGTTTCTCCTGCAACCCGTTCCCTTGGTGCTAGATGAACGAACGTCTCTACACTTGCTCAGTTCTGAGGGATAAGTGTGTGTGAAAGCCGTCCTTCACCTAGCTTGTTGGGAACACAAAGTTTCTTTTCAGTTGCAAACTCCATTCCATACATATATATGGGGAGGTACTAGCTCCAACTCGGTTTGACAGTGAAAACTGCAGGAACTTCAAACCGGCACTAGGAAACAGACTGAGAAAGCAGAGAAAAAGTGTCTCCTGCAACCCGTTCCCTTGGTGCTAGATGAACGAACGTCTCTCCACTTGCTCAGTTCTGAGAGATAAGTGTGTGTGAAAGCCGTCCTTCACCTAGCTTGTTGGGAACACAAAGTTTCTTTTCAGTTGCAAACTCCATTCCATACATATATATGGGGAGGAACTAGCTCCATCTCTGTTTGACAGTGAAAACTGCAGGAATTTCAAACCGGCACTAGGAAACAGACTGAGAAAGCAGAGAAAAAGTGTCTCCTGAAACCCGTTCCCTTGGTGCTAGATGAACGAACGTCTCTCCACTTGCTCAGTTCTGAGAGATAAGTGTGTGTGAAAGCCGTCCTTCACCTAGCTTGTTGGGAACACAAAGTTTCTTTTCAGTTGCAAACTCCATTCCATACATATATACGGGGATGTACTAGCTCCAACTCGGTTCGACAGTGAAAACTGCAGGTACTTCAAACCGGCACTAGGAAACAGACTGAGAAAGCAGAGGAAAAGTGTCACCTGCAACCCGTTCCCTTGGTGCTAGATGAACGAACGTCTCTCCACTTGCTCAGTTCTGAGAGATAAGTGTGTGTGAAAGCCGTCCTTCACCTAGCTTGTTGGGAACACAAAGTTTCTTTTCAGTTGCAAACTCCATTCCATACATATATATGGGGAGGTACTAGCTCCAACTCGGTTTGACAGTGAAAACTGCAGGAACTTCAAACCGGCACTAGGAAACAGACTGAGAAATCAGAGAAAAAGTGTCTCCTGCAACCCGTTCCCTTGGTGCTAGATGAACGAACGTCTCTCCACTTGCTCAGTTCTGAGAGATAAGTGTGTGTGAAAGCCGTCCTTCACCTAGCTTGTTCGGAACACAAAGTTTCTTTTCAGTTGCAAACTCCATTCCATACATATATATGGGGAGGTACTAGCTCCAACTCGGTTTGACAGTGGAAACTGCAGGAACTTCAAACCGGCACTAGGAAACAGACTGAGAAAGCAGAGAAAAATTGTCTCCTGCATCCCGTTCCCTTGGTTCTAGATGAACGAACGTCTCTCCACTTGCTCAGTTCTGAGAGATATGTGTGTGTGAAAGCCGTCCTTCACCTAGCTTGTTGGGAACAGAAAGATTCTTTTCAGTTGCAAACTCCATTCCATACATATATATGGGGAGGTACTAGCTCCAACTCGGTTTGACAGTGAAAACTGCAGGAACTTCCAACCGGCACTAGGAAACAGACTGAGAAAGCAGAGAAAAAGTGTCTCCTGCAACCCGTTCCCTTGGTGCTAGATGAACGAACGTCTCTCCACTTGCTCAGTTCTGAGAGATAAGTGTGTGTGAAAGCCGCCCTTCACCTACTTGTTGGGAACACAAAGTTTCTTTTCAGTTGCAAACTCCATTCCATACATATATATGGGGAGGTACTATCTCCAACTCGGTTTTACAGTGAAAACTGCAGGAACTTCAAACCGGCACTAGGAAACAGACTGAGAAAGCAGAGAAAAAGTGTCTCCTGCAACCCGTTCCCTTGGTGCTAGATGAACGAAAGTCTCTCCACTTGCTCAGTTCTGAGAGATATGTGTGTGTGAAAGCCATTCTTCACCTAGCTTGTTGGGAACACAAAGTTTCTTTTCAGTTGCAAACTCCATTCCATACATATATATGGGGAGGTACTAGCTCCAACTCGGTTTTACAGTGAAAACTGCAGGAACTTCAAACCGGCACTAGGAAACAGACTGAGAAAGCAGAGAAAAAGTGTCTCCTGCAACCCGTTCCCTTGGTGCTAGATGAACGAACGTCTCTCCACTTGCTCACTTCTGAGAGATATGTGTGTGTGAAAGCCGTCCTTCACCTAGCTTGTTGGGAACACAAAGTTTCTTTTCAGTTGCAAACTCCATTCCATACATATATATGGGGAGGTACTAGCTCCAACTCTGTTTGACAGAGGAAAATGCAGGAACTTCAAACCGGCACTAGGAAACAGAGTGAGAAAGGAGAGAAAAAGTGTCTCCTGCAACCCGTTCCCTTGGTGCTAGATGAACGAACGTCTCTCCACTTGCTCAGTTCTGAGAGATAAGTGTGTGTGAAAGCCGTCCTTCACCTAGCTTGTTGGGAACACAAAGTTTCTTTTCAGTTGCAAACTCCATTCCATACATATATATGGGGAGGTACTAGCTCCAACTCGGTTCGACAGTGAAAACTGCAGGTACTTCAAACTGGCACTAGGAAACAGACTGAGAAAGCAGAGAAAAAGTGTCTCCTGCAACCCGTTCCCTTGGTGCTAGATGAACGAACGTCTCTCCACTTGCTCAGTTCGGAGAGATATGTGTGTGTGAAAGCCGTCCTTAACCTAGCTTGTTGGGAACACAAAGTTTCTTTTCAGTTGCAAACTCCATTCCATACATATATAAGGGGAGGAACTAGCTCCAACTCGATTTGACAGTGAAAACTGCAGGAACTTCAAACCGGCACTAGGAAACAGAGTGAGAAAGCAGAGAAAAAGTGTCTCCTGCAACCCGTTCCCTTGATGCTAGATGAACGAACGTCTCTCCACTTGCTCAGTTCTGACAGATAAGTGTGTGTGAAAGCCGTCCTTCATCTAGCTTGTTGGGAACACAAAGTTTCTTTTCAGTTGCAAACTCCATTCCATACATATATATGGGGAGGTAATAGCTCCAACTCGGTTTGACAGTGAAAACTGCAGGAACTTCAAACCGGCACTAGGAAAGAGACTGAGAAAGCAGGGAAAAAGTGTGTACTGCAACCCGTTCCCTTGGTGCTACATAAACGAACGTCTCTCCACTTGCTCAGTTCGGAGAGGTATGTGTGTGTGAAAGCCGTACTTCACATAGCTTGTTGGGAACACAAAGTTTCTTTTCAGTTGCAAACTCCTTTCCATACATATATATGGGGAGGTACTAGCTCCAACTCGGTTTGACAGTGAAAACTGCAGGAACTTCAAACCGGCACTAGGAAACAGACTGAGAAAGCAGAGAAAAAGTGTCTCCTGCAACCCGTTCCCTTGGTGCTAGATGAACGAACGTCTCTCCACTTGCTCAGTTCTGAGAGATAAGTGTGTGTGAAAGCCGTCCTTCACCTAGCTTGTTGGGAACACAAAGTTTCTTTTCAGTTGCAAACTCCATTCCATACATATATATGGGGAGGTACTAGCTCCAACTCGGTTTTACAGTGAAAACTGCAGGAACTTCAAACCGGCACTAGGAAACAGACTGAGAAAGCAGAGAAAAAGTGTCTCCTGCAACCCGTTCCCTTGGTGCTAGATGAACGAACGTCTCTCCACTTGCTCAGTTCGGAGAGATAAGTGTGTGTGAAAGCCGTCCTTCACCTAGCTTGTTGGGAACACAAAGTTTCTTTTCAGTTGCAAACTCCATTCCATACATATATATGGGTAGGTACTAGCTCCAACTCGGTTTGACAATGAAAACTGCAGGAACTTCAAACCGGCACTAGGTAAAAGACTGAGAAAGCAGAGAAAAAGTGTCTCCTGCAACCCGTTCCCTTGGTGCTAGATGAACGAACGTCTCTCCACTTGCTCAGTTCTGAGAGATAAGTGTGTGTGAAAGCCGTCCTTCACCTAGCTTGTTGGGAACACAAAGTTTCTTTTCAGTTGCAAACTCCATTCCATACATATATATGGGGAGGTACTAGCTCCAACTCGGTTTTAAAGTGTAAACTGCAGGAACTTCAAACCGGCACTAGGTAACAGACTGTGAAAGCAGAGAAAAAGTGTCTCCTGCAACCCGTTCCCTTGGTGCTAGATGAACGAACGTCTCTCCACTTGCTCAGTTCTGAGAGATAAGTGTGTATGAAAGCCGTCCTTCACCTAGCTTGTTGGGAACACAAAGTTTCTTTTCAGTTGCAAACTCCATTCCATACATATATATGGGGAGGTACAAGCTCCAACTCGGTTTTACAGAGAAAACTGCAGGAACTTCAAACCGGCACTAGGAAACAGAGTGAGAAAGCAGAGAAAAAGTGTCTCCTGCAACCCGTTCCCTTGGTGCTAGATGAACGAACGTCTCTCCACTTGCTCAGTTCTGAGAGATAAGTGTGTGTGAAAGCCGTCCTTCACCTAGCTTGTTGGGAACACAAAGTTTCTTTTCAGTTGCAAACTCCATTCCATACATATATATGGGGAGGTACTAGCTCCAACTCGATTTTAAAGTGAAAACTGCAGGAACTTCAAACCGGCACTAGGTAACAGACTGAGAAAGCAGAGAAAAAGTGTCTCCTGCAACCCGTTCCCTTGGTGCTAGATGAACGAACGTCTCTCCACTTGCTCAGTTCTGAGAGATAAGTATGTGTGAAAGCCGTCCTTCACCTAGCTTTTTGGGAACACAAAGTTTCTTTTCAGTTGCAAACTCCATTCCATATATATATATGGGGAGGTACTAGCTCCAACTCGGTTTGACAGTGAAAACTGCAGGAACTTCAAACCGGCACAAAAAAACAGACTGAGAAAGCAGAGAAAAAGTTTCTCCTGCAACCCGTTCCCTTGGTGCTAGATGAACGAACGTCTCTCCACTTGCTCAGTTCTGAGAGATATGTGTGTGTGAAAGCCGTCCTTCACCTAGCTTGTTGGGAACACAAAGTTTCTTTTCAGTTGCAAACTCCATTCCATACATATATATGGGAAGGTACTAGCTCCAACTCGGTTCGACAGTGAAAACTGCAGGTACTTCAAACCGGCACTAGGAAACAGACTGAGAAAGCAGAGAAAAAGTGTCTCCTGCAACCCGTTCCCTTGGTGCTAGATGAACGAACGTCTCTCCACTTGCTCAGTTCTGAGAGATAAGTGTGTGTGAAAGCCGTCCTTCACCTAGATTGTTGGGAACACAAAGTTTCTTTTCAGTTGCAAACTCCATTCCATACATATATATGGGGAGGTACTAGCTCCAACTCGGTTTTACAGTGAAAACTGCAGGAACTTCAAACCGGCACTAGGAAACAGACTGAGAAAGCAGAGAAAAAGTGTCTCCTGCAACCCGTTCCCTTGGTGCTAGATGAACGAACGTCTCTCCACTTGCTCAGTTCGGAGAGATAAGTGTGTGTGAAAGCCGTCCTTCACCTAGCTTGTTGGGAACACAAAGTTTCTTTTCAGTTGCAAACTCCATTCCATACATATATATGGGTAGGTACTAGCTCCAACTCGGTTTGACAATGAAAACTGCAGGAACTTCAAACCGGCACTAGGTAAAAGACTGAGAAAGCAGAGAAAAAGTGTCTCCTGCAACCCGTTCCCTTGGTGCTAGATGAACGAACGTCTCTCCACTTGCTCAGTTCTGAGAGATAAGTGTGTGTGAAAGCCGTCCTTCACCTAGCTTGTTGGGAACACAAAGTTTCTTTTCAGTTGCAAACTCCATTCCATACATATATAAGGGGAGGTACAAGCTCCAACTCGGTTTTAAAGTGTAAACTGCAGGAACTTCAAACCGGCAATAGGTAACAGACTGTGAATGCAGAGAAAAAGTGTCTCCTGCAACCCGTTCCCTTGGTGCTAGATGAACGAACGTCTCTCCACTTGCTCAGTTCTGAGAGATAAGTGTGTATGAAAGCCGTCCTTCACCTAGCTTGTTGGGAACACAAAGTTTCTTTTCAGTTGCAAACTCCATTCCATACATATATATGGGGAGGTACAAGCTCCAACTCGGTTTTACAGAGAAAACTGCAGGAACTTCAAACCGGCACTAGGAAACAGAGTGAGAAAGCAGAGAAAAAGTGTCTCCTGCAACCCGTTCCCTTGGTGCTAGATGAACGAACGTCTCTCCACTTGCTCAGTTCTGAGAGATAAGTGTGTGTGAAAGCCGTCCTTCACCTAGCTTGTTGGGAACACAAAGTTTCTTTTCAGTTGCAAACTCCATTCCATACATATATATGGGGAGGTACTAGCTCCAACTCGATTTTAAAGTGAAAACTGCAGGAACTTCAAACCGGCACTAGGTAACAGACTGAGAAAGCAGAGAAAAAGTGTCTCCTGCAACCCGTTCCCTTGGTGCTAGATGAACGAACGTCTCTCCACTTGCTCAGTTCTGAGAGATAAGTATGTGTGAAAGCCGTCCTTCACCTAGCTTGTTGGGAACACAAAGTTTCTTTTCAGTTGCAAACTCCATTCCATATATATATATGGGGAGGTACTAGCTCCAACTCGGTTTGACAGTGAAAACTGCTGGAACTTCAAACCGGCACAAAAAAACAGACTGAGAAAGCAGAGAAAAAGTGTCTCCTGCAACCCGTTCCCTTGGTGCTAGATGAACGAACGTCTCTCCACTTGCTCAGTTCTGAGAGATAAGTGTGTGTGAAAGCCGTCCTTCACCTAGCTTGTTGGGAACACAAAGTTTCTTTTCAGTTGCAAACTCCATTCCATACATATATATGGGAAGGTACTAGCTCCAACTCGGTTCGACAGTGAAAACTGCAGGTACTTCAAACCGGCACTAGGAAACAGACTGAGAAAGCAGAGAAAAAGTGTCTCCTGCAACCCGTTCCCTTGGTGCTAGATGAACGAACGTCTCTCCACTTGCTCAGTTCTGAGAGATAAGTGTGTGTGAAAGCCGTCCTTCACCTAGATTGTTGGGAACACAAAGTTTCTTTTCAGTTGCAAACTCCATTCCATACATATATATGGGGAGGTACAAGCTCCAACTCGGTTTGACAGTGAAAACTGCAGGAACTTCAAACCGGCACTAGGAAACAGACTGAGAAAGCAGGGAAAAGTGTCTCCTGCAACCCGTTCCCTTGGTGCTACATAAACGAACGTCTCTCCACTTGCTCAGTTCGGAGAGGTATGTGTGTGTGAAAGCCGTCCTTCACCTAGCTTGTTGGGAACACAAAGTTTCTTTTCAGTTGCAAACTCCATTCCATACATATATATGGGGAGGTAGAAGCTCCAACTCGGTTTTACAGTGAAAACTGCAGGAACTTCAAACCGGCACTAGGAAACAGATTGAGAAAGCAGAGAAAAAGTGTCTCCTGCAACCCGTTCCCTTGGTGCTAGATGAACGAACGTCTCTCCACTTGCTCAGTTCTGAGAGATAAGTGTGTGTGAAAGCCGTCCTTCACCTAGCTTGTTGGGAACACAAAGTTTCTTTTCAGTTGCAAACTCCATTCCATACATATATATGGGGAGGTACTAGCTCCAACTCTGTTTGACAGAGGAAAATGCAGGAACGTCAAATCGGCACAAGGAAACAGACTGAGAAAGCAGAGAAATAGTGTCTCCTGCAACCCGTTCCCTTGGTGCTAGATGAACGAACGTCTCTCCACTTGCTAAGTTCTGAGAGATAAGTGTGTGTGAAAGCCGTCCTTCACTTAGCTTGTTGGGAACACAAAGTTTCTTTTCAGTTGCAAACTCCATTCCATACATATATATGGGGAGGTACTAGCTCCAACTCGGTTCGACAGTGAAAACTGCAGGTACTTCAAACCGGCACTAGGAAACAGACTGAGAAAGCAGAGAAAAAGTGTCTCCTGCAACCCGTTCCCTTGGTGCTAGATGAACGAACGTCTCTCCACTTGCTCAGTTCTGAGAGATAATTGTGTATGAAAGCCGTCCTTCACCTAGCTTGTTGGGAACACAAAGTTTCTTTTCAGTTGCAAACTCCATTCCATACATATATATGGGGAGGTACAAGCTCCAACTCGGTTTTACAGAGAAAACTGCAGGAACTTCAAACCGGCACTAGGAAACAGAGTGAGAAAGCAGAGAAAAAGTGTCTCCTGCAACCCGTTCCCTTGGTGCTAGATGAACGAACGTCTCTCCACTTGCTCAGTTCTGAGAGATAAGTGTGTGTGAAAGCCGTCCTTCACCTAGCTTGTTGGGAACACAAAGTTTCTTTTCAGTTGCAAACTCCATTCCATATATATATATGGGGAGGTACTAGCTCCAACTCGGTTTGACAGTGAAAACTGCAGGAACTTCAAACCGGCACAAAAAAACAGACTGAGAAAGCAGAGAAAAAGTGTCTCCTGCAACCCGTTCCCTTGATGCTAGATGAACGAACGTCTCTCCACTTGCTCAGTTCTAACAGATAAGTGTGTGTGAAAGCCGTCCTTCACCTAGATTGTTGGGAACACAAAGTTTCTTTTCAGTTGCAAACTCCATTCCATACATATATATGGTGAGGTACTAGCTCCAACTCGGTTTGACAGTGAAAACTGCAGGAACTTCAAACCGGCACTAGGAAACAGACTGAGAAAGCAGGGAAAAAGTGTCTCCTGCAACCCGTTCCCTTGGTGCTACATAAAGGAACGTCTCTCCACTTGCTCAGTTCGGAGATGTATGTGTGTGTGAAAGCCGTCCTTCACCTAGCTTGTTGGGAACACAAAGTTTCTTTTCAGTTGCAAACTCCGTTCCATACATATATATGGGGAGGTAGAAGCTCCAACTCGGTTTTACAGTGAAAACTGCAGGAACTTCAAACCGGCACTAGGAAACAGATTGAGAAAGCAGAGAAAAAGTGTCTCCTGCAACCCGTTCCCTTGGTGCTAGATGAACGAAAGTCTCTCCACTTGCTCAGTTCTGAGAGATAAGTGTGTGTGAAAGCCGTCTTCACTTAGCTTGTTGGGGACACAAAGTTTCTTTTCAGTTGCAAACTCCATTCCATACATATATATGGGGAGGTACTAGCTCCAACTCGGTTCAACAGTGAAAACTGCAGGTACTTCAAACCGGCACTAGGAAACAGACTGAGAAAGCAGAGAAAAAGTGTCTCCTGCAACCCGTTCCCTTGGTGCTAGATGAACGAACGTCTCTCCACTTGCTCAGTTCTGAGAGATAAGTGTGTGTGAAAGCCGTCCTTCACCTAGCTTGTTGGGAACACAAAGTTTCTTTTCAGTTGCAAACTCCATTCCATACATATATATGGGGAGGTACTAGCTCCAACTCGGTTTGACAGTGAAAACTGCAGGAACTTCAAACCGGCACTAGGAAACAGACTGAGAAAGCAGGGAAAAAGTGTCTCCTGCAACCCGTTCCCTTGGTGCTAGATGAACGAACGTCTCTCCACTTGCTCAGTTCTGAGAGATAAGTGTGTGTGAAAGCCGTCCTTCACCTAGCTTGTTGGGAACACAAAGTTTCTTTTCAGTTGCAAACTCCATTCCATACATATATATGGGGAGGTACTAGCTCCAACTCGGTTTTAAAGTGTAAACTGCAGGAACTTCAAACCGGCACTAGGTAACAGACTGTGAAAGCAGAGAAAAAGTGTATCCTGCAACCCGTTCCCTTGGTGCTAGATGAACGAACGTCTCTCCACTTGCTCAGTTCTGAGAGATAAGTGTGTATGAAAGCCGTCATTCATCTAGCTTGTTGGGAACAGAAAGATTCTTTTCAGTTGCAAACTCCATTCCATACATATATATGGGGAGGTACAAGCTCCAACTCGGTTTTACAGAGAAAACTGCAGGAACTTCAAACCGGCACTAGGAAACAGAGTGAGAAAGCAGAGAAAAAGTGTCTCCTGCAAACCGTTCCCTTGGTGCTAGATGAACGAACGTCTCTCCACTTGCTCAGTTCTGAGAGATAAGTGTGTGTGAAAGCCGTCCTTCACCTAGCTTGTTGGGAACACAAAGTTTATTTTCAGTTGCAAACTCCATTCCATACATATATATGGGGAGGTACTAGCTCCAACTCGATTTTAAAGTGAAAACTGCAGGAACTTCAAACCGGCACTAGGTAACAGACTGAGAAAGCAGAGAAAAAGTGTCTCCTGCAACCCGTTCCCTTGGTGCTAGATGAACGAACGTCTCTCCACTTGCTCAGTTCGGAGATGTATGTGTGTGTGAAAGCCGTCCTTCACCTAGCTTGTTGGGAACACAAAGTTTCTTTTCAGTTGCAAACTCCATTCCATACATATATATGGGGAGGTAGAAGCTCCAACTCGGTTTTACAGTGAAAACTGCAGGAACTTCAAACCGGCACTAGGAAACAGATTGAGAAAGCAGAGAAAAAGTGTCTCCTGCAACCCGTTCCCTTGGTGCTAGATGAACGAACGTCTCTCCACTTGCTCAGTTCTGAGAGATAAGTGTGTGTGAAAGCCGTCCTTCACCTAGCTTGTTGGGAACACAAAGTTTCTTTTCAGTTGCAAACTCCGTTCCATACATATATATGGGGAGGTACTAGCTCCAACTCGGTTTGACAGTGAAAACTGCAGGAACGTCAAACCGGCACAAGGAAACAGACTGAGAAAGCAGAGAAAAAGTGTCTCCTGCAACCCGTTCCCTTGGTGCTAGATGAACGAACGTCTCTCCACTTGCTCAGTTCTGAGAGATAAGTGTGTGTGAAAGCCGTCCTTCACTTAGCTTGTTGGGAACACAAAGTTTCTTTTCAGTTGCAAACTCCATTCCATACATATATATGGGGAGGTACTAGCTCCAACTCGGTTCGACAGTGAAAACTGCAGGAACTTCAAACCGGCACTAGGAAACAGATTGAGAAAGCAGAGAAAAAGTGTCTCCTGCAACCCGTTCCCTTGGTGCTAGATGAACGAACGTCTCTCCACTTGCTCAGTTCTGAGAGATAAGTGTGTGTGAAAGCCGTCCTTCACCTAGCTTGTTGGGAACACAAAGTTTCTTTTCAGTTGCAAACTCCATTCCATACATATATATGGGGAGGTACTAGCTCCAACTCGGTTTGACAGTGAAAACTGCAGGAACGTCAAACCGGCACAAGGAAACAGACTGAGAAAGCAGAGAAAAAGTGTCTCCTGCAACCCGTTCCCTTGGTGCTAGATGAACGAACGTCTCTCCACTTGCTCAGTTCTGAGAGATAATTGTGTATGAAAGCCGTCCTTCACCTAGCTTGTTGGGAACACAAAGTTTCTTTTCAGTTGCAAACTCCATTCCATACATATATATGGGGAGGTACAAGCTCCAACTCGGTTTTACAGAGAAAACTGCAGGAACTTCAAACCGGCACTAGGAAACAGAGTGAGAAAGCAGAGAAAAAGTGTCTCCTGCAACCCGTTCCCTTGGTGCTAGATGAACGAACGTCTCTCCACTTGCTCAGTTCTGAGAGATAAGTGTGTGTGAAAGCCGTCCTTCACCTAGCTTGTTGGGAACACAAAGTTTCTTTTCAGTTGCAAACTCCATTCCATATATATATATGGGGAGGTACTAGCTCCAACTCGGTTTTACAGTGAAAACTGCAGGAACTTCAAACCGGCACTAGGAAACAGACTGAGAAAGCAGAGAAAAAGTGTTACCTGCAAACCGTTCCCTTGATGCTAGATGAACGAACGTCTCTCCACTTGCTCAGTTCTGAGAGATAAGTGTGTGTGAAAGCCGTGCTTCACCTAGCTTGTTGGGAACACAAAGTTTCTTTTCAGTTGCAAACTCCATTCCATACATATATATGGGGAGGTACTAGCTCCAACTCGGTTTGACAGTGAAAACTGCAGGAACTTCAAACCGGCACTAGGAAAAAGACTGAGAAAGCAGGGAAAAAGTGTCTCCTGCAACCCGTTCCCTTGGTGCTACATAAACGAACGTCTCTCCACTTGCTCAGTTCGGAGAGGTATGTGTGTGTGAAAGCCGTCCTTCACCTAGCTTGTTGGGAACACAAAGTTTCTTTTCAGTTGCAAACTCCATTCCATACATATATATGGAGAGGTACTAGCTCCAACTCCGTTTGACAGTGAAAACTGCAGGAACTTCAAACCGGCACTAGGAAACAGACTGAGAAAGCAGAGAAATAGTGTCTCCTGCAACCCGTTCACTTGGTGCTAGATGAACGAACGTCTCTCCGCTTGCTCAGTTCTGAGAGATAAGTGTGTGTGAAAGCCGTCCTTCACCTAGCTTGTTGGGAACACAAAGTTTCTTTTCAGTTGCAAACTCCATTCCATACATATATATGTGGAGGTACTAGCTCCAACTCGGTTTGACAGTGAAAACTGCAGGAACTTCAAACCGGCACTAGGAAACAGACTGAGAAAGCAGGGAAAAGTTTCTCCTGCAACCCGTTCCCTTGGTGCTACATAAACGAACGTCTCTCCACTTGCTCAGTTCGGAGAGATAAGTGTGTGTGAAAGCCGTCCTTCACCTAGCTTGTTGGGAACACCAAGTTTCTTTTCAGTTGCAAACTCCATTCCATACATATATATGTGGAGGTACTTGCTCCAACTCGGTTCGACAGTGAAAACTGCAGGTACTTCAAACCGGCACTAGGAAACAGACTGAGAAAGCAGAGAAAAAGTGTTACCTGCAACCCGTTCCCTTGATGCTAGATGAACGAACGTCTCTCCACTTGCTCAGTTCTGAAAGATAAGTGTGTGTGAAAGCCGTCCTTCACCTAGCTTGTTGGGAACACAACGTTTCTTTTCAGTTGCAAACTCCATTCCATACATATATATGGGGAGGTACTAGCTCCAACTCGGTTTTACATTGAAAACTGCAGGAACTTCAAACCGGCACTAGGAAACAGACTGAGAAAGCAGAGAAAAAATGTCCCTGCAACCCGTTCCCTTGGTGCTAGATGAACGAACGTCTCTCCACTTGCTCAGTTCTGAGAGATATGTGTGTGTGAAAGCCATCCTTCACCTAGCTTGTAGGGAACACAAAGTTTCTTTTCAGTTGCAAACTCCATTCCGTACATATATATGGGGAGGTACTAGCTCCAACTCGGTTTGACAGTGAAAACTGCAGGAACTTCAAACCGGCAGTAGGAAACAGACTGAGAAAGCAGAGAAAAAGTGTCTGCTGCAACCCGTTCCCTTGGTGCTAGATGAACGAACGTCTCTCCACTTGCTCAGTTCTGAGAGATAAGTGTGTGTGAAAGCCGTCCTTCACCTAGCTTGTTGGGAACACAAAGTTTCTTTTCAGTTGCAAACTCCGTTCCATACATATATATGGGGAGGTACTAGCTCCAACTCGGTTTTAAAGTGAAAACTGCAGGAACTTGAAAGCGGCACTAGGTAACAGACTGAGAAAGCAGAGAAAAAGTGTCTCCTGCAAACCGTTCCCTTGGTGCTAGATGAACGAACGTCTCTCCACTTGCTCAGTTCTGAGAGATAAGTGTGTGTGAAAGCCGTCCTTCACATAGCTTGTTGGGAACACAAAGTTTCTTTTCAGTTGCAAACTCAATTCCATACATATATATGGGGAGGTAGTAGCTCCAACTCGGTTTGACAGTGAAAACTGCAGGAACTTCAAACCGGCACTAGGAAACAGACTGAGAAATCAGAGAAAAAGTGTCTCCTGCAACCCGTTCCCTTGGTGCTAGATGAACGAACGTCTCTCCACTTGCTCAGTTCTGAGAGATATGTGTGTGTGAAAGCCGTCCTTCACCTAGCTTGTTGGGAACAGAAAGTTTCTTTTCAGTTGCAAACTCCATTCCATACATATATATGGGGAGGTAGTAGCTCCAACTCGTTTCGACAGTGAAAACTGCAGGTACTTCAAACCGGCACTAGGAAACAGACTGAGAAAGCAGAGAAAAAGTGTTACCTGCAACCCGTTCCCTTGATGCTAGATGAACGAACGTCTCTCCACTTGCTCAGTTCTGAAAGATAAGTGTGTGTGAAAGCCGTCCTTCACCTAGCTTGTTGGGAACACAACGTTTCTTTTCAGTTGCAAACTCCATTCCATACATATATATGGGGAGGTACTAGCTCCAACTCGGTTTTACATTGAAAACTGCAGGAACTTCAAACCGGCACTAGGAAACAGACTGAGAAAGCAGAGAAAAAGTGTCTCCTGCAACCCGTTCCCTTGGTGCTAGATGAACGAACGTCTCTCCACTTGCTCAGTTCTGAGAGATATGTGTGTGTGAAAGCCATCCTTCACCTTGCTTGTAGGGAACACAAAGTTTCTTTTCAGTTGCAAACTCCATTCCATACATATATATGGGGAGGTACTAGCTCCAACTCGGTTTGACAGTGAAAACTGCAGGAACTTCAAACCGGCAGTAGGAAACAGACTGAGAAAGCAGAGAAAAAGTGTCTGCTGCAACCCGTTCCCTTGGTGCTAGATGAACGAACGTCTCTCCACTTGCTCAGTTCTGAGAGATAAGTGTGTGTGAAAGCCGTCCTTCACCTAGCTTGTTGGGAACACAAAGTTTCTTTTCAGTTGCAAACTCCGTTCCATACATATATATGGGGAGGTACTAGCTCCAACTCGGTTTTAAAGTGAAAACTCAGGAACTTGAAAGCGGCACTAGGTAACAGACTGAGAAAGCAGAGAAAAAGTGTCTCCTGCAAACCGTTCCCTTGGTGCTAGATGAACGAACGTCTCTCCACTTGCTCAGTTCTGAGAGATAAGTGTGTGTGAAAGCCGTCCTTCACATAGCTTGTTGGGAACACAAAGTTTCTTTTCAGTTGCAAACTCAATTCCATACATATATATGGGGAGGTAGTAGCTCCAACTCGGTTTGACAGTGAAAACTGCAGGAACTTCAAACCGGCACTCGGAAACAGACTGAGAAATCAGAGAAAAAGTGTCTCCTGCAACCCGTTCCCTTGGTGCTAGATGAACGAACGTCTCTCCACTTGCTCAGTTCTGAGAGATATGTGTGTGTGAAAGCCGTCCTTCACCTAGCTTGTTGGGAACAGAAAGTTTCTTTTCAGTTGCAAACTCCATTCCATACATATATATGGGGAGGTAGTAGCTCCAACTCGTTTCGACAGTGAAAACTGCAGGTACTTCAAACCGGCACTAGGAAACAGACTGAGAAAGCAGAGAAAAAGTGTTACCTGCAACCCGTTCCCTTGATGCTAGATGAACGAACGTCTCTCCACTTGCTCAGTTCTGAGAGATAAGTGTGTGTGAAAGCCGTCCTTCACCTAGCTTGTTGGGAACACAAAGTTTCTTTTCAGTTGCAAACTCCATTCCATACATATATATGTGGAGGTACTAGCTCCAACTCGGTTTGACAGTGAAAACTGCAGGAACTTCAAACAGGCACTAGGAAACAGACTGAGAAAGCAGGGAAAAGTTTCTCCTGCAACCCGTTCAATTGGTGCTACATAAACGAACGTCTCTCCACTTGCTCAGTTCGGAGAGATAAGTGTGTGTGAAAGCCGTCCTTCACCTAGCTTGTTGGGAACACAAAGTTTCTTTTCAGTTGCAAACTCCGTTCCATACATATATATGGGGAGGTACTAGCTCCAACACGGTTTTAAAGTGAAAACTGCAGGAACTTGAAAGCGGCACTAGGTAACAGACTGAGAAAGCAGAGAAAAAGTGTCTCCTGCAAACCGTTCCCTTGGTGCTAGATGAACGAACGTCTCTCCACTTGCTGAGTTCTGAGAGATAAGTGTGTGTGAAAGCCGTCCTTCACATAGCTTGTTGGGAACACAAAGTTTCTTTTCAGTTGCAAACTCCATTCCATACATATATATGGGGAGGTAGTAGCTCCAACTCGGTTTGACAGTGAAAACTGCAGGAACTTCAAACCGGCACTAGGAAACAGAGTGAGAAAGCAGAGAAATAGTGTCTCCTGCAAACCGTTCCCTTGGTGCTAGATGAACGAACGTCTCTCCACTTGCTCAGTTCTGAGAGATAAGTGTGTGTGAAAGCCGTCCTTCACCTAGCTTGTTGGGAACACAAAGTTTCTTTTCAGTTGCAAACTCCAATCCATACATATATATGGGGAGGTACTAGCTCCAACTCGGTTTGACAGTGAAAACTGCAGGAACTTCAAACCGGCACTAGGAAACAGACTGAGAAAGCAGGGAAAAAGTGTCTCCTGCAACCCGTTCCCTTCGTGCTACATAAACGAACGTCTATCCACTTGCTCAGTTCGGAGAGGTATGTGTGTGTGAAAGCCGTCCTTCACCTAGCTTGTTGGGAACACAAAGTTTCTTTTCAGTTGCAAACTCCATTCCATACATATATATGGAGAGGTACTAGCTCCAACTCGGTTTGACAGTGAAAACTGCAGGAACTTCAAACCGGCACTAGGAAACAGACTGAGAAAGCAGAGAAAAAGTGTCTCCTGCAACCCGTTCACTTGGTGCTAGATGAACGAACGTCTCTCCGCTTGCTCAGTTCTGAGAGATAAGTGTGTGTGAAAGCCGTCCTTCACCTAGCTTGTTGGGAACACAAAGTTTCTTTTCAGTTGCAAACTCCATTCCATACATATATATGTGGAGGTACTAGCTCCAACTCGGTTTGACAGTGAAAACTGCAGGAACTTCAAACCGGCACTAGGAAACAGACTGAGAAAGCAGGGAAAAGTTTCTCCTGCAACCCGTTCCCTTCGTGCTACATAAACGAACGTCTCTCCACTTGCTCAGTTCGGAGAGATAAGTGTGTGTGAAAGCCGTCCTTCACCTAGCTTGTTGGGAACACAAAGTTTCTTTTCAGTTGCAAACTCCATTCCATACATATATATGGGGAGGTACTAGCTCCAACTCGGTTCGACAGTGAAAACTGCAGGAACTTCAAACCGGCACTAGGAAACAGACTGAGAAAGCAGAGAAAAAGTGTTACCTGCAAACCGTTCCCTTGATGCTAGATGAACGAACGTCTCTCCACTTGCTCAGTTCTGAGAGATAAGTGTGTGTGAAAGCCGTCCTTCACCTAGCTTGTTGGGAACACAAAGTTTCTTTTCAGTTGCAAACTCCATTCCATACATATATATGGGGAGGTACTAGCTCCAACTCGGTTTGACAGTGAAAACTGCAGGAACTTCAAACCGGCACTAGGAAAAAGACTGAGAAAGCAGGGAAAAAGTGTCTCCTGCAACCCGTTCCCTTGGTGCTACATAAACGAACGTCTCTCCACTTGCTCAGTTCGGAGAGGTATGTGTGTGTGAAAGCCGTCCTTCACCTAGCTTGTTGGGAACACAAAGTTTCTTTTCAGTTGCAAACTCCATTCAATACATATATATGGAGAGGTACTAGCTCCAACTCGGTTTGACAGTGAAAACTGCAGGAACTTCAAACCGGCACTAGGAAACAGACTGAGAAAGCAGAGAAAAAGTGTCTCCTGCAACCCGTTCACTTGGTGCTACATGAACGAACGTCTCTCCGCTTGCTCAGTTCTGAGAGATAAGTGTGTGTGAAAGCCGTCCTTCACCTAGCTTGTTGGGAACACAAAGTTTCTTTTCAGTTGCAAACTCCATTCCATACATATATATGTGGAGGTACTAGCTCCAACTCGGTTTGACAGTGAAAACTGCAGGAACTTCAAACCGGCACTAGGAAACAGACTGAGAAAGCAGGGAAAAGTTTCTCCTGCAACCCGTTCCCTTGGTGCTACATAAACGAACGTCTCTCCACTTGCTCAGTTCGGAGAGATAAGTGTGTGTGAAAGCCGTCCTTCACCTAGCTTGTTGGGAACACAAAGTTTCTTTTCAGTTGCAAACTCCATTCCATACATATATATGGGGAGGTACTAGCTCCAACTCGGTTCGACAGTGAAAACTGCAGGTACTTCAAACCGGCACTAGGAAACAGACTGAGAAAGCAGAGAAAAAGTGTTACCTGCAACCCGTTCCCTTGATGCTAGATGAACGAACGTCTCTCCACTTGCTCAGTTCTGAAAGATAAGTGTGTGTGAAAGCCGTCCTTCACCTAGCTTGTTGGGAACACAAAGTTTCTTTTCAGTTGCAAACTCCATTCCATACATATATATGGGGAGGTACTAGCTCCAACTCGGTTTTACATTGAAAACTGCAGGAACTTCAAACCGGCACTAGGAAACAGACTGAGAAAGCAGAGAAAAAATGTCCCTGCAACCCGTTCCCTTGGTGCTAGATGAACGAACGTCTCTCCACTTGCTCAGTTCTGAGAGATATGTGTGTGTGAAAGCCATCCTTCACCTAGCTTGTTGGGAACACAAAGTTTCTTTTCAGTTGCAAACTCCATTCCATACATATATATGGGGAGGTACTAGCTCCAACTCGGTTTGACAGTGAAAACTGCAGGAACTTCAAACCGGCAGTAGGAAACAGACTGAGAAAGCAGAGAAAAAGTGTCTCCTGCAACCCGTTCCCTTGGTGCTAGATGAACGAACGTCTCTCCACTTGCTCAGTTCTGAGAGATAAGTGTGTGTGAAAGCCGTCCTTCACCTAGCTTGTTGGGAACACAAAGTTTCTTTTCAGTTGCAAACTCCGTTCCATACATATATATGGGGAGGTACTAGCTCCAACTCGGTTTTAAAGTGAAAACTGCAGGAACTTGAAAGCGGCACTAGGTAACAGACTGAGAAAGCAGAGAAAAAGTGTCCCCTGCACACCGTTCCCTTGGTGCTACATGAACGAACGTCTCTCCACTTGCTCAGTTCTGAGAGATAAGTGTGTGTGAAAGCCGTCCTTCACATAGCTTGTTGGGAACACAAAGTTTCTTTTCAGTTGCAAACTCCATTCCATACATATATATGGGGAGGTAGTAGCTCCAACTCGGTTTGACAGTGAAAACTGCAGGAACTTCAAACCGGCACTAGGAAACAGAGTGAGAAAGCAGAGAAAAAGTGTCTCCTGCAACCCGTTCCCTTGGTGCTAGATGAACGAACGTCTCTCCACTTGCTCAGTTCTGAGAGATATGTGTGTGTGAAAGCCGTCCTTCACCTAGCTTGTTGGGAACAGAAAGTTTCTTTTCAGTTGCAAACTCCATTCCATACATATATATGGGGAGGTAGTAGCTCCAACTCGGTTCAACAGTGAAAACTGCAGGTACTTCAAACCGGCACTAGGAAACAGACTGAGAAAGCAGAGAAAAAGTGTTACCTGCAACCCGTTCCCTTGATGCTAGATGAACGAACGTCTCTCCACTTGCTCAGTTCTGAGAGATAAGTGTGTGTGAAAGCCGTCCTTCACCTAGCTTGTTGGGAACACAAAGTTTCTTTTCAGTTGCAAACTCCATTCCATACATATATATGTGGAGGTACTAGCTCCAACTCGGTTTGACAGTGAAAACTGCAGGAACTTCAAACAGGCACTAGGAAACAGACTGAGAAAGCAGGGAAAAGTTTCTCCTGCAACCCGTTCCCTTGGTGCTACATAAACGAACGTCTCTCCACTTGCTCAGTTCGGAGAGATAAGTGTGTGTGAAAGCCGTCCTTCACCTACCTTGTTGGGAACACAAAGTTTCTTTTCAGTTGCAAACTCCGTTCCATACATATATATGGGGAGGTACTAGCTCCAACTCGGTTTTAAAGTGAAAACTGCAGGAACATGAAAGCGGCACTAGGTAACAGACTGAGAAAACAGAGAAAAAGTGTCTCCTGCAACCCGTTCCCTTGGTGCTAGATGAACGAACGTCTCTCCACTTGCTCAGTTCTGAGAGATAAGTGTGTGTGAAAGCCGTCTTTAACCTAGCTTGTTGGGAACACAAAGTTTCTTTTCAGTTGCAAACTCCATTCCATACATATATATGGGGAGGAACTAGCTCCATCTCGGTTTGACAGTGAAAACTGCAGGAATTTCAAACCGGCACTAGGAAACAGACTGAGAAAGCAGAGAAAAAGTGTCTCCTGCAACCCGTTCCCTTGGTGCTAGATGAACGAACGTCTCTCCTCTTGCTCAGTTCTGAGAGATAAGTGTGTGTGAAAGCCGTCCTTCAACTAGCTTGTTGGGAACACAAAGTTTCTTTTAAGTTGCAAACTCCATTCCATACATATATATGGGGAGGAACTAGCTCCAACTCGGTTTGACAGTGAAAACTGCAGGAACTTCAAACCGGCACTAGGAAACAGACTGAGAAAGCAGAGAAAAAGTGTCTCCTGCAACCCGTTCCCTTGGTGCTAGATGAACGAACGTCTCTCCACTTGCTCAGTTCTGAGAGATAAGTGTGTGTGAAAGCCGTCCTTCACCTAGCTTGTTGGGAACACAAAGTTTCTTTTAAGTTGCAAACTCCATTCCATACATATATATGGGGACGAACTAGCTCCAACTCGGTTTGACAGTGAAAACTGCAGGAACTTCAAACCGGCACTAGGAAACAGAATGAGAAAGCAGAGAAAAAGTGTCCCCTGCAACCCGTTCCCTTGGTGCTAGATGAACGAACGTCTCTCCACTTGCTCAGTTCTGAGAGATAAGTGTGTGTGAAAGCCGTCCTTCACCTAGCTTGTTGGGAACACAAATTTTCTTTTCAGTTGCAAACCCCATTCCATACATATATATGGGGAGGTTCTAGTTCCAACTCGGTTCGACAGTGGAAACTGCAGGTACTTCAAACCGGCACTAGGAAACAGACTGAGAAAGCAGAGAAAAAGTGTCTCCTGCAACCCGTTCCCTTGGTGCTAGATGAACGAACGTCTCTCCACTTGCTCAGTTCTGAGAGATAAGTGTGTGTGAAAGCCGTCCTTCACCTAGCTTGTTGGGAACACAAAGTTTCTTTTCAGTTGCAAACTCCATTCCATACATATATATGGGGACGAACTAGCTCCAAATCGGTTTGACAGTGAAAACTGCAGGAACTTCAAACAGGCACTAGGAAACAGACTGAGAAAGCAGAGAAAAAGTGTCTCCTGCAACCCGTTCCCTTGGTGCTAGATGAACGAACGTCTCTCCACTTGCTCAGTTCTGAGAGATAAGTGTGTGTGAAAGCCGTCCTTCACCTAGCTTGTTGGGAACACAAAGTTTCTTTTCAGTTGCAAACTCCATTCCATACATATATATGGGGAGGTACTAGCTCCAACTCGGTTTGACAGTGAAAACTTCAGGAACTTCCAACCGGCACTAGGAAACAGACTGAGAAAGCAGAGAAAAAGTGTCTCCTGCAACCCGTTCCCTTGGTGCTAGATGAACGAACGTCTCTCCACTTGCTCAGTTCTGAGAGATAAGTGTGTGTGAAAGCCGTCCTTCACCTAGCTTGTTGGGAACACAAAGTTTCTTTTCAGTTGCAAACTCCATTCCATACATATATATGGGGAGGTACTAGCTCCAACTCGGTTCGACAGTGAAAACTGCAGGTACTTCAAACCGGCACTAGGAAACAGACTGAGAAAGCAGAGAAAAAGTGTCTCCTGCAACCCGTTCCCTTGGTGCTAGATGAACGAACGTCTCTCCACTTGCTCAGTTCTGAGAGATAAGTGTGTGTGAAAGCCGTCCTTCACCTAGCTTGTTGGGAACACAAAGTTTCTTTTCAGTTGCAAACTCCATTCCATACATATATATGGGGACGAACTAGCTCCAACTCGGTTTGACAGTGAAAACTGCAGGAACTTCAAACCGGCACTAGGAAACAGACTGAGAAAGCAGAGAAAAAGTGTCTCCTGCAACCCGTTCCCTTGGTGCTAGATGAACGAACGTCTCTCCAATTGCTCAGTTCTGAGAGATAAGTGTGTGTGAAAGCCGTCCTTCACCTAGCTTGTTGGGAACACAAAGTTTCATTCAGTTGCAAACTCCATTCCATACATATATATGGGGAGGTACTAGCTCCAACTCGGTTCGACAGTGAAAACTGCAGGTAGTTCAAACCGGCACTAGGAAACTAACTGAGAAAGCAGAGAAAAAGTTTCTCCTGCAACCCGTTCCCTTGGTGCTAGATGAACGAACGTCTCTACACTTGCTCAGTTCTGAGAGATAAGTGTGTGTGAAAGCCGTCCTTCACCTAGCTTGTTGGGAACACAAAGTTTCTTTTCAGTTGCAAACTCCATTCCATACATATATATGGGGAGGTACTAGCTCCAACTCGGTTTGACAGTGAAAACTGCAGGAACTTCAAACCGGCACTAGGAAACAGACTGAGAAAGCAGAGAAAAAGTGTCTCCTGCAACCCGTTCCCTTGGTGCTAGATGAACGAACGTCTCTCCACTTGCTCAGTTCTGAGAGATAAGTGTGTGTGAAAGCCGTCCTTCACCTAGCTTGTTGGGAACACAAAGTTTCTTTTCAGTTGCAAACTCCATTCCATACATATATATGGGGAGGAACTAGCTCCATCTCTGTTTGACAGTGAAAACTGCAGGAATTTCAAACCGGCACTAGGAAACAGACTGAGAAAGCAGAGAAAAAGTGTCTCCTGAAACCCGTTCCCTTGGTGCTAGATGAACGAACGTCTCTCCACTTGCTCAGTTCTGAGAGATAAGTGTGTGTGAAAGCCGTCCTTCACCTAGCTTGTTGGGAACACAAAGTTTCTTTTCAGTTGCAAACTCCATTCCATACATATATACGGGGATGTACTAGCTCCAACTCGGTTCGACAGTGAAAACTGCAGGTACTTCAAACCGGCACTAGGAAACAGACTGAGAAAGCAGAGAAAAAGTGTCACCTGCAACCCGTTCCCTTGGTGCTAGATGAACGAACGTCTCTCCACTTGCTCAGTTCTGAGAGATAAGTGTGTGTGAAAGCCGTCCTTCAACTAGCTTGTTGGGAACACAAAGTTTCTTTTCAGTTGCAAACTACATTCCATACATATATATGGGGATGAACTAGCTCCAACTCGGTTTGACAGTGAAAACTGCAGGAACTTCAAACCGGCACTAGGAAACAGACTGAGAAAGCAGAGACAAAGTGTCTCCTGCAACCCGTTCCCTTGATGCTAGATGAACGAACGTCTCTCCACTTGCTCAGTTCTGAGAGATAAGTGTGTGTGAAAGCCGTCCTTCACCTAGCTTGTTGGGAACACAAAGTTTCTTTTCAGTTGCAAACTCCATTCCATACATATATATGGGGAGGAACTAGCTCCAACTCGGTTTGACAGTGAAAACTGCAGGAACTTCAAACCGGCACTAGGAAACAGACTGAGAAAGCAGAGAAAAAGTGTCTCCTGCAACCCGTTCCCTTGGTGCTAGATGAACGAACGTCTCTCCACTTGCTCAGTTCTGAGAGATAAGTGTGTGTGAAAGCCGTCCTTCACCTAGCTTGTTGGGAACACAAAGTTTCTTTTCAGTTGCAAACTCCATTCCATACATATATATGGGGAGGTACTAGCTCCAACTCGGTTTGACAGTGAAAACTGCAGGAACTTCCAACCGGCACTAGGAAACAGACTGATAAAGCAGAGAAAAAGTGTCTCCTGCAACCCGTTCCCTTGGTGCTAGATGAACGAACGTCTCTCCACTTGCTCAGTTCTGAGAAATAAGTGTGTGTGAAAGCCGTCCTTCACCTAGCTTGTTGGGAACACAAAGTTTCTTTTCAGTTGCAAACTCCATTCCATACATATATATGGGGAGGTACTAGCTCCAACTCGGTTTTACAGTGAAAACTGCAGGAACTTCAAACCGGCACTAGGAAAAAGACTGAGAAAGCAGAGAAAAAGTGTCTCCTGCAACCCGTTCCCTTGGTGCTAGATGAACGAACGTCTCTCCACTTGCTCAGTTCTGAGAGATAAGTGTGTGTGAAAGCGGTCCTTCACCTAGCTTGTTGGGAACACAATGTTTCTTTTCAGTTGCAAACTCCATTCCATACATATATATGTGGACGAACAAGCTCCAACTCGGTTTGACAGTGAAAACTGCAGGAACTTCAAACCGGCACTAGGAAACAGACTGAGAAAGGAGAGAAAAAGTGTCTCCTGCAACCCGTTCCCTTGGTGCTAGATGAACGAACGTCTCTCCACTTGCTCAGTTCTGAGAGATAAGTGTGTGTGAAAGCCGTCCTTCACCTAGCTTGTTGGAAACACAAAGATTCTTTTCAGTTGCAAACTCCATTCCATACATATATATGGGGAGGTACTAGCTCCAACTCGGTTCGACAGTGAAAACTGCAGGTACTTCAAACCGGCACTAGGAAACAGACTGAGAAAGCAGAGAAAAAGTGTCTCCTGCAACCCGTTCCATTGGTGCTAGATGAACGAACGTCTCTCCACTTGCTCAGTTCTGAGAGATAAGTGTGTGTGAAAGCCGTCCTTCACCTAGCTTGTTGGGAACACAAAGTTTCTTTTCAGTTGCAAACTCCATTCCATACATATATATGGGGAGGTACTAGCTCCAACTCGGTTTGACAGTGAAAACTGCAGGAACTTCCAACCGGCACTAGGAAACAGACTGAGAAAGCAGAGAAAAAGTGTCTCCTGCAACCCGTTCCCTTGGTGCTAGATGAACGAACGTCTCTCCACTTGCTCAGTTCTGAGAGATAAGTGTTTGTGAAAGCCGTCCTTCCCCTAGCTTGTTGGGAACACAAAGTTTCTTTTCAGTTGCAAACTCCATTCCATACATATATATGGGGAGGTACTAGCTCCAACTCGGTTTGACAGTGAAAACTGCAGGAACTTCAAACCGGCACTAGGTAACAGACTGAGAAAGCAGAGAAAAAGTGTCTCCTGCAACCCGTTCCCTTGGTGCTAGATGAACGAACGTCTCTCCACTTGCTCAGTTCTGAGAGATAAGTGTGTGTGAAAGCCGTCCTTCACCTAGCTTGTTGGGAACACAAAGTTTCTTTTCAGTTGCAAACTCCATTCCATACATATATATGGGGAGGTACTAGCTCCAACTCGGTTTTACAGTGAAAACTGCAGGAACTTCAAACCGGCAATAGGAAACAGACTGAGAAAGCAGAGAAAAAGTGTCTCCTGCAACCCGTTCCCTTGGTGCTAGATGAACGAACGTCTCTCCACTTGCTCAGTTTTGAGAGATAATTGTGTGTGAAAGCCGTCCTTCACCTAGCTTGTTGGGAACAGAAAGTTTCTTTTCAGTTGCAAGCTCCATTCCATACATATATATGGGGACGAACTAGCTCCAACTCGGTTTGACAGTGAAAAGTGCAGGAACTTCCAACCGGCACTAGGAAACAGACTGGGAAAGCAGAGAAAAAGTGTCTCCTGCAACCCGTTCCCTTGGTGCTAGATGAACGAACGTCTCTACACTTGCTCAGTTCTGAAAGATAAGTGTGTGTGAAAGCCGAACTTCACCTAGCTTGTTGGGAACACAAAGTTTCTTTTCAGTTGCAAACTCCATTCCATACATTTATATGGAGAGGTACTAGCTCCAACTCGGTTTGACAGTGAAAACTGCAGGAACATCAAACCGGCACTAGGAAACAGACTGAGAAAGCAGAGAAAAAGTGTCTCCTGCAACCCGTTCCCTTGGTGCTAGATGAACGAACTTCTCTCCACTTGCTCAGTTCTGAGAGATAAGTGTGTGTGAAAGCCGTCCTTCACCTAGCTTGTTGGGAACACAAAGTTTCTTTTCAGTTGCAAACTCCATTCCATACATATATATGGGGAGGTACTAGCTCCAACTCGGTTTTACAGTGAAAACTGCAGGAACTTCAAACCGGCACTAGGAAACAGACTGAGAAAGCAGAGAAAAAGTGTCTCCTGCAACCCGTTCCCTTGGTGCTAGATGAACGAACGTCTCTCCACTTGCTCAGTTCTGAGAGATAAGTGTGTGTGAAAGCCGCCCTTCACCTAGCTTGTTGGGAACACAAAGTTTCTTTTCAGTTGCAAACTCCATTCCATACATATATATGGGGAGGTACTAGCTCCAACTCGGTTCGACAGTGAAAACTGCAGGTACTTCAAACCGGCACTAGGAAACAGACTGAGAAACAGAGAAAAAGTGTCTCCTGCAACCCGTTCCCTTGGTGCTAGATGAACGAACGTCTCTCCACTTGCTCAGTTCTGAGAGATAAGTGTGTGTGAAAGCCGTCCTTCACCTAGCTTGTTGGGAACACAAAGTTTCTTTTCAGTTGCAAACTCCATTCCATACATATATATGGGGACGAACTAGCTCCAACTCGGTTTGACAGTGAAAACTGCAGGAACTTCAAACCGGCACTAGGAAACAGACTGAGAAAGCAGAGAAAAAGTGTCTCCTGCAACCCGTTCCCTTGGTGCTAGATGAACGAACGTCTCTCCACTTGCTCAGTTCTGAGAGATAAGTGTGTGTGAAAGCCGTCCTTCACCTAGCTTGTTGGGAACACAAAGTTTCTTTTCAGTTGCAAACTCCATTCCATACATATATATGGGGAGGAACTAGCTCCAACTCGGTTTGACAGTGAAAACTGCAGGAACTTCAAACCGGCACTAGGAAACAGACTGAGAAAGCAGAGAAAAAGTGTCTCCTGCAACCCGTTCCCTTGGTGCTAGATGAACGAACGTCTCTCCACTTGCTCAGTTCTGAGAGATAAGTGTGAGTGAAAGCCGTCCTTCACCTAGCTTGTTGGGAACACAATGTTTCTTTTCAGTTGCAAACTCCATTCCATACATATATATGGGGAGGTACTAGCTCCAACACGGTTTGACAGTGAAAACTGCAGGAACTTCAAACCGGCACTAGGAAACAGACTGAGAAAGCAGAGAAAAAGTGTCTCCTGCAACCCGTTCCCTTGGTGCTAGATGAACGAACGTCTCTCCACTTGCTCTGTTCTGAGAGTTAAGTGCGTGTGAAAGCCGTCCTTCACCTAGCTTGTTGGGAACACAAAGTTTCTTTTCAGTTGCAAACTCCATTCCATACATATATATGGGGAGGTAGAAGCTCCAACTCGGTTTTACAGTGAAAACTGCAGGAACTTCAAACCGGCACTAGGAAACAGACTGAGAAAGCAGAGAAAAAGTGTCTCCTGCAACCCGTTCCCTTGGTGCTAGATGAACGAACGTCTCTCCACTTGCTCAGTTCTGAGAGATAAGTGTGAGTGAAAGCCGTCCTTCACCTAGCTTGTTGGGAACACAATGTTTCTTTTCAGTTGCAAACTCCATTCCATACATATATATGGGGAGGTACTAGCTCCAACACGGTTTGACAGTGAAAACTGCAGGAACTTCAAACCGGCACTAGGAAACAGACTGAGAAAGCAGAGAAAAAGTTTCTCCTGCAACCCGTTCCCTTGGTGCTAGATGAACGAACGTCTCTCCACTTGCTCTGTTCTGAGAGTTAAGGGCGTGTGAAAGCCGTCCTTCACCTAGCTTGTTGGGAACACAAAGTTTCTTTTCAGTTGCAAACTCCATTCCATACATATATATGGGGAGGTAGAAGCTCCAACTCGGTTTTACAGTGAAAACTGCAGGAACTTCAAACCGGCACTAGGAAACAGTCTGAGAAAGCAGAGAAAAAGTGTCTCCTGCAACCCGTTCCCTTGGTGCTAGATGAACGAACGTCTCTCCACTTGCTCAGTTCTGAGAGATAAGTGTGTGTGAAAGCCGTCCTTCACCTAGCTTGTTGGGAACACAAAATTTCTTTTCAGTTGCAACCTCCATTCCATACATATATATGGGGAGGTAGAAGCTCCAACTCGGTTTTACAGTGAAAACTGCAGGAACTTCAAACCGGCACTAGGAAAAAGACTGAGAAAGCAGAGAAAAAGTGTCTCCTGCAACCCGTTCCCTTGGTGCTAGATGAACGAACGTCTCTCCACTTGCTCAGTTCTGAGAGATAAGTGTGTGTGAAAGCCGTCCTTCACCTAGCTTGTTGGGAACACAAAGTTTCTTTTCAGTTGCAAACTCCATTCCATACATATATATGGGGAGGTACTAGCTCCAACTCGGTTTGACAGTGAAAACTGCAGGAACTTCAAACCGGCACTAGGAAACAGACTGAGAAAGCAGAGAAAAAGTGTCTCCTGCAACCCGTTCCCTTGGTGCTAGATGAACGAACGTCTCTCCACTTGCTCAGTTCTGAGAGATAAGTGCGTGTGAAAGCCGTCTTCACCTAGCTTGTTGGGAACACAAAGTTTCTTTTCAGTTGCAAACTCCATTCCATACATATATATGGGGAGGTAGAAGCTCCAACTCGGTTTTACAGTGAAAACTGCAGGAACTTCAAACCGGCACTAGGAAACAGTCTGAGAAAGCAGAGAAAAAGTGTCTCCTGCAACCCGTTCCCTTGGTGCTAGATGAACGAACGTCTCTCCACTTGCTCAGTTCTGAGAGATAAGTGTGTGTGAAAGCCGTCCTTCACCTAGCTTGTTGGGAACACAAAGTTTCTTTTCAGTTGCAAACTCCATTCCATACATATATATGGGGAGGTAGAAGCTCCAACTCGGTTTTACAGTGAAAACTGCAGGAACTTCAAACCGGCAATAGGAAACAGACTGAGAAACAGAGAAAAAGTGTCTCCTGCAACCCGTTCCCTTGGTGCTAGATGAACGAACGTCTCTCCACTTGCTCAGTTCTGAGAGATAAGTGTGTGTGAAAGCCGTCCTTCACCTAGCTTGTTGGGAACACAAAGTTTCTTTTCATTTGCAAACTCCATTCCATACATATATATGGGGAGGTACTAGCTCCAACTCGGTTTGACAGTGAAAACTGCAGGAACTTCAAACCGGCACTAGGAAACAGACTGAGAAGCAGAGAAAAAGTGTCTCCTGCAACCCGTTCCCTTGGTGCTAGATGAACGAAAGTCTCTCCACTTGCTCTGTTCTGAGAGATAAGTGTGTGTGAAAGCCGTCCTTCACCTAGCTTGTTGGGAACACAAAGTTTCTTTTCAGTTGCAAACTCCATTCCATACATATATATGGGGAGGTAGAAGCTCCAAGTATATTTTACAGTGAAAATTGCAGGAACTTCCAACCGGCACTAGGAAACAGACTGAGAAAGCAGAGGAAAAGTGTCTCCTGCAACCCGTTCCCTTGGTGCTAGATGAACGAACGTCTCTCCACTTGCTCAGTTCTGAGAGATAAGTGTGTGTGAAAGCCGTCCTTCACCTAGCTTGTTGGGAACACAAAGTTTCTTTTCAGTTGCAAACTCCATTCCATACATATATATGGGGAGGTACTAGCTCCAACTCGGTTTTAAAGTGAAAACTGCAGGAACTTCAAACCGGCACTAGGTAACAGACTGAGAAAGCAGAGAAAAAGTGTCTCCTGCAACCCGTTCCCTTGGTGCTAGATGAACGAACGTCTCTCCACTTGCTCAGTTCTGAGAGATAAGTGTGTGTGAAAGCCGTCCTTCACCTAGCTTGTTGGGAACACAAAGTTTCTTTTCAGTTGCAAACTCCATTCCATACATATATATGGGGAGGTACTAGCTCCAACTCGGTTCGACAGTGAAAACTGCAGGTACTTCAAACCGGCACTAGGAAACAGACTGAGAAAGCAGAGAAAAAGTGTCTCCTGCAACCCGTTCCCTTGGTGCTAGATGAACGAACGTCTCTCCACTTGCTCAGTTCTGAGAGATAAGTGTGTGTGAAAGCCGCCCTTCACCTAGCTTGTTGGGAACACAAAGTTTCTTTTCAGTTGCAAACTCCATTCCATACATATATATGGGGAGGAATTAGCTCCAACTCGGTTCGACAGTGAAAACTGCAGGTACTTCAAACCGGCACTAGGAAACAGACTGAGAAAGCAGAGAAAAAGTGTCTCCTGCAACCCGTTCCCTTGGTGCTAGATGAACGAACGTCTCTCCACTTGCTCAGTTCTGAGAGATAAGTGTGTGTGAAAGCCGTCCTTCACATAGCTTGTTGGGAACACAAAGTTTCTTTTCAGTTGCAAACTCCATTCCATACATATATATGGGGACGAACTAGCTCCAACTCGGTTTGACAGTGAAAACTGCAGGAACTTCAAACCGGCACTAGGAAACAGACTGAGAAAGCAGAGAAAAAGTGTCTCCTGCAACCCGTTCCCTTGGTGCTAGATGAACGAACGTCTCTCCACTTGCTCAGTTCTGAGAGATAAGTGTGTGTGAAAGCCGTCCTTCACCTAGCTTGTTGGGAACACAAAGTTTCTTTTCAGTTGCAAACTCCATTCCATACATATATATGGGGAGGAACTAGCTCCAACTCGGTTTGACAGTGAAAACTGCAGGAACTTCAAACCGGCACTAGGAAACAGACTGAGAAAGCAGAGAAAAAGTGTCACCTGCAACCCGTTCCCTTGGTGCTAGATGAACGAACGTCTCTCCACTTGCTCAGTTCTGAGAGATAAGTGTGAGTGAAAGCCGTCCTTCACCTAGCTTGTTGGGAACACAATGTTTCTTTTCAGTTGCAAACTCCATTCCATACATATATATGGGGAGGTACTAGCTCCAACACGGTTTGACAGTGAAAACTGCAGGAACTTCAAACCGGCACTAGGAAACAGACTGAGAAAGCAGAGAAAAAGTGTCTCCTGCAACCCGTTCCCTTGGTGCTAGATGAACGAACGTCTCTCCAGTTGCTCTGTTCTGAGAGATAAGTGCGTGTGAAAGCCGTCCTTCACCTAGCTTGTTGGGAACACAAAGTTTCTTTTCAGTTGCAAACTCCATTCCATACATATATATGCGGAGGTAGAAGCTCCAACTCGGTTTTACAGTGAAAACTGCACTAACTTCAAACCGGCACTAGGAAACATTCTGAGAAAGCAGAGAAAAAGTGTCTCCTGCAACCCGTTCCCTTGGTGCTAGATGAACGAACGTCTCTCCACTTGCTCAGTTCTAAGAGATAAGTGTGTGTGAAAGCCGTCCTTCACCTAGCTTGTTGGGAACACAAAGTTTCTTTTCAGTTGCAAACTCCATTCCATACATATATATGGGGAGGAACTAGCTCCAACTCGGTTTGACAGTGAAAACTGCAGGAACTTCAAACCGGCACTAGGAAACAGACTGAGAAAGCAGAGAAAAAGTGTCACCTGCAACCCGTTCCCTTGGTGCTAGATGAACGAACGTCTCTCCACTTGCTCAGTTCTGAGAGATAAGTGTGAGTGAAAGCCGTCCTTCACCTAGCTTGTTGGGAACACAATGTTTCTTTTCAGTTGCAAACTCCATTCCATACATATATATGGGGAGGTACTAGCTCCAACACGGTTTGACAGTGAAAACTGCAGGAACTTCAAACCGGCACTAGGAAACAGACTGAGAAAGCAGAGAAAAAGTGTCTCCTGCAACCCGTTCCCTTGGTGCTAGATGAACGAACGTCTCTCCAGTTGCTCTGTTCTGAGAGATAAGTGCGTGTGAAAGCCGTCCTTCACCTAGCTTGTTGGGAACACAAAGTTTCTTTTCAGTTGCAAACTCCATTCCATACATATATATGCGGAGGTAGAAGCTCCAACTCGGTTTTACAGTGAAAACTGCACTAACTTCAAACCGGCACTAGGAAACATTCTGAGAAAGCAGAGAAAAAGTGTCTCCTGCAACCCGTTCCCTTGGTGCTAGATGAACGAACGTCTCTCCACTTGCTCAGTTCTGAGAGGTAAGTGTGTGTGAAAGCCGTCCTTCACCAAGCTTGTTGGGAACACAAAGTTTCTTTTCAGTTGCCACCTCCATTCCATACATATATATGGGGAGGTAGAAGCTCCAACTCGGTTTTACAGTGAAAACTGCAGGAACTTCAAACCGGCACTAGGAAACAGACTGAGAAAGCAGAGAAAAAGTGTCTCCTGCAACCCGTTCCCTTGGTGCTAGATGAACGAACGTCTCTCCACTTGCTCAGTTCTGAGAGATAAGTGTGTGTGAAAGCCGTCCTTCACCTAGCTTGTTGGGAACACAAAGTTTCTTTTCAGTTGCAAACTCCATTCCATACATATATATGGGGAGGTAGAAGCTCCAAGTATGTTTTACAGTGAAAATTGCAGGAAATTCCAACCGGCACTAGGAAACAGACTGAGAAAGCAGAGGAAAAGTGTCTCCTGCAACCCGTTCCCTTGGTGCTAGATGAACGAACGTCTCTCCACTTGCTCAGTTCTGAGAGATAAGTGTGTGTGAAAGCCGTCCTTCACCTAGCTTGTTGGGAACACAAAGTTTCTTTTCAGTTGCAAACTCCATTCCATACATATATATGGGGAGGTACTAGCTCCAACTCGTTTTTAAAGTGAAAACTGCAGGAACTTCAAACCGGCACTAGGTAACAGACTGAGAATGCAGAGAAAAAGTGTCTCCTGCAACCCGTTCCCTTGGTGCTAGATGAACGAACGTCTCTCCACTTGCTCAGTTCTGAGAGATAATTGTGTGTGAAAGCCGTCCTTCACCTAGCTTGTTGGGAACACAAAGTTTCTTTTCAGTTGCTAACTCCATTCCATACATATATATGGGAGGTACTAGCTCCAACTCGGTTCGACAGTGAAAACTGCAGGTACTTCAAACCGGCACTAGGAAACAGACTGAGAAAGCAGAGAAAAAGTGTCTCCTGCAACCCGTTCCCTTGGTGCTAGATGAACGAACGTCTCTCCACTTGCTCAGTTCTGAGAGATAAGTGTGTGTGAAAGCCGCCCTTCACCTAGCTTGTTGGGAACACAAAGTTTCTTTTCAGTTGCAAACTCCATTCCATACATATATATGGGGAGGAACTAGCTCCAACTCGGTTCGACAGTGAAAACTGCAGGTACTTCAAACCGGCACTAGGAAACAGACTGAGAAAGCAGAGAAAAAGTGTCTCCTGCAACCCGTTCCCTTGGTGCTAGATGAACGAACGTCTCTCCACTTGCTCAGTTCTGAGAGATAAGTGTGTGTGAAAGCCGTCCTTCACCTAGCTTGTTGGGAACACAAAGTTTCTTTTCAGTTGCAAATTCCATTCCATACATATATATGGGGACGAACTAGCTCCAACTCGGTTTGACAGTGAAAACTGCAGGAACTTCAAACCGGCACTAGGAAACAGACTGAGAAAGCAGAGAAAAAGTGTCTCCTGCAACCCGTTCCCTTGGTGCTAGATGAACGAACGTCTCTCCACTTGCTCAGTTCTGAGAGATAAGTGTGTGTGAAAGCCGTCCTTCACCTAGCTTGTTGGGAACACAAAGTTTCTTTTCAGTTGCAAACTCCATTCCATACATATATATGGGGAGGAACTAGCTCCAACTCGGTTTGACAGTGAAAACTGCAGGAACATCAAACCGGCACTAGGAAACAGACTGAGAAAGCAGAGAAAAAGTGTCTCCTGCAACCCGTTCCCTTGGTGCTAGATGAACGAACGTCTCTCCACTTGCTCAGTTCTGAGAGATAAGTGTGTGTGAAAGCCGTCCTTCACCTAGCTTGTTGGGAACACAAAGTTTCTTTTCAGTTGCAAACTCCATTCCATAAATTTATATGGGGAGGTACTTGCGCCAACTCGTTTCGACAGTGAAAACTGCAGGAACTTCAAACCGGCACTAGGAAACAGACTGAGAAAGCAGAGAAAAAGTGTCTCCTGCAACCCGTTCCCTTGGTGCTAGATGAACGAACGTCTCTCCACTTGCTCAGTTTTGAGAGATAAGTGTGTGTGAAAGCCGTCCTTCATCTAGCTTGTTGGGAACACAAAGTTTCTTTTCAGTTGCAAACTCCATTCCATACATATATATGGGGAGATACTAGCTCCAACTCGGTTTGACAGTGAAAACTGCAGGAACTTCAAACCGACACTAGGAAACAGACTGAGAAAGCAGAGAAAAAGTGTCTCCTGCAACCCGTTCCCTTGATGCTAATGAACGAACGTCTCTCCACTTGCTCAGTTTTGAGAGATAAGTGTGTGTGAAAGCCGTCCTTCACCTAGCTTGTTGGGAACACAAAGTTTCTTTTCAGTTGCAAACTCCATTCCATACATATATATGGGGAGATACTAGCTCCAACTCGGTTTGACAGTGAAAACTGCAGGAACATCAAACCGGCACTAGGAAACAGACTGAGAAAGCAGAGAAAAAGTGTCTCCTGCAACCCGTTCCCTTGGTGCTAGATGAACGAACGTCTCTCCACTTGCTCAGTTTTGAGAGATAAGTGTGTGTGAAAGCCGTCCTTCACCTAGCTTGTTGGGAACACAAAGTTTCTTTTCAGTTGCAAACTCCATTCCATACATATATATGGGGAGATACTAGCTCCAACTCGGTTTGACAGTGAAAACTGCAGGAACTTCAAACCGACACTAGGAAACAGACTGAGAAAGCAGAGAAAAAGTGTCTCCTGCAACCCGTTCCCTTGATGCTAATGAACGAACGTCTCTCCACTTGCTCAGTTTTGAGAGATAAGTGTGTGTGAAAGCCGTCCTTCACCTAGCTTGTTGGGAACACAAAGTTTCTTTTCAGTTGCAAACTCCATTCCATACATATATATGGGGAGATACTAGCTCCAACTCTGTTTGACAGTGAAAACTGCAGGAACATCAAACCGGCACTAGGAAACAGACTGAGAAAGCAGAGAAAAAGTGTCTCCTGCAACCCGTTCCCTTGGTGCTAGATGAACGAACGTCTCTCCACTTGCTCAGTTCTGAGAGATAAGTGTGTGTGAAAGCCGTCCTTCAACTAGCTTGTTGGGAACACAAAGTTTCTTTTCAGTTGCAAACTCCATTCCATACATTTATATGGGGAGGTACTAGCTCCAACTCGGTTTGACAGTGAAAACTGCAGGAACTTCAAACCGACACTAGGAAACAGACTGAGAAAGCAGAGAAAAAGTGTCTCCTGCAACCCGTTCCCTTGGTGCTAGATGAACGAACGTCTCTCCACTTGCTCAGTTCTGAGAGATAAGTGTGTGTGAAAGCCGTCCTTCACCTAGCTTGTTGGGAACACAAAGTTTCTTTTCAGTTGCAAACTCCATTCCATACATATATATGGGGAGATACTAGCTCCAACTCTGTTTGACAGTGAAAACTGCAGGAACATCAAACCGGCACTAGGAAACAGACTGAGAAAGCAGAGAAAAAGTGTCTCCTGCAACCCGTTCCCTTGGTGCTAGATGAACGAACGTCTCTCCACTTGCTCAGTTCTGAGAGATAAGTGTGTGTGAAAGCCGTCCTTCAACTAGCTTGTTGGGAACACAAAGTTTCTTTTCAGTTGCAAACTCCATTCCATACATTTATATGGGGAGGTACTAGCTCCAACTCGGTTTGACAGTGAAAACTGCAGGAACTTCAAACCGACACTAGGAAACAGACTGAGAAAGCAGAGAAAAAGTGTCTCCTGCAACCCGTTCCCTTGGTGCTAGATGAACGAACGTCTCTCCACTTGCTCAGTTCTGAGAGATAAGTGTGTGTGAAAGCCGTCCTTCACCTAGCTTGTTGGGAACACAAAGTTTCTTTTCAGTTGCAAACTCCATTCCATACATATATATGGGGAGGTACTAGCTCCAACTCGGTTTGACAGTGAAAACTGCAGGAACTTCAAACCGGCACTTAGAAACAGACTGAGAAAGCAGAGAAAAAGTGTCTCCTGCAACCCGTTCCCTTGGTGCTAGATGAACGAACGTCTCTCAACTTGCTCAGTTCTGAGAGATAAGTGTGTGTGAAAGCCGTCCTTCACCTAGCTTGTTGGGAACACAAAGTTTCTTTTCAGTTGCAAACTCCATTCCATACATATATATGGGGAGGTACTAGCTCCAACTCGGTTTGGCAGTGAAAACTGCAGGAACTTCCAACCGGCACTAGGAAACAGACTGAGAAAGCAGAGAAAAAGTGTCTCCTGCAACCCGTTCCCTTGGTGCTAGATGAACGAACGTCTCTCCACTTGCTCAGTTCTGAGAGATAAGTGTGTGTGAAAGCCGTCCTTCACCTAGCTTGTTGGGAACACAAAGTTTCTTTTCAGTTGCAAACTCCATTCCATATATATTTATGGGGAAGTACTAGCTCCAACTCGGTTTGACAGTGAAAACTGCAGGAACTTCAAACCGGCACTAGGAAACAGACTGAGAAAGCAGAGAAAAAGTGTCTCCTGCAACCCGTTCCCTTGGTGCTAGATGAACGAACGTCTCTCCACTTGCTCAGTTCTGAGAGATAAGTGTGTGTGAAAGCCGTCCTTCACCTAGCTTGTTGGGAACACAAAGTTTCTTTTCAGTTGCAAACTCCATTCCATACACATATATGGGGTGGTAGAAGCTCCAACTCGGTTTTACAGTGAAAACTGCAGGAACTTCAAACCGGCACTAGGAAACAGACTGAGAAAGCAGAGAAAAAGTGTCTCCTGCAACCCGTTCCCTTGGTGCTAGATGAACGAACGTCTCTCCACTTGCTCAGTTCTGAGAGATAAGTGTGTGTGAAAGCCGTCCTTCACCTAGCTTGTTGGGAACACAAAGTTACTTTTCAGTTGCAAACTCCATTCCATACATATATATGGGGACGAACTAGCTCCAACTCGGTTTGACAGTGAAAACTGCAGGAACTTCAAACCGGCACTAGGAAACAGACTGAGAAAGCAGAGAAAAAGTGTCTCCTGCAACCCGTTCCCTTGGTGCTAGATGAACGAACGTCTCTCCACTTGCTCAGTTCTGAGAGATAAGTGTGTGTGAAAGCCGTACTTCACCTAGCTTGTTGGGAACACAAAGTTTCTTTTCAGTTGCAAACTCCATTCCATACATATATATGGGGTGGTAGAAGCTCCAACTCGGTTTTACAGTGAAAACTGCAGGAACTTCAAACCGGCACTAGGAAACAGACTGAGAAAGCAGAGAAAAAGTGTCTCCTGCAACCCGTTCCCTTGGTGCTAGATGAACGAACGTCTCTCCACTTGCTCAGTTCTGAGAGATAAGTGTGTGTGAAAGCCGTCCTTCACCTAGCTTGTTGGGAACACAAAGTTTCTTTTCAGTTGCAAACTCCATTCCATACATATATATGGGGAGGTACTAGCTCCAACTCGGTTTGACAGTGAAAACTGCAGGAACTTCAAACCGGCACTAGGAAACAGACTGAGAAAGCAGAGAAAAAGTGTCTCCTGCAACCCGTTCCCTTGGTGCTAGATGAACGAACGTCTCTCCACTTGCTCTGTTCTGAGAGATAAGTGCGTGTGAAAGCCGTCCTTCACCTAGCTTGTTGGGAACACAAAGTTTCTTTTCAGTTGCAAACTCCATTCCATACATATATATGGGGAGGTACTAGCTCCAACTAGGTTTGACAGTGAAAACTGCAGGAACTTCAAACCGGCACTAGGAAACAGTCTGAGAAAGCAGAGAAAAAGTGTCTCCTGCAACCCGTTCCCTTGGTGCTAGATGAACGAACGTCTCTCCACTTGCTCAGTTCTGAGAGATAAGTGTGTGTGAAAGCCGTCCTTCACCTAGCTTGTTGGGAACACAAAGTTTCTTTTAAGTTGCAAACTCCATTCCATACATATATATGGTGAGGTAGAAGCTCCAACTCGGTTTTACAGTGAAAACTGCAGGAACTTCAAACCGGCACTAGGAAACAGACTGAGAAACAGAGAAAAAGTGTCTCCTGCAACCCGTTCCCTTGGTGCTAGATGAACGAACGTCTCTCCACTTGCTCAGTTCTGAGAGATAAGTGTGTGTGAAAGCCGTCCTTCACCTAGCTTGTTGGGAACACAAAGTTTCTTTTCATTTGCAAACTCCATTCCATACATATATATGGGGAGGTACTAGCTCCAACTCAGTTTGACAGTGAAAACTGCAGGAACTTCAAACCGGCGCTAGGAAACAGACTGAGAAAGCAGAGAAATAGTGTCTCCTGCAACCCGTTCCCTTGGTGCTAGATGAACGAACGTCTCTCCACTTGCTCAGTTCTGAGAGATAAGTGTGTGTGAAAGCCGTCCTTCACCTAGCTTGTTGGGAACACAAAGTTTCTTTTCAGTTGCAAACTCCATTCCATACATATATATAGGGAGGTACTAGATCCAACTCGGTTCGACAGTGAAAACTGCAGGTACTTCAAACCGGCACTAGGAAACAGACTGAGAAAGCAGAGAAAAAGTGTCTCCTGCAACCCGTTCCCTTGGTGCTAGATGAACGAACGTCTCTCCACTTGCTCAGTTCTGAGAGATAAGTGTGTGTGAAAGCCGTCCTTCACCTAGCTTGTTGGGAACACAAAGTTTCTTTTCAGTTGCAAACTCCATTCCATACATATATATGGGGAGGTACTAGCTCCAACTCGGTTCGACAGTGAAAACTGCAGGAACTTCAAACCGGCACTAGGAAACAGACTGAGAAAGCAGAGAAAAAGTGTCTCCTGCAACCCGTTCCCTTGGTGCTAGATGAACGAACGTCTCTCCAATTGCTCAGTTCTGAGAGATAAGTGTGTGTGAAAGCCGTCCTTCACCTAGCTTGTTGGGAACACAAAGTTTCTTTTCAGTTGCAAACCCCATTCCATACATATATATGGGGAGGTTCTAGTTCCAACTCGGTTTGACAGTGAAAACTGCAGGAACTTCAAACCGGCACTAGGAAACAGACTGTGAAAGCAGAGAAAAAGTGTCTCCTGCAACCCTTTCCCTTGGTGCTAGAAGAACGAACGTCTCTCCACTTGCTCAGTTCTGAGAGATAAGTGTGTGTGAATGCCGTCCTTCACCTAGCTTGTTGGGAACACAAAGTTTCTTTTCAGTTGCAAACTCCATTCCATACATATATATGGGGAGGTACTAGATCCAACTCGGTTCGATAGTGAAAACTGCAGGTACTTCAAACCGGCACTAGGAAACAGATTGAGAAAGCAGAGAAAAAGTGTCTCCTGCAACCCGTTCCCTTGGTGCTAGATGAACGAACGTCTCTCCACTTGCTCAGTTCTGAGAGATAAGTGTGTGTGAAAGCCGTCCTTCACCTAGCTTGTTGGGAACACAAAGTTTCTTTTCAGTTGCAAACTCCATTCCATACATATATATGGGGAGGTACTAGCTCCAACTCGGTTCGACAGTGAAAACTGCAGGTACTTCAAACCGGCACTAGGAAACAGACTGAGAAAGCAGAGAAAAAGTGTCTCCTGCAACCCGTTCCCTTGGTGCTAGATGAACGAACGTCTCTCCACTTGCTCAGTTCTGACAGATAAATGTGTGTGAAAGCCGTCCTTCACCTAGCTTGTTGGGAACACAAAGTTTCTTTTCAGTTGCAAACTCCATTCCATACATTTATATGGGGAGGTACTAGCTCCATCTCGGTTTGAGAGTGAAAACTGCAGGAACTTCAAACCGGCACTAGGAAACAGACTGAGAAAGCAGAGAAAAAGTGTCTCCTGCAACCCGTTCCCTTGGTGCTAGATGAACGAACGTCTCTCCACTTGCTCAGTTCTGAGAGATAAGTGTGTGTGAAAGCCGTCCTTCACCTAGCTTGTTGGGAACACAAAGTTTCTTTTCAGTTGCAAATTCCATTCCATACATATATATGGGGAGGTACTAGCTCCAACTCGGTTTTACAGTGAAAACTGCAGGAACTTCAAACCGGCACTAGGAAACAGACTGAGAAATCAGAGAAAAAGTGTCTCCTACAACCCGTTCCCTTGGTGCTAGATGAACGAACGTCTCTCCACTTGCTCAGTTCTGAGAGATAAGTGTGTGTGAAAGCCGTCCTTCACCTAGCTTGTTGGGAACACAAAGTTTCTTTTCAGTTGCAAACTCCATTCCATACATATATATGGGGACGAACTAGCTCCAACTCGGTTTGACAGTGAAAACTGCAGGAACTTCAAACCGGCACTAGGAAACAGACTGAGAAACAGAGAAAAAGTGTCTCCTGCAACCCGTTCCCTTGGTGCTAGATGAACGAACGTCTCTCCACTTGCTCAGTTCTGAGAGATAAGTGTGTGTGAAAGCCGTCCTTCACCTAGCTTGTTGGGAACACAAAGTTTCTTTTCAGTTGCAAACTCCATTCCATACATATATATGGGGAGGTAGAAGCTCCAACTCGGTTTTACAGTGAAAACTGCAGGAACTTCAAACCGGCACTAGGAAACAGACTGAGAAACAGAGAAAAAGTGTCTCCTGCAACCCGTTCCCTTGTTGCTAGATGAACGAACGTCTCTCCACTTGCTCAGTTCTGAGAGATAAGTGTGTGTGAAAGCCGTCCTTCACCTAGCTTGTTGGGAACACAAAGTTTCTTTTCATTTGCAAACTCCATTCCATACATATATATGGGGAGGTACTAGCTCCAACTCAGTTTGACAGTGAAAACTGCAGGAACTTCAAACCGGCACTAGGAAACAGACTGAGAAAGCAGAGAAAAAGTGTCTCCTGCAACCCGTTCCCTTGGTGCTAGATGAACGAACGTCTCTCCACTTGCTCAGTTCTGAGAGATAAGTGTGTGTGAAAGCCGTCCTTCACCTAGCTTGTTGGGAACACAAAGTTTCTTTTCAGTTGCAAACTCCATTCCATAAATATATATGGGGACGAACTAGCTCCAACTCGGTTTGACAGTGAAAACTGCAGGAACTTCAAACCGGCACTAGGAAACAGACTGAGAAAGCAGAGAAAAAGTGTCTCCTGCAACCCGTTCCCTTGGTGCTAGATGAACGAACGTCTCTCCACTTGCTCAGTTCTGAGAGATAAGTGTGTGTGAAAGCCGTCCTTCACCTAGCTTGTTGGGAACACAAAGTTTCTTTTCAGTTGCAAACTCCATTCCATACATATATATGGGGAGGTCCTAGCTCCAACTCGGTTTGGCAGTGAAAACTGCAGGAACTTCCAACCGGCACTAGGAAACAGACTGAGAAAGCAGAGAAAAAGTGTCTCCTGCAACCCGTTCCCTTGGTGCTAGATGAACGAACGTCTCTCCACTTGCTCAGTTCTGAGAGATAAGTGTGTGTGAAAGCCGTCCTTCACCTAGCTTGTTGGGAACACAAAGTTTCTTTTCAGTTGCAAACTCCATTCCATACATATATATGGGGAAGAACTAGCTCCAACTCGGTTTGACAGTGAAAACTGCAGGAACTTCAAACCGGCACTAGGAAACAGACTGAGAAAGCAGAGGAAAAGTGTCTCCTGCAACCCGTTCCCTTGGTGCTAGATGAACGAACGTCTCTCCACTTGCTCAGTTCTGAGAGATAAGTGTGTGTGAAAGCCGTCCTTCACCTAGCTTGTTGGAAACACAAAGTTTCTTTTCAGTTGCAAACTCCATTCCATACAAATATATGGGGAGGTCCTAGCTCCAACTCGGTTTGGCAGTGAAAACTGCAGGAACTTCCAACCGGCACTAGGAAACAGACTGAGAAAGCAGAGAAAAAGTGTCTCCTGCAACCCGTTCCCTTGGTGCTAGATGAACGAACGTCTCTCCACTTGCTCAGTTCTGAGAGATAAGTGTGTGTGAAAGCCGTCCTTCACCTAGCTTGTTGGGAACACAAAGTTTCTTTTCAGTTGCAAACTCCATTCCATACATATATATGGGGAAGTACTAGCTCCAACTCGGTTGGACAGTGAAAACTGCAGGAACTTCAAACCGGCACTAGGAAACAGACTGAGAAAGCAGAGAAAAAGTGTCTCCTGCAGCCCGTTCCCTTGGTGCTAGATGAACGAACGTCTCTCCACTTGCTCAGTTCTGAGAGATAAGTGTGTGTGAAAGCCGTCCTTCACCTAGCTTGTTGGGAACACAAAGTTTCTTTTCAGTTGCAAACTCCATTCCATACATTTATATGGGGAGGTACTAGCTCCAACTCGTTTTGACAGTGAAAACTGCAGGAACTTCAAACCGGCACTAGAAAACAGACTGAGAAAGCAGAGAAAAAGTGTCTCCTGCAACCCGTTCCCTTGGTGCTAGATGAACGAACGTCTCTCCACTTGCTCAGTTCTGAGAGATAAGTGTGTGTGAAAGCCGTCCTTCACCTAGCTTGTTGGGAACACAAAGTTTCTTTTCAGTTGCAAATTCCATTCCATACATATATATGGGGAGGTACAAGCTCCAACTCGGTTTTACAGTGAAAACTGCAGGAACTTCACACCGGCACTAGGAAACAGACTGAGAAATCAGAGAAAAAGTGTCTCCTGCAACCCGTTCCCTTGGTGCTAGATGAACGAACGTCTCTCCACTTGCTCAGTTCTGAGAGATAAGTGTGTGTGAAAGCCGTCCTTCAACTAGCTTGTTGGGAACACAAAGTTTCTTTTCAGTTGCAAACTCCATTCCATACATATATATGGGGAGGAACTAGCTCCAACTCGGTTTTACAGTGAAAACTGCAGGAACTTCAAACCGGCACTAGGAAACAGACTGAGAAAGCAGAGAAAAAGTGTCTCCTGCAACCCGTTCCCTTGGTGCTAGATGAACGAACGTCTCTCCACTTGCTCAGTTCTGAGAGATAAGTGTGTGTGAAAGCCGTCCTTCACCTAGCTTGTTGGGAACACAAAGTTTCTTTTCAGTTGCAAACTCCATTCCATACATATATATGGGGAGGTACTAGCTCCAACTCGGTTTGACAGTGAAAACTGCAGGAACTTCAAACCGGCACTAGGAAACAGACTGAGAAAGCAGAGAAAAAGTGTCTCCTGCAACCCGTTCCCTTGGTGCTAGATGAACGAACGTCTCTCCACTTGCTCTGTTCTGAGAGATAAGTGCGTGTGAAAGCCGTCCTTCACCTAGCTTGTTGGGAACACAAAGTTTCTTTTCAGATGCAAACTCCATTCCATACATATATATGGGGAGGTAGAAGCTCCAACTCGGTTTGACAGTGAAAACTGCAGGAACTTCAAACCGGCACTAGGAAACAGACTGAGAAACAGAGAAAAAGTGTCTCCTGCAACCCGTTCCCTTGGTGCTAGATGAACGAACGTCTCTCCACTTGCTCAGTTCTGAGAGATAAGTGTGTGTGAAAGCCGTCCTTCACCTAGCTTGTTGGGAACACAAAGTTTCTTTTCAGTTGCAAACTCCATTCCATACATATATATGGGGAGGTAGAAGCTCCAACTCGGTTTGACAGTGAAAACTGCAGGAACTTCAAACCGGCACTAGGAAACAGACTGAGAAAGCAGAGAAAAAGTGTCTCCTGCAACCCGTTCCCTTGGTGCTAGATGAACGAACATCTCTCCACTTGCTCAGTTCTGAGAGATAAGTGTGTGTGAAAGCCGTCCTTCACCTAGCTTGTTGGGAACACAAAGTTTCTTTTCAGTTGCAAACTCCATTCCATACATATATATGGGGAGGTACTAGATCCAACTCGGTTCGACAGTGAAAACTACAGGTACTTCAAACCGGCACTAGGAAACAGACTGAGAAAGCAGAGAAAAAGTGTCTCCTGCAACCCGTTCCATTGGTGCTAGATGAACGAACGTCTCTCCACTTGCTCAATTCTGAGAGATAAGTGTGTGTGAAAGCCGTCCTTCACCTAGCTTGTTGGGAACACAAAGTTTCTTTTCAGTTGCAAACTCCATTCCATACATATATATGGGGAGGTACTAGCTCCAACTCGGTTCGACAGTGAAAACTGCAGGAACTTCAAACCGGCACTAGGAAACAGACTGAGAAACAGAGAAAAAGTGTCTCCTGCCACCCGTTCCCTTGGTGCTAGATGAACGAAAGTCTCTCCACTTGCTCAGTTCTGAGAGATAAGTGTGTGTGAAAGCCGTCCTTCACCTAGCTTGTTGGGAACACAAAGTTTCTTTTCAGTTGCAAACTCCATTCCATACATATATATGGGGACGAAGTAGCTCCAACTCGGTTTGACAGTGAAAACTGCAGGAACTTCAAACCGGCACTAGGAAACAGACTGAGAAAGCAGAGAAAAAGTGTCTCCTGCAACCCGTTCCCTTGGTGCTAGATGAACGAACGTCTCTCCACTTGCTCAGTTCTGAGAGATAAGTGTGTGTGAAAGCCGTCCTTCACCTAGCTTGTTGGGAACACAAAGTTTCTTTTCAGTTGCAAACTCCATTCCATACATATATATGGGGAGGTACTAGATCCAACTCGGTTCGACAGTGAAAACTGCAGGTACTTCAAACAGGCACTAGGAAACAGACTGAGAAAGCAGAGAAAAAGTGTCTCCTGCAACCCGTTCCCTTGGTGCTAGATGAACGAACGTCTCTCCACTTGCTCAGTTCTGAGAGATAAGTGTGTGTGAAAGCCGTCCTTCACCTAGCTTGTTGGGAACACAAAGTTTCTTTTCAGTTGCAAACTCCATTCCATACATATATATGGGGAGGTACTAGCTCCAACTCGGTTCGACAGTGAAAACTGCAGGTACTTCAAACCGGCACTAGGAAACAGACTGAGAAAGCAGAGAAAAAGTGTCTCCTGCAACCCGTTCCCTTGGTGCTAGATGAACGAACGTCTCTCCACTTGCTCAGTTCTGAGAGATAAGTGTGTGTGAAAGCCGTCCTTCACCTAGCTTGTTGGGAACACAAAGTTTCTTTTCAGTTGCAAACTCCATTCCATACATTTATATGGGGAGGTACTAGCTCCATCTCGGTTTGACAGTGAAAACTGCAGGAACTTCAAACCGGCACTAGGAAACAGACTGAGAAAGCAGAGAAAAAGTGTCTCCTGCAACCCGTTCCCTTGGTGCTAGATGAACGAACGTCTCTCCACTTGCTCAGTTCTGAGAGATAAGTGTGTGTGAAAGCCGTCCTTCACCTAGCTTGTTGGGAACACAAAGTTTCTTTTCAGTTGCAAATTCCATTCCATACATATATATGGGGAGGTACTAGCTCCAACTCGGTTTTACAGTGAAAACTGCAGGAACTTCAAACCGGCACTAGGAAACAGACTGAGAAAGCAGAGAAAAAGTGTCTCCTGCAACCCTTTCCCTTGGTGCTAGATAAACGAACGTCTCTCCACTTGCTCAGTTCTGAGAGATAAGTGTGTGTGAAAGCCATCCTTCACCTAGCTTGTTTGGAACACAAAGTTTCTTTTCAGTTGCAAACTCCATTCCATACATATATATGGGGAGGTACTAGCTCCAACTCGGTTCGACAGTGAAAACTGCAGGTACTTCAAACCGGCACTAGGAAACAGACTGAGAAAGCAGAGAAATAGTGTCTCCTGCAACCCGTTCCCTTGGTGCTAGATGAACGAACGTCTCTCCACTTGCTCAGTTCTGAGAGATAAGTGTGTGTGAAAGCCGTCCTTCACCTAGCTTGTTGGGAACACAAAGTTTCTTTTCAGTTGCAAACTCCATTCCATACATTTATATGGGGAGGTACTAGCTCCAACTCGGTTTGACAGTGAAAACTGCAGGAACTTCAAACCGGCACTAGGAAACAGACTGAGAAAGCAGAGAAAAAGTGTCTCCTGCAACCCGTTCCCTTGGTGCTAGATGAACGAACGTCTCTCCACTTGCTCAGTTCTGAGAGATAAGTGTGTGTGAAAGCCGTCCTTCACCTAGCTTGTTGGGAACACAAAGTTTCTTTTCAGTTGCAAACTCCATTCCATACATATATATGGGGAGGTACTAGCTCCAACGCGGTTTGACAGTGAAAACTGCAGGAACTTCCAACCGGCACTAGGAAACAGACTGAGAAAGCAGAGAAAAAGTGTCTCCTGCAACCCGTTCCCTTGGTGCTAGATGAACGAACGTCTCTCCACTTGCTCAGTTCTGAGAGATAAGTGTGTGTGAAAGCCGTCCTTCACCTAGCTTGTTGGGAACACAAAGTTTCTTTTCAGTTGCAAATTCCATTCCATACATATATATGGGGAGGTACTAGCTCCAACTCGGTTTCACAGTGAAAACTGCAGGAACTTCCAACCGGCACTAGGAAACAGACTGAGAAATCAGAGAAAAAGTGTCTCCTGCAACCCTTTCCCTTGGTGCTAGATGAACGAACGTCTCTCCACTTGCTCAGTTCTGAGAGATAAGTGTGTGTGAAAGCCGTCCTTCAACTAGCTTGTTGGGAACACAAAGTTTCTTTTCAGTTGCAAACTCCATTCCATACATATATATGGGGAGGAACTAGCTCCAACTCGGTTCGACAGTGAAAACTGCAGGAACTTCAAACCGGCACTAGGAAACAGACTGAGAAACAGAGAAAAAGTGTCTCCTGCAACCCGTTCCCTTGGTGCTAGATGAACGAACGTCTCTCCACTTGCTCAGTTCTGAGAGATAAGTGTGTGTGAAAGCCGTCCTTCACCTAGCTTGTTGGGAACACAAAGTTTCTTTTCAGTTGCAAACTCCATTCCATACATATATATGGGGACGAACTAGCTCCAAATCGGTTTGACAGTGAAAACTGCAGGAACTTCAAACCGGCACTAGGAAACAGACTGAGAAAGCAGAGAAAAAGTGTCTCCTGCAACCCGTTCCCTTGGTGCTAGATGAACGAACGTCTCTCCACTTGCTCAGTTCTGAGAGATAAGTGTGTGTGAAAGCCGTCCTTCACCTAGCTTGTTGGGAACACAAAGTTTCTTTTCAGTTGCAAACTCCATTCCATACATATATATGGGGAGGTACTAGCTCCAACTCGGTTCGACAGTGAAAACTGCAGGTACTTCAAACCGGCACTAGGAAACAGACTGAGAAAGCAGAGAAAAAGTGTCTCCTGCAACCCGTTCCCTTGGTGCTAGATGAACGAACGTCTCTCCACTTGCTCAGTTCTGAGAGATAAGTGTGTGTGAAAGCCGTCCTTCACCTAGCTTGTTGGGAACACAAAGTTTCTTTTCAGTTGCAAACTCCATTCCATACATATATATGGGGAGGTACTAGCTCCAACTCGGTTCGACAGTGAAAACTGCAGGTACTTCAAACCGGCACTAGGAAACAGACTGAGAAAGCAGAGAAAAAGTGTCTCCTGCAACCCGTTCCCTTGGTGCTAGATGAACGAACGTCTCTCCACTTGCTCAGTTCTGAGAGATAAGTGTGTGTGAAAGCCGTCCTTCACCTAGCTTGTTGGGAACACAAAGTTTCTTTTCAGTTGCAAACTCCATTCCATACATTTATATGGGGAGGTTCTAGCTCCATCTCGGTTTGACAGTGAAAACTGCAGGAACTTCAAACCGGCACTAGGAAACAGACTGAGAAAGCAGAGAAAAAGTGTCTCCTGCAACCCGTTCCCTTGGTGCTAGATGAACGAACGTCTCTCCACTTGCTCAGTTCTGAGAGATAAGTGTGTGTGAAAGCCGTCCTTCACCTAGCTTGTTGGGAACACAAAGTTTCTTTTCAGTTGCAAATTCCATTCCATACATATATATGGGGAGGTACTAGCTCCAACTCGGTTTTACAGTGAAAACTGCAGGAACTTCAAACCGGCACTAGGAAACAGACTGAGAAAGCAGAGAAAAAGTGTCTCCTGCAACCCTTTCCCTTGGTGCTAGATAAACGAACGTCTCTCCACTTGCTCAGTTCTGAGAGATAAGTGTGTGTGAAAGCCATCCTTCACCTATCTTGTTGGGAACACAAAGTTTCTTTTCAGTTGCAAACTCCATTCCATACATATATATGGGGAGGTACTAGCTCCAACTCGGTTCGACAGTGAAAACTGCAGGTACTTCAAACCGGCACTAGGAAACAGACTGAGAAAGCAGAGAAAAAGTGTCTCCTGCAACCCGTTCCCTTGGTGCTAGATGAACGAACGTCTCTCCACTTGCTCAGTTCTGAGAGATAAGTGTGTGTGAAAGCCGTCCTTCACCTAGCTTGTTGGGAACACAAAGTTTCTTTTCAGTTGCAAACTCCATTCCATATATTTATATGGGGAGGTACTAGCTCCAACTCTGTTTGACAGTGAAAACTGCAGGAACTTCAAACCGGCACTAGGAAACAGACTGAGAAAGCAGAGAAAAAGTGTCTCCTGCAACCCGTTCCCTTGGTGCTAGATGAACGAACGTCTCTCCACTTGCTCAGTTCTGAGAGATAAGTGTGTGTGAAAGCCGTCCTTCACCTAGCTTGTTGGGAACACAAAGTTTCTTTTCAGTTGCAAACTCCATTCCATACATATATATGGGGAGGTACTAGCTCCAACGCGGTTTGACAGTGAAAACTGCAGGAACTTCCAACCGGCACTAGGAAACAGACTGAGAAAGCAGAGAAAAAGTGTCTCCTGCAACCCGTTCCCTTGGTGCTAGATGAACGAACGTCTCTCCACTTGCTCAGTTCTCAGAGATAAGTGTGTGTGAAAGCCGTCCTTCACCTAGCTTGTTGGGAACACAAAGTTTCTTTTCAGTTGCAAATTCCATTCCATACATATATATGGGGAGGTACTAGCTCCAACTCGGTTTCACAGTGAAAACTGCAGGAACTTCAAACCGGCACTAGGAAACAGACTGAGAAATCAGAGAAAAAGTGTCTCCTGCAACCCTTTCCTTTGGTGCTAGATGAACGAACGTCTCTCCACTTGCTCAGTTCTGAGAGATAAGTGTGTGTGAAAGCCGTCCTTCAACTAGCTTGTTGGGAACACAAAGTTTCTTTTCAGTTGCAAACTCCATTCCATACATATATATGGGGAGGAACTAGCTCCAACTCGGTTTGACAGTGAAAATTGCAGGAACATCAAACCGGCGCTAGGAAACAGACTGAGAAAGCAGAGAAAAAGTGTCTCCTGCAACCCGTTCCCTTGGTGCTAGATGAACGAACGTCTCTCCACTTGCTCAGTTCTGAGAGATAAGTGTGTGTGAAAGCCGTCCTTCACCTAGCTTGTTGGGAACACAAAGTTTCTTTTCAGTTGCAAACTCCATTCCATACATATATATGGGGAGGAACTAGCTCCAACGCGGTTTGACAGTGAAAACTGCAGGAACTTCCAACGGGCACTAGGAAACAGACTGAGAAAGCAGAGAAAAAGTGTCTCCTGCAACCCGTTCCCTTGGTGCTAGATGAACGAACGTCTCTCCACTTGCTCAGTTCTGAGAGATAAGTGTGTGTGAAAGCCGTCCTTCACCTAGCTTGTTGGGAACACAAAGTTTCTTTTCAGTTGCAAACTCCATTCCATACATATATATGGGGAGGTACTAGCTCCAACTCGGTTCGACAGTGAAAACTGCAGGTACTTCAAACCGGCACTAGGAAACAGACTGAGAAAGCAGAGAAAAAGTGTCTCCTGCAACCCGTTCCCTTGGTGCTAGATGAACGAACGTCTCTCCACTTGCTCAGTTCTGAGAGATAAGTGTGTGTGAAAGCCGTCCTTCACCTAGCTTGTTGGGAACACAAAGTTTCTTTTCAGTTGCAAACTCCATTCCATACATATATATGGGGAGGTACTAGCTCCAACTCGGTTCGACAGTGAAAACTGCAGGTACTTCAAACCGGCACTAGGAAACAGACTGAGAAAGCAGAGAAAAAGTGTCTCCTGCAACCCGTTCCCTTGGTGCTAGATGAACGAACGTCTCTCCACTTGCTCAGTTCTGAGAGATAAGTGTGTGTGAAAGCCGTCCTTCAAATAGCTTGTTGGGAACACAAAGTTTCTTTTCAGTTGCAAACTCCATTCCATACATATATATGGGGAGGAACTAGCTCCAACTCGGTTTGACAGTGAAAACTGCAGGAACTTCAAACCGGCACTAGGAAACAGACTGAGAAAGCAGAGAAAAATTGTCTCCTGCAACCCGTTCCCTTGGTGCTAGATGAACGAACGTCTCTCCACTTGCTCAGTTCTGAGAGATAAGTGTGTGTGAAAGCCGTCCTTCACCTAGCTTGTTGGGAACACAAAGTTTCTTTTCAGTTGCAAACTCCATTCCATACATATATATGGGGAGGTAGTAGCTCCAACGCGGTTTGACAGTGAAAACTGCAGGAACTTCCAACCGGCACTAGGAAACAGACTGAGAAAGCAGAGAAAAAGTGTCTCCTGCAACCCGTTCCCTTGGTGCTAGATGAACGAACGTCTCTCCACTTGCTCAGTTCTGAGAGATAAGTGTGTGTGAAAGCCGTCCTTCACCTAGATTGTTGGGAACACAAAGTTTCTTTTCAGTTGCAAACTCCATTCCATACATATATATGGGGAGGTACTAGCTCCAACTCGGTTCGACAGTGAAAACTGCAGGTACTTCAAACCGGCACTAGGAAACAGACTGAGAAAGCAGAGAAAAAGTGTCTCCTGCAACCCGTTCCCTTGGTGCTAGATGAACGAACGTCTCTCCACTTGCTCAGTTCTGAGAGATAAGTGTGTGTGAAAGCCGTCCTTCACCTAGCTTGTTGGGAACACAAAGTTTCTTTTCAGTTGCAAACTCCATTCCATACATATATATGGGGACGAAGTAGCTCCAACTCGGTTTGACAGTGAAAACTGCAGGAACTTCAAACCGGCACTAGGAAACAGACTGAGAAAGCAGAGAAAAAGTGTATCCTGCAACCCGTTCCCTTGGTGCTAGATGAACGAACGTCTCTCCACTTGCTCAGTTCTGAGAGATAAGTGTGTGTGAAAGCCGTCCTTCACCTAGCTTGTTGGGAACACAAAGTTTCTTTTCAGTTGCAAACTCCATTCCATACATATATATGGGGAGGTACTAGATCCAACTCGGTTCGACAGTGAAAACTGCAGGTACTTCAAACCGGCACTAGGAAACAGAATGAGAAAGAAGAGAAAAAGTGTCTCCTGCAAACCTTTCCCTTGGTGCTAGATGAACGAACGTCTCTCCACTTGCTCAGTTCTGAGAGATAAGTGTGTGTGAAAGCCGTCCTTCACCTAGCTTGTTGGGAACACAAAGTTTCTTTTCAGTTGCAAACTCCATTCCATACATATATATGGGGAGGTACTAGCTCCAACTCGGTTCGACAGTGAAAACTGCAGGTACTTCAAACCGGCACTAGGAAACAGACTGAGAAAGCAGAGAAAAAGTGTCTCCTGCAACCCGTTCCCTTGGTGCTAGATGAACGAACGTCTCTCCACTTGCTCAGTTCTGAGAGATAAGTGTGTGTGAAAGCCGTCCTTCAACTAGCTTGTTGGGAACACAAAGTTTCTTTTCAGTTGCAAACTCCATTCCATACATATATATGGGGAGGAACTAGCTCCAACTCGGTTTGACAGTGAAAATTGCAGGAACATCAAACCGGCACTAGGAAACAGACTGAGAAAGCAGAGAAAAAGTGTCTCCTGCAACCGGTTCCCTTGGTGCTAGATGAACGAACGTCTCTCCACTTGCTCAGTTCTGAGAGATAAGTGTGTGTGAAAGCCGTCCTTCACCTAGCTTGTTGGGAACACAAAGTTTCTTTTCAGTTGCAAACTCCATTCCATACATATATATGGGGACGTACTAGCTCCAACACGGTTTGACAGTGAAAACTGCAGGAACTTCAAACCGGCACTAGGAAACAGACTGAGAAAGCAGAGAAAAAGTGTCTCCTGCAACCCGTTCCCTTGGTGCTAGATGAACGAACGTCTCTCCACTTGCTCAGTTCTGAGAGATAAGTGTGTGTGAAAGCCGTCCTTCACCTAGCTTGTTGGGAACACAAAGTTTCTTTTCAGTTGCAAACTCCATTCCATACATATATATGGGGAGGTACTAGATCCAACTCGGTTCGACAGTGAAAACTGCAGGTACTTCAAACCGGCACTAGGAAACAGAATGAGAAAGAAGAGAAAAAGTGTCTCCTGCAAACCTTTCCCTTGGTGCTAGATGAACGAACGTCTCTCCACTTGCTCAGTTCTGAGAGATAAGTGTGTGTGAAAGCCGTCCTTCACCTAGCTTGTTGGGAACACAAAGTTTCTTTTCAGTTGCAAACTCCATTCCATACATATATATGGGGAGGTACTAGCTCCAACTCGGTTCGACAGTGAAAACTGCAGGTACTTCAAACCGGCACTAGGAAACAGACTGAGAAAGCAGAGAAAAAGTGTCTCCTGCAACCCGTTCCCTTGGTGCTAGATGAACGAACGTCTCTCCACTTGCTCAGTTCTGAGAGATAAGTGTGTGTGAAAGCCGTCCTTCACATAGCTTGTTGGGAACACAAAGTTTCTTTTCAGTTGCAAACTCCATTCCATACATTTATAAGGGGAGGTACTAGCTCCAACTCGGTTTGACAGTGAAAACTGCAGGAACTTCAAACCGGCACTAGGAAACAGACTGAGAAATCAGACAAAAAGTGTCTCCTGCAACCCGTTCCCTTGGTGCTAGATGAACGAACGTCTCTCCACTTGCTCAGTTCTGAGAGATAAGTGTGTGTGAAAGCCGTCCTTCAACTAGCTTGTTGGGAACACAAAGTTTCTTTTCAGTTGCAAACTCCATTCCATAAATATATATGGGGAGGAACTAGCTCCAACTCGGTTTGACAGTGAAAATTGCAGGAACATCAAACCGGCACTAGGAAACAGACTGAGAAAGCAGAGAAAAAGTGTCTCCTGCAACCGGTTCCCTTGGTGCTAGATGAACGAACGTCTCTCCACTTGCTCAGTTCTGAGAGATAAGTGTGTGTGAAAGCCGTCCTTCACCTAGCTTGTTGGGAACACAAAGTTTCTTTTCAGTTGCAAACTCCATTCCATACATATATATGGGGACGTACTAGCTCCAACACGGTTTGACAGTGAAAACTGCAGGAACTTCAAACCGGCACTAGGAAACAGACTGAGAAAGCAGAGAAAAAGTGTCTCCTGCAACCCGTTCCCTTGGTGCTAGATGAACGAACGTCTCTCCACTTGCTCAGTTCTGAGAGATAAGTGTGTGTGAAAGCCGTCCTTCACCTAGCTTGTTGGGAACACAAAGTTTCTTTTCAGTTGCAAACTCCATTCCATACATATATATGGGGAGGTACTAGCTCCAACTCGGTTCGACAGTGAAAACTGCAGGTACTTCAAACCGGCACTAGGAAACAGACTGAGAAAGCAGAGAAAAAGTGTCTCCTGCAACCCGTTCCCTTGGTGCTAGATGAACGAACGTCTCTCCACTTGCTCAGTTCTGAGAGATAAGTGTGTGTGAAAGCCGTCCTTCACCTAGCTTGTTGGGAACACAAAGTTTCTTTTCAGTTGCAAACTCCATTCCATACATATATATGGGGAGGTACTAGCTCCAACTCGGTTCGACAGTGAAAATTGCAGGTACTTCAAACCGGCACTAGGAAACAGACTGAGAAAGCAGAGAAAAAGTGTCTCCTGCAACCCGTTCCCTTGGTGCTAGATGAACGAACGTCTCTCCACTTGCTCAGTTCTGAGAGATAAGTGTGTGTGAAAGCCGTCCTTCAACTAGCTTGTTGGGAACACAAAGTTTCTTTTCAGTTGCAAACTCCATTCCATACATATATATGGGGAGGAACTAGCTCCAACTCGGTTTGACAGTGAAAACTGCAGGAACTTCAAACCGGCACTAGGAAACAGACTGAGAAAGCAGAGAAAAAGTGTCTCCTGCAACCCGTTCCCTTGGTGCTAGATGAACGAACGTCTCTCCACTTGCTCAGTTCTGAGAGATAAGTGTGTGTGAAAGCCGTCCTTCACCTAGCTTGTTGGGAACACAAAGTTTCTTTTCAGTTGCAAACTCCATTCCATACATATATATGGGGAGGTAGTAGCTCCAACGCGGTTTGACAGTGAAAACTGCAGGAACTTCCAACCGGCACTAGGAAACAGACTGAGAAAGCAGAGAAAAAGTGTCTCCTGCAACCCGTTCCCTTGGTGCTAGATGAACGAACGTCTCTCCACTTGCTCAGTTCTGAGAGATAAGTGTGTGTGAAAGCCGTCCTTCACCTAGCTTGTTGGGAACACAAAGTTTCTTTTCAGTTGCAAACTCCATTCCATACATATATATGGGGAGGTACTAGCTCCAACTCGGTTCGACAGTGAAAACTGCAGGTACTTCAAACCGGCACTAGGAAACAGACTGAGAAAGCAGAGGAAAAGTGTCTCCTGCAACCCGTTCCCTTGGTGCTAGATGAACGAACGTCTCTCCACTTGCTCAGTTCTGAGAGATAAGTGTGTGTGAAAGCCGTCCTTCACCTAGCTTGTTGGGAACACAAAGTTTCTTTTCAGTTGCAAACTCCATTCCATACATATATATGGGGACGAAGTAGCTCCAACTCGGTTTGACAGTGAAAACTGCAGGAACTTCAAACCGGCAGTAGGAAACAGACTGAGAAAGCAGAGAAAAAGTGTCTCCTGCAACCCGTTCCCTTGGTGCTAGATGAACGAACGTCTCTCCACTTGCTCAGTTCTGAGAGATAAGTGTGTGTGAAAGCCGTCCTTCACCTAGCTTGTTGGGAACACAAAGTTTCTTTTCAGTTGCAAACTCCATTCCATACATATATATGGGGAGGTACTAGATCCAACTCGGTTCGACAGTGAAAACTGCAGGTACTTCAAACCGGCACTAGGAAACAGAATGAGAAAGAAGAGAAAAAGTGTCTCCTGCAAACCTTTCCCTTGGTGCTAGATGAACGAACGTCTCTCCACTTGCTCAGTTCTGAGAGATAAGTGTGTGTGAAAGCCGTCCTTCACCTAGCTTGTTGGGAACACAAAGTTTCTTTTCAGTTGCAAACTCCATTCCATACATATATCTGGGGAGGTACTAGCTCCAACTCGGTTCGACAGTGAAAACTGCAGGTACTTCAAACCGGCACTAGGAAACAGACTGAGAAAGCAGAGAAAAAGTGTCTCCTGCAACCCGTTCCCTTGGTGCTAGATGAACGAACGTCTCTCCACTTGCTCAGTTCTGAGAGATAAGTGTGTGTGAAAGCCGTCCTTCACCTAGCTTGTTGGGAACACAAAGTTTCTTTTCAGTTGCAAACTCCATTCCATACATTTATAAGGGGAGGTACTAGCTCCAACTCGGTTTGACAGTGAAAACTGCAGGAACTTCAAACCGGCACTAGGAAACAGACTGAGAAATCAGAGAAAAAGTGTCTCCTGCAACCCGTTCCCTTGGTGCTAGATGAACGAACGTCTCTCCACTTGCTCAGTTCTGAGAGATAAGTGTGTGTGAAAGCCGTCCTTCACCTAGCTTGTTGGGAACACAAAGTTTCTTTTCAGTTGCAAACTCCATTCCATACATTTATAAGGGGAGGTACTAGCTCCAACTCGGTTCGACAGTGAAAACTGCAGGTACTTCAAACCGGCACTAGGAAACAGACTGAGAAAGCAGAGAAAAAGTGTCTCCTGCAACCCGTTCCCTTGGTGCTAGATGAACGAACGTCTCTCCACTTGCTCAGTTCTGAGAGATAAGTGTGTGTGAAAGCCGTCCTTCACCTAGCTTGTTGGGAACACAAAGTTTCTTTTCAGTTGCAAACTCCATTCCATAAATATATATGGGGAGGAACTAGCTCCAACTCGGTTTGACAGTGAAAATTGCAGGAACATCAAACCGGCACTAGGAAACAGACTGAGAAAGCAGAGAAAAAGTGTCTCCTGCAACCGGTTCCCTTGGTGCTAGATGAACGAACGTCTCTCCACTTGCTCAGTTCTGAGAGATAAGTGTGTGTGAAAGCCGTCCTTCACCTAGCTTGTTGGGAACACAAAGTTTCTTTTCAGTTGCAAACTCCATTCCATACATATATATGGGGACGTACTAGCTCCAACACGGTTTGACAGTGAAAACTGCAGGAACTTCAAACCGGCACTAGGAAACAGACTGAGAAAGCAGAGAAAAAGTGTCTCCTGCAACCCGTTCCCTTGGTGCTAGATGAACGAACGTCTCTCCACTTGCTCAGTTCTGAGAGATAAGTGTGTGTGAAAGCCGTCCTTCACCTAGCTTGTTGGGAACACAAAGTTTCTTTTCAGTTGCAAACTCCATTCCATACATATATATGGGGAGGTACTAGCTCCAACTCGGTTCGACAGTGAAAACTGCAGGTACTTCAAACCGGCACTAGGAAACAGACTGAGAAAGCAGAGAAAAAGTGTCTCCTGCAACCCGTTCCCTTGGTGCTAGATGAACGAACGTCTCTCCACTTGCTCAGTTCTGAGAGATAAGTGTGTGTGAAAGCCGTCCTTCACCTAGCTTGTTGGGAACACAAAGTTTCTTTTCAGTTGCAAACTCCATTCCATACATATATATGGGGAGGTACTAGCTCCAACTCGGTTCGACAGTGAAAATTGCAGGTACTTCAAACCGGCACTAGGAAACAGACTGAGAAAGCAGAGAAAAAGTGTCTCCTGCAACCCGTTCCCTTGGTGCTAGATGAACGAACGTCTCTCCACTTGCTCAGTTCTGAGAGATAAGTGTGTGTGAAAGCCGTCCTTCAACTAGCTTGTTGGGAACACAAAGTTTCTTTTCAGTTGCAAACTCCATTCCATACATATATATGGGGAGGAACTAGCTCCAACTCGGTTTGACAGTGAAAACTGCAGGAACTTCAAACCGGCACTAGGAAACAGACTGAGAAAGCAGAGAAAAAGTGTCTCCTGCAACCCGTTCCCTTGGTGCTAGATGAACGAACGTCTCTCCACTTGCTCAGTTCTGAGAGATAAGTGTGTGTGAAAGCCGTCCTTCACCTAGCTTGTTGGGAACACAAAGTTTCTTTTCAGTTGCAAACTCCATTCCATACATATATATGGGGAGGTAGTAGCTCCAACGCGGTTTGACAGTGAAAACTGCAGGAACTTCCAACCGGCACTAGGAAACAGACTGAGAAAGCAGAGAAAAAGTGTCTCCTGCAACCCGTTCCCTTGGTGCTAGATGAACGAACGTCTCTCCACTTGCTCAGTTCTGAGAGATAAGTGTGTGTGAAAGCCGTCCTTCACCTAGCTTGTTGGGAACACAAAGTTTCTTTTCAGTTGCAAACTCCATTCCATACATATATATGGGGAGGTACTAGCTCCAACTCGGTTCGACAGTGAAAACTGCAGGTACTTCAAACCGGCACTAGGAAACAGACTGAGAAAGCAGAGGAAAAGTGTCTCCTGCAACCCGTTCCCTTGGTGCTAGATGAACGAACGTCTCTCCACTTGCTCAGTTCTGAGAGATAAGTGTGTGTGAAAGCCGTCCTTCACCTAGCTTGTTGGGAACACAAAGTTTCTTTTCAGTTGCAAACTCCATTCCATACATATATATGGGGACGAAGTAGCTCCAACTCGGTTTGACAGTGAAAACTGCAGGAACTTCAAACCGGCAGTAGGAAACAGACTGAGAAAGCAGAGAAAAAGTGTCTCCTGCAACCCGTTCCCTTGGTGCTAGATGAACGAACGTCTCTCCACTTGCTCAGTTCTGAGAGATAAGTGTGTGTGAAAGCCGTCCTTCACCTAGCTTGTTGGGAACACAAAGTTTCTTTTCAGTTGCAAACTCCATTCCATACATATATATGGGGAGGTACTAGATCCAACTCGGTTCGACAGTGAAAACTGCAGGTACTTCAAACCGGCACTAGGAAACAGAATGAGAAAGAAGAGAAAAAGTGTCTCCTGCAAACCTTTCCCTTGGTGCTAGATGAACGAACGTCTCTCCACTTGCTCAGTTCTGAGAGATAAGTGTGTGTGAAAGCCGTCCTTCACCTAGCTTGTTGGGAACACAAAGTTTCTTTTCAGTTGCAAACTCCATTCCATACATATATCTGGGGAGGTACTAGCTCCAACTCGGTTCGACAGTGAAAACTGCAGGTACTTCAAACCGGCACTAGGAAACAGACTGAGAAAGCAGAGAAAAAGTGTCTCCTGCAACCCGTTCCCTTGGTGCTAGATGAACGAACGTCTCTCCACTTGCTCAGTTCTGAGAGATAAGTGTGTGTGAAAGCCGTCCTTCACCTAGCTTGTTGGGAACACAAAGTTTCTTTTCAGTTGCAAACTCCATTCCATACATTTATAAGGGGAGGTACTAGCTCCAACTCGGTTTGACAGTGAAAACTGCAGGAACTTCAAACCGGCACTAGGAAACAGACTGAGAAATCAGAGAAAAAGTGTCTCCTGCAACCCGTTCCCTTGGTGCTAGATGAACGAACGTCTCTCCACTTGCTCAGTTCTGAGAGATAAGTGTGTGTGAAAGCCGTCCTTCACCTAGCTTGTTGGGAACACAAAGTTTCTTTTCAGTTGCAAACTCCATTCCATACATTTATAAGGGGAGGTACTAGCTCCAACTCGGTTCGACAGTGAAAACTGCAGGTACTTCAAACCGGCACTAGGAAACAGACTGAGAAAGCAGAGAAAAAGTGTCTCCTGCAACCCGTTCCCTTGGTGCTAGATGAACGAACGTCTCTCCACTTGCTCAGTTCTGAGAGATAAGTGTGTGTGAAAGCCGTCCTTCACCTAGCTTGTTGGGAACACAAAGTTTCTTTTCAGTTGCAAACTCCATTCCATACATTTATATGGGGAAGTACTAGCTCCAACTCGGTTTGACAGTGAAAACTGCAGGAACTTCAAACCGGCACTAGGAAACAGACTGAGAAAGCAGAGAAAAAGTGTCTCCTGCAACCCGTTCCCTTGGTGCTAGATGAACGAACGTCTCTCCACTTGCTCAGTTCTGAGAGATAAGTGTGTGTGAAAGCCGTCCTTCACCTAGCTTGTTGGGAACACAAAGTTTCTTTTCAGTTGCAAACTCCATTCCATACATATATATGGGGAGGTAGTAGCTCCAACGCGGTTTGACAGTGAAAACTGCAGGAACTTCCAACCGGCACTAGGAAACAGACTGAGAAAGCAGAGAAAAAGTGTCTCCTGCACCCCGTTCCCTTGGTGCTAGATGAACGAACGTCTCTCCACTTGCTCAGTTCTGAGAGATAAGTGTGTGTGAAAGCCGTCCTTCACCTAGCTTGTTGGGAACACAAAGTTTCTTTTCAGTTGCAAACTCCATTCCATACATATATATGGGGACGAAGTAGCTCCAACTCGGTTTGACAGTGAAAACTGCAGGAACTTCAAACCGGCACTAGGAAACAGACTGAGAAAGCAGAGAAAAAGTGTCTCCTGCAACCCGTTCCCTTGGTGCTAGATGAACGAACGTCTCTCCACTTGCTCAGTTCTGAGAGATAAGTGTGTGTGAAAGCCGTCCTTCACCTAGCTTGTTGGGAACACAAAGTTTCTTTTCAGTTGCAAACTCCATTCCATACATATATATGGGGAGGTACTAGATCCAACTCGGTTCGACAGTGAAAACTGCAGGTACTTCAAACCGGCACTAGGAAACAGAATGAGAAAGAAGAGAAAAAGTGTCTCCTGCAAACCTTTCCCTTGGTGCTAGATGAACGAACGTCTCTCCACTTGCTCAGTTCTGAGAGATAAGTGTGTGTGAAAGCCGTCCTTCACCTAGCTTGTTGGGAACACAAAGTTTCTTTTCAGTTGCAAACTCCATTCCATACATATATATGGGGAGGTACTAGCTCCAACTCGGTTCGACAGTGAAAACTGCAGGTACTTCAAACCGGCACTAGGAAACAGACTGAGAAAGCAGAGAAAAAGTGTCTCCTGCAACCCGTTCCCTTGGTGCTAGATGAACGAACGTCTCTCCACTTGCTCAGTTCTGAGAGATAAGTGTGTGTGAAAGCCGTCCTTCACCTAGCTTGTTGGGAACACAAAGTTTCTTTTCAGTTGCAAACTCCATTCCATACATTTATAAGGGGAGGTACTAGCTCCAACTCGGTTTGACAGTGAAAACTGCAGGAACTTCAAACCGGCACTAGGAAACAGACTGAGAAAGCAGAGAAAAAGTGTCTCCTGCAACCCGTTCCCTTGGTGCTAGATGAACGAACGTCTCTCCACTTGCTCAGTTCTGAGAGATAAGTGTGTGTGAAAGCCGTCCTTCACCTAGCTTGTTGGGAACACAAAGTTTCTTTTCAGTTGCAAACTCCATTCCATACATTTATAAGGGGAGGTACTAGCTCCAACTCGGTTCGACAGTGAAAACTGCAGGTACTTCAAACCGGCACTAGGAAACAGACTGAGAAAGCAGAGAAAAAGTGTCTCCTGCAACCCGTTCCCTTGGTGCTAGATGAACGAACGTCTCTCCACTTGCTCAGTTCTGAGAGATAAGTGTGTGTGAAAGCCGTCCTTCACCTAGCTTGTTGGGAACACAAAGTTTCTTTTCAGTTGCAAACTCCATTCCATACATTTATATGGGGAAGTACTAGCTCCAACTCGGTTTGACAGTGAAAACTGCAGGAACTTCAAACCGGCACTAGGAAACAGACTGAGAAATCAGAGAAAAAGTGTCTCCTGCAACCCGTTCCCTTGGTGCTAGATGAACGAACGTCTCTCCACTTGCTCAGTTCTGAGAGATAAGTGTGTGTGAAAGCCGTCCTTCAACTAGCTTGTTGGGAACACAAAGTTTCTTTTCAGTTGCAAACTCCATTCCATACATATATATGGGGAGGAACTAGCTCCAACTCGGTTTGACAGTGAAAACTGCAGGAACTTCAAACCGGCACTAGGAAACAGACTGAGAAAGCAGAGAAAAAGTGTCTCCTGCAACCCGTTCCCTTGGTGCTAGATGAACGAACGTCTCTCCACTTGCTCAGTTCTGAGAGATAAGTGTGTGTGAAAGCCGTCCTTCACCTAGCTTGTTGGGAACACAAAGTTTCTTTTCAGTTGCAAACTCCATTCCATACATATATATGGGGAGGTAGTAGCTCCAACGCGGTTTGACAGTGAAAACTGCAGGAACTTCCAACCGGCACTAGGAAACAGACTGAGAAAGCAGAGAAAAAGTGTCTCCTGCAACCCGTTCCCTTGGTGCTAGATGAACGAACGTCTCTCCACTTGCTCAGTTCTGAGAGATAAGTGTGTGTGAAAGCCGTCCTTCACCTAGCTTGTTGGGAACACAAAGTTTCTTTTCAGTTGCAAACTCCATTCCATACATATATATGGGTAGGTACTAGCTCCAACTCGGTTCGACAGTGAAAACTGCAGGTACTTCAAACCGGCACTAGGAAACAGACTGAGAAAGCAGAGAAAAAGTGTCTCCTGCAACCCGTTCCCTTGGTGCTAGATGAACGAACGTCTCTCCACTTGCTCAGTTCTGAGAGATAAGTGTGTGTGAAAGCCGTCCTTCACCTAGCTTGTTGGGAACACAAAGTTTCTTTTCAGTTGCAAACTCCATTCCATACATATATATGGGGAGGTACTAGCTCCAACGGGGTTTGACAGTGAAAACTGCAGGAACTTCCAACCGGCACTAGGAAACAGACTGAGAAAGCAGAGAAAAAGTGTCTCCTGCAACCCGTTCCCTTGGTGCTAGATGAACGAACGTCTCTCCACTTGCTCAGTTCTGAGAGATAAGTGTGTGTGAAAGCCGTCCTTCACCTAGCTTGTTGGGAACACAAAGTTTCTTTTCAGTTGCAAACTCCATTCCATACATATATATGGGGAGGTACTAGATCCAACTCGGTTCGACAGTGAAAACTGCAGGTACTTCAAACCGGCACTAGGAAACAGAATGAGAAAGAAGAGAAAAAGTGTCTCCTGCAAACCTTTCCCTTGGTGCTAGATGAACGAACGTCTCTCCACTTGCTCAGTTCTGAGAGATAAGTGTGTGTGAAAGCCGTCCTTCACCTAGCTTGTTGGGAACACAAAGTTTCTTTTCAGTTGCAAACTCCATTCCATACATATATATGGGGAGGTACTAGCTCCAACTCGGTTCGACAGTGAAAACTGCAGGTACTTCAAACCGGCACTAGGAAACAGACTGAGAAAGCAGAGAAAAAGTGTCTCCTGCAACCCGTTCCCTTGGTGCTAGATGAACGAACGTCTCTCCACTTGCTCAGTTCTGAGAGATAAGTGTGTGTGAAAGCCGTCCTTCACCTAGCTTGTTGGGAACACAAAGTTTCTTTTCAGTTGCAAACTCCATTCCATACATATATATGGGGAGGTAGTAGCTCCAACGCGGTTTGACAGTGAAAACTGCAGGAACTTCCAACCGGCACTAGGAAACAGACTGAGAAAGCAGAGAAAAAGTGTCTCCTGCAACCCGTTCCCTTGGTGCTAGATGAACGAACGTCTCTCCACTTGCTCAGTTCTGAGAGATAAGTGTGTGTGAAAGCCGTCCTTCACCTAGCTTGTTGGGAACACAAAGTTTCTTTTCAGTTGCAAACTCCATTCCATACATATATATGGGGAGGTAGTAGCTCCAACGCGGTTTGACAGTGAAAACTGCAGGAACTTCCAACCGGCACTAGGAAACAGACTGAGAAAGCAGAGAAAAAGTGTCTCCTGCACCCCGTTCCCTTGGTGCTAGATGAACGAACGTCTCTCCACTTGCTCAGTTCTGAGAGATAAGTGTGTGTGAAAGCCGTCCTTCACCTAGCTTGTTGGGAACACAAAGTTTCTTTTCAGTTGCAAACTCCATTCCATACATATATATGGGGACGAAGTAGCTCCAACTCGGTTTGACAGTGAAAACTGCAGGAACTTCAAACCGGCACTAGGAAACAGACTGAGAAAGCAGAGAAAAAGTGTCTCCTGCAACCCGTTCCCTTGGTGCTAGATGAACGAACGTCTCTCCACTTGCTCAGTTCTGAGAGATAAGTGTGTGTGAAAGCCGTCCTTCACCTAGCTTGTTGGGAACACAAAGTTTCTTTTCAGTTGCAAACTCCATTCCATACATATATATGGGGAGGTACTAGATCCAACTCGGTTCGACAGTGAAAACTGCAGGTACTTCAAACCGGCACTAGGAAACAGAATGAGAAAGAAGAGAAAAAGTGTCTCCTGCAAACCTTTCCCTTGGTGCTAGATGAACGAACGTCTCTCCACTTGCTCAGTTCTGAGAGATAAGTGTGTGTGAAAGCCGTCCTTCACCTAGCTTGTTGGGAACACAAAGTTTCTTTTCAGTTGCAAACTCCATTCCATACATATATATGGGGAGGTACTAGCTCCAACTCGGTTCGACAGTGAAAACTGCAGGTACTTCAAACCGGCACTAGGAAACAGACTGAGAAAGCAGAGAAAAAGTGTCTCCTGCAACCCGTTCCCTTGGTGCTAGATGAACGAACGTCTCTCCACTTGCTCAGTTCTGAGAGATAAGTGTGTGTGAAAGCCGTCCTTCACCTAGCTTGTTGGGAACACAAAGTTTCTTTTCAGTTGCAAACTCCATTCCATACATTTATAAGGGGAGGTACTAGCTCCAACTCGGTTTGACAGTGAAAACTGCAGGAACTTCAAACCGGCACTAGGAAACAGACTGAGAAAGCAGAGAAAAAGTGTCTCCTGCAACCCGTTCCCTTGGTGCTAGATGAACGAACGTCTCTCCACTTGCTCAGTTCTGAGAGATAAGTGTGTGTGAAAGCCGTCCTTCACCTAGCTTGTTGGGAACACAAAGTTTCTTTTCAGTTGCAAACTCCATTCCATACATTTATAAGGGGAGGTACTAGCTCCAACTCGGTTCGACAGTGAAAACTGCAGGTACTTCAAACCGGCACTAGGAAACAGACTGAGAAAGCAGAGAAAAAGTGTCTCCTGCAACCCGTTCCCTTGGTGCTAGATGAACGAACGTCTCTCCACTTGCTCAGTTCTGAGAGATAAGTGTGTGTGAAAGCCGTCCTTCACCTAGCTTGTTGGGAACACAAAGTTTCTTTTCAGTTGCAAACTCCATTCCATACATTTATATGGGGAAGTACTAGCTCCAACTCGGTTTGACAGTGAAAACTGCAGGAACTTCAAACCGGCACTAGGAAACAGACTGAGAAATCAGAGAAAAAGTGTCTCCTGCAACCCGTTCCCTTGGTGCTAGATGAACGAACGTCTCTCCACTTGCTCAGTTCTGAGAGATAAGTGTGTGTGAAAGCCGTCCTTCAACTAGCTTGTTGGGAACACAAAGTTTCTTTTCAGTTGCAAACTCCATTCCATACATATATATGGGGAGGAACTAGCTCCAACTCGGTTTGACAGTGAAAACTGCAGGAACTTCAAACCGGCACTAGGAAACAGACTGAGAAAGCAGAGAAAAAGTGTCTCCTGCAACCCGTTCCCTTGGTGCTAGATGAACGAACGTCTCTCCACTTGCTCAGTTCTGAGAGATAAGTGTGTGTGAAAGCCGTCCTTCACCTAGCTTGTTGGGAACACAAAGTTTCTTTTCAGTTGCAAACTCCATTCCATACATATATATGGGGAGGTAGTAGCTCCAACGCGGTTTGACAGTGAAAACTGCAGGAACTTCCAACCGGCACTAGGAAACAGACTGAGAAAGCAGAGAAAAAGTGTCTCCTGCAACCCGTTCCCTTGGTGCTAGATGAACGAACGTCTCTCCACTTGCTCAGTTCTGAGAGATAAGTGTGTGTGAAAGCCGTCCTTCACCTAGCTTGTTGGGAACACAAAGTTTCTTTTCAGTTGCAAACTCCATTCCATACATATATATGGGTAGGTACTAGCTCCAACTCGGTTCGACAGTGAAAACTGCAGGTACTTCAAACCGGCACTAGGAAACAGACTGAGAAAGCAGAGAAAAAGTGTCTCCTGCAACCCGTTCCCTTGGTGCTAGATGAACGAACGTCTCTCCACTTGCTCAGTTCTGAGAGATAAGTGTGTGTGAAAGCCGTCCTTCACCTAGCTTGTTGGGAACACAAAGTTTCTTTTCAGTTGCAAACTCCATTCCATACATATATATGGGGAGGTACTAGCTCCAACGGGGTTTGACAGTGAAAACTGCAGGAACTTCCAACCGGCACTAGGAAACAGACTGAGAAAGCAGAGAAAAAGTGTCTCCTGCAACCCGTTCCCTTGGTGCTAGATGAACGAACGTCTCTCCACTTGCTCAGTTCTGAGAGATAAGTGTGTGTGAAAGCCGTCCTTCACCTAGCTTGTTGGGAACACAAAGTTTCTTTTCAGTTGCAAACTCCATTCCATACATATATATGGGGAGGTACTAGATCCAACTCGGTTCGACAGTGAAAACTGCAGGTACTTCAAACCGGCACTAGGAAACAGAATGAGAAAGAAGAGAAAAAGTGTCTCCTGCAAACCTTTCCCTTGGTGCTAGATGAACGAACGTCTCTCCACTTGCTCAGTTCTGAGAGATAAGTGTGTGTGAAAGCCGTCCTTCACCTAGCTTGTTGGGAACACAAAGTTTCTTTTCATTTGCAAACTCCATTCCATACATATATATGGGGAGGTACTAGCTCCAACTCGGTTCGACAGTGAAAACTGCAGGTACTTCAAACCGGCACTAGGAAACAGACTGAGAAAGCAGAGAAAAAGTGTCTCCTGCAACCCGTTCCCTTGGTGCTAGATGAACGAACGTCTCTCCACTTGCTCAGTTCTGAGAGATAAGTGTGTGTGAAAGCCGTCCTTCACCTAGCTTGTTGGGAACACAAAGTTTCTTTTCAGTTGCAAACTCCATTCCATACATATATATGGGGAGGTAGTAGCTCCAACGCGGTTTGACAGTGAAAACTGCAGGAACTTCCAACCGGCACTAGGAAACAGACTGAGAAAGCAGAGAAAAAGTGTCTCCTGCAACCCGTTCCCTTGGTGCTAGATGAACGAACGTCTCTCCACTTGCTCAGTTCTGAGAGATAAGTGTGTGTGAAAGCCGTCCTTCACCTAGCTTGTTGGGAACACAAAGTTTCTTTTCAGTTGCAAACTCCATTCCATACATATATATGGGGAGGTACTAGCTCCAACTCGGTTCGACAGTGAAAACTGCAGGTACTTCAAACCGGCACTAGGAAACAGACTGAGAAAGCAGAGAAAAAGTGTCTCCTGCAACCCGTTCCCTTGGTGCTAGATGAACGAACGTCTCTCCACTTGCTCAGTTCTGAGAGATAAGTGTGTGTGAAAGCCGTCCTTCACCTAGCTTGTTGGGAACACAAAGTTTCTTTTCAGTTGCAAACTCCATTCCATACATATATATGGGGACGGACTAGCTCCAACACGGTTTGACAGTGAAAACTGCAGGAACTTCAAACCGGCACTAGGAAACAGACTGAGAAAGCAGAGAAAAAGTGTCTCCTGCAACCCGTTCCCTTGGTGCTAGATGAACGAACGTCTCTCCACTTGCTCAGTTCTGAGAGATAAGTGTGTGTGAAAGCCGTCCTTCACCTAGCTTGTTGGGAACACAAAGTTTCTTTTCAGTTGCAAACTCCATTCCATACATATATATGGGGAGGTACTAGATCCAACTCGGTTCGACAGTGAAAACTGCAGGTACTTCAAACCGGCACTAGGAAACAGAATGAGAAAGAAGAGAAAAAGTGTCTCCTGCAAACCTTTCCCTTGGTGCTAGATGAACGAACGTCTCTCCACTTGCTCAGTTCTGAGAGATAAGTGTGTGTGAAAGCCGTCCTTCACCTAGCTTGTTGGGAACACAAAGTTTCTTTTCAGTTGCTAACTCCATTCCATACATATATATGGGGAAGTACTAGCTCCAACTCGGTTCGACAGTGAAAACTGCAGGTACTTCAAACCGGCACTAGGAAACAGACTGAGAAAGCAGAGAAAAAGTGTCTCCTGCAACCCGTTCCCTTGGTGCTAGATGAACGAACGTCTCTCCACTTGCTCAGTTCTGAGAGATAAGTGTGTGTGAAAGCCGTCCTTCACCTAGCTTGTTGGGAACACAAAGTTTCTTTTCAGTTGCAAACTCCATTCCATACATTTATAAGGGGAGGTACTAGCTCCAACTCGGTTTGACAGTGAAAACTGCAGGAACTTCAAACCGGCACTAGGAAACAGACTGAGAAATCAGAGAAAAAGTGTCTCCTGCAACCCGTTCCCTTGGTGCTAGATGAACGAACGTCTCTCCACTTGCTCAGTTCTGAGAGATAAGTGTGTGTGAAAGCCGTCCTTCACCTAGCTTGTTGGGAACACAAAGTTTCTTTTCAGTTGCAAACTCCATTCCATACATATATATGGGGAGGTACTAGCTCCAACGCGGTTTGACAGTGAAAACTGCAGGAACTTCCAACCGGCACTAGGAAACAGACTGAGAAAGCAGAGATAAAGTGTCTCCTGCAACCCGTTCCCTTGGTGCTAGATGAACGAACGTCTCTCCACTTGCTCAGTTCTGAGAGATAAGTGTGTGTGAAAGCCGTCCTTCACCTAGCTTGTTGGGAACACAAAGTTTCTTTTCAGTTGCAAACTCCATTCCATACATATATATGGGGAGGTACTAGCTCCAACTCGGTTCGACAGTGAAAACTGCAGGTACTTCAAACCGGCACTAGGAAACAGACTGAGAAAGCAGAGAAAAAGTGTCTCCTGCAACCCGTTCCCTTGGTGCTAGATGAACGAACGTCTCTCCACTTGCTCAGTTCTGAGAGATAAGTGTGTGTGAAAGCCGTCCTTCACCTAGCTTGTTGGGAACACAAAGTTTCTTTTCAGTTGCAAACTCCATTCCATACATTTATAAGGGGAGGTACTAGCTCCAACTCGGTTTGACAGTGAAAACTGCAGGAACTTCAAACCGGCACTAGGAAACAGACTGAGAAATCAGAGAAAAAGTGTCTCCTGCAACCCGTTCCCTTGGTGCTAGATGAACGAACGTCTCTCCACTTGCTCAGTTCTGAGAGATAAGTGTGTGTGAAAGCCGTCCTTCACCTAGCTTGTTGGGAACACAAAGTTTCTTTTCAGTTGCAAACTCCATTCCATACATATATATGGGGAGGTACTAGCTCCAACGCGGTTTGACAGTGAAAACTGCAGGAACTTCCAACCGGCACTAGGAAACAGACTGAGAAAGCAGAGATAAAGTGTCTCCTGCAACCCGTTCCCTTGGTGCTAGATGAACGAACGTCTCTCCACTTGCTCAGTTCTGAGAGATAAGTGTGTGTGAAAGCCGTCCTTCACCTAGCTTGTTGGGAACACAAAGTTTCTTTTCAGTTGCAAACTCCATTCCATACATATATATGGGGAGGTACTAGCTCCAACTCGGTTCGACAGTGAAAACTGCAGGTACTTCAAACCGGCACTAGGAAACAGACTGAGAAAGCAGAGAAAAAGTGTCTCCTGCAACCCGTTCCCTTGGTGCTAGATGAACGAACGTCTCTCCACTTGCTCAGTTCTGAGAGATAAGTGTGTGTGAAAGCCGTCCTTCACCTAGCTTGTTGGGAACACAAAGTTTCTTTTCAGTTGCAAACTCCATTCCATACATTTATATGGGGAAGTACTAGCTCCAACTCGGTTTGACAGTGAAAACTGCAGGAACTTCAAACCGGCACTAGGAAACAGACTGAGAAATCAGAGAACAAGTGTCTCCTGCAACCCGTTCCCTTGGTGCTAGATGAACGAACGTCTCTCCACTTGCTCAGTTCTGAGAGATAAGTGTGTGTGAAAGCCGTCCTTCAACTAGCTTGTTGGGAACACAAAGTTTCTTTTCAATTGCAAACTCCATTCCATACATATATATGGGGAGGAACTAGCTCCAACTCGGTTTGACAGTGAAAACTGCAGGAACATCAAACCGGCACTAGGAAACAGACAGAGAAAGCAGAGAAAAAGTGTCTACTGCAACCCGTTCCCTTGGTGCTAGATGAACGAACGTCTCTCCACTTGCTCAGTTCTGAGAGATAAGTGTGTGTGAAAGCCGTCCTTCATTTAGCTTGTTGGGAACACAAAGTTTCTTTTCTGTTGAAAACTCCATTCCATACATATATATGGGGAGGTACTAGCTCCAACGCCGTTTGACAGTGAAAACTGCAGGAACTTCCAACCGGCACTAGGAAACAGACTGAGAAATCAGGGAAAAAGTGTCTCCTGCAACCCGTTCCCTTGGTGCTAGATGAACGAACGTCTCTCCACTTGCTCAGTTCTGAGAGATAAGTGTGTGTGAAAGCCGTCCTTCACCTAGCTTGTTGGGAACACAAAGTTTCTTTTCAGTTGCAAACTCCATTCCATACATATATATGGGGAGGTACTAGCTCCAACTCGGTTCGACAGTGAAAACTGCAGGTACTTCAAACCGGCACTAGGAAACAGACTGAGAAAGCAGAGAAAAAGTGTCTCCTGCAACCCGTTCCCTTGGTGCTAGATGAACGAACGTCTCTCCACTTGCTCAGTTCTGAGAGATAAGTGTGTGTGAAAGCCGTCCTTCACCTAACATGTTGGGAACACAAAGTTTCTTTTCAGTTGCAAACTCCATTCCATACATATATATGGGGAGGTACTAGCTCCAACTCGGTTCGACAGTGAAAACTGCAGGAACTTCCAACCGGCACTAGGAAACAGACTGAGAAAGCAGAGAAAAAGTGTCTCCTGCAACCCGTTCCCTTGGTGCTAGATGAACGAACGTCTCTCCACTTGCTCAGTTCTGAGAGATAAGTGTGTGTGAAAGCCGTCCTTCACCTAGCTTGTTGGGAACACAAAGTTTCTTTTCAGTTGCAAACTCCATTCCATACATTTATATGGGGAGGTACTAGCTCCAACTCGGTTTGACAGTGTAAACTGCAGGAACTTCAAACCGGCACTAGGAAACAGACTGAGAAAGCAGAGAAAAAGTGTCTCCTGCAAAACGTTCCCTTGGTGCTAGATGAACGAACGTCTCTCCACTTGCTCAGTTCTGAGAGATAAGTGTGTGTGAAAGCCGTCCTTCACCTAGCTTGTTGGGAACACAAAGTTTCTTTTCAGTTGCAAATTCCATTCCATACATATATATGGGGAGGTACTAGCTCCAACTCGGTTTCACAGTGAAAACTGCAGGAACTTCAAACCGGCACTAGGAAACAGACTGAGAAATCAGAGAAAAAGTGTCTCCTGCAACCCGTTCCCTTGGTGCTAGATGAACGAACGTCTCTCCACTTGCTCAGTTCTGAGAGATAAGTGTGTGTGAAAGCCGTCCTTCAACTAGCTTGTTGGGAACACAAAGTTTCTTTTCAGTTGCAAACTCCATTCCATACATATATATGGGGAGGTACTAGCTCCAACTCGGTTCGACAGTGAAAACTGCAGGTACTTCAAACCGGCACTAGGAAACAGACTGAGAAAGCAGAGAAAAAGTGTCTCCTGCAACCCGTTCCCTTGGTGCTAGATGAACGAACGTCTCTCCACTTGCTCAGTTCTGAGAGATAAGTGTGTGTGAAAGCCGTCCTTCACCTAGCTTGTTGGGAACACAAAGTTTCTTTTCAGTTGCAAACTCCATTCCATACATATATATGGGGAGGTACTAGCTCCAACTCGGTTCGACAGTGAAAACTGCAGGTACTTCAAACCGGCACTAGGAAACAGACTGAGAAAGCAGAGAAAAAGTGTCTCCTGCAACCCGTTCCCTTGGTGCTAGATGAACGAACGTCTCTCCACTTGCTCAGTTCTGAGAGATAAGTGTGTGTGAAAGCCGTCCTTCACCTATCTTGTTGGGAACACAAAGTTTCTTTTCAGTTGCAAACTCCATTCCATACATTTATATGGGGAGGTACTAGCTCCAACTCGGTTTGAGAGTGAAAACTGCAGGAACTTCAAACCGGCACTAGGAAACAGACTGAGAAAGCAGAGAAAAAGTGTCTCCTGCAACCCGTTCCCTTGGTGCTAGATGAACGAACGTCTCTCCACTTGCTCAGTTCTGAGAGATAAGTGTGTGTGAAAGCCGTCCTTCACCTAGCTTGTTGGGAACACAAAGTTTCTTTTCAGTTGCAAATTCCATTCCATACATATATATGGGGAGGTACTAGCTCCAACTCGGTTTTACAGTGAAAACTGCAGGAACTTCAAACCGGCACTAGGAAACAGACTGAGAAAGCAGAGAAAAAGTGTCTCCTGCAACCCGTTCCCTTGGTGCTAGAAGAACGAACGTCTCTCCACTTGCTCAGTTCTGAGAGATAAGTGTGTGTGAAAGCCGTCCTTCACCTAGCTTGTTGGGAACACAAAGTTTCTTTTCAGTTGCAAACTCCATTCCATACATATATATGGGGAGGTAGAAGCTCCAACTCGGATTTACAGTGCAAACTGCAGGAACTTCCAACCGGCACTAGGAAACAGACTGAGAAAGCAGAGGAAAAGTGTCTCCTGCAACCCGTTCCCTTGGTGCTAGATGAACGAACGTCTCTCCACTTGCTCAGTTCTGAGAGATAAGTGTGTGTGAAAGCCGTCCTTCACCTAGCTTGTTGGGAACACAAAGTTTCTTTTCAGTTGCAAACTCCATTCCATACATATATATGGGGAGGTACTAGCTCCAACTCGGTTTTAAAGTGAAAACTGCAGGAACTTCAAACCGGCACTAGGTAACAGACTGAGAAAGCAGAGAAAAAGTGTCTCCTGCAACCCGTTCCCTTGGTGCTAGATGAACGAACGTCTCTAAATTTGCTCAGTTCTGAGAGATAAGTGTGTGTGAAAGCCGTCCTTCACCTAGTTGTTGGGAACACAAAGTTTCTTTTCAGTTGCAAACTCCATTCCATACATATATATGGGGAGGTACTAGCTCCAACTCGGTTCGACAGTGAAAACTGCAGGTACTTCAAACCGGCACTAGGAAACAGACTGAGAAAGCAGAGAAAAGTGTCTCCTGCAACCCGTTCCCTTGGTGCTAGATGAACGAACGTCTCTCCACTTGCTCAGTTCTGAGAGATAAGTGTGTGTGAAAGCCGTCCTTCACCTAGCTTGTTGGGAACACAAAGTTTCTTTTCAGTTGCAAACTCCATTCCATACATATATATGGGTACGAACTAGCTCCAACTCGACTTGACAGTGAAAACTGCAGGAACTTCAAACCGGCACTAGGAAACAGACTGAGAAAGCAGAGAAAAAGTGTCTCCTGCAACCCGTTCCCTTGGTGCTAGATGAACGAACGTCTCTCCACTTGCTCAGTTCTGAGAGATAAGTGTGTGTGAAAGCCGTCCTTCACCTAGCTTGTTGGGAACACAAAGTTTCTTTTCAGTTGCAAACTCTAATCCATACATATATATGGGGAGGTACTAGCTCCAACTCGGTTCGACAGTGAAAACTGCAGGTACTTCAAACCGGCACTAGGAAACAGAATGAGAAAGCAGAGGAAAAGTGTCTCCTGCAACCCGTTCCCTTGGTGCTAGATGAACGAACGTCTCTCCACTTGCTCAGTTCTGAGAGATAAGTGTGTGTGAAAGCCGTCCTTCACCTAGCTTGTTGGGAACACAAAGTTTCTTTTCAGTTGCAAACTCCATTCCATACATATATATGGGGACGAACAAGCTTCAACAAGGTTTGACAGTGAAAACTGCAGGAACTTCAAACCGGCACTAGGAAACAGACTGAGAAAGCAGAGAAAAAGTGTCTCCTGCAACCCGTTCCCTTGGTGCTAGATGAACGAACGTCTCTCCACTTGCTCAGTTCTGAGAGATAAGTGTGTGTGAAAGCCGTCCTTCACCTAGCTTGTTGGGAACACAAAGTTTCTTTTCAGTTGCAAACTCCATTCCATACATATATATGGGGAGGTACTAGCTCCAACTCGGTTCGACAGTGAAAACTGCAGGTACTTCAAACCGGCACTAGGAAACAGACTGAGAAAGCAGAGAAAAAGTGTCTCCTGCAACCCGTTCCCTTGGTGCTAGATGAACGAACGTCTCTCCACTTGCTCAGTTCTGAGAGATAAGTGTGTGTGAAAGCCCTCCTTCACCTAGCTTGTTGGGAACACAAAGTTTCTTTTCAGTTGCAAACTCCATTCCATACATTTATATGGGGAGGTACTAGCTCCAACTCGGTTTGACAGTGAAAACTGCAGGAACTTCAAACCGGCACTAGGAAACAGACTGAGAAAGCAGAGAAAAAGTGTCTCCTGCAACCCGTTCCCTTGGTGCTAGATGAACGAACGTCTCTCCACTTGCTCAGTTCTGAGAGATAAGTGTGTGTGAAAGCCGTCCTTCACCTAGCTTGTTGGGAACACAAAGTTTCTTTTCAGTTGCAAATTCCATTCCATACATATATATGGGGAGGTACTAGCTCCAACTCGGTTTTACAGTGAAAACTGCAGGAACTTCAAACCGGCACTAGGAAACAGACTGAGAAAGCAGAGAAAAAGTGTCTCCTGCAACCCGTTCCCTTGGTGCTAGATGAACGAACGTCTCTCCACTTGCTCAGTTCTGAGAGCTAAGTGTGTGTGAAAGCCGTCCTTCAACTAGCTTGTTGGGAACACAAAGTTTCTTTTCAATTGCAAACTCCATTCCATACATATATATGGGGAGGATCTAGCTCCAACTCGGTTTGACAGTGAAAACTGCAGGAACATCAAACCGGCACTAGGAAACAGACTGAGAAAGCAGAGAAAAAGTGTCTCCTGCAACCCGTTCCCTTGGTGCTAGATGAACGAACGTCTCTCCACTTGCTCAGTTCTGAGAGATAAGTGTGTGTGAAAGCCGTCCTTCACCTAGCTTGTTGGGAACACAAAGTTTCTTTTCAGTTGCAAACTCCATTCCATACATTTATATGGGGAGGTACTAGCTCCAACTCGGTTTGACAGTGAAAACTGCAGGAACTTCAAACCGGCACTAGGAAACAGACTGAGAAAGCAGAGAAAAAGTGTCTCCTGCAACCCGTTCCCTTGGTGCTAGATGAACGAACGTCTCTCCACTTGCTCAGTTCTGAGAGATAAGTGTGTGTGAAAGCCGTCCTTCACCTAGCTTGTTGGGAACACAAAGTTTCTTTTCAGTTGCAAATTCCATTCCATACATATATATGGGGAGGTACTAGCTCCAACTCGGTTTTACAGTGAAAACTGCAGGAACTTCAAACCGGCACTAGGAAACAGACTGAGAAAGCAGAGAAAAAGTGTCTCCTGCAACCCGTTCCCTTGGTGCTAGAAGAACGAACGTCTCTCCACTTGCTCAGTTCTGAGAGATAAGTGTGTGTGAAAGCCGTACTTCACCTAGTTTGTTGGGAACACAAAGTTTCTTTTCAGTTGCAAACTCCATTCCATACATATATATGGGGAGGTAGAAGCTCCAACTCGGATTTACAGTGCAAACTGCAGGAACTTCCAACCGGCACTAGGAAACAGACTGAGAAAGCAGAGGAAAGTGTCTCCTGCAACCAGATCCCTTGGTGCTAGATGAACGAACGTCTCTCCACTTGCTCAGTTCTGAGAGATAAGTGTGTGTGAAAGCCGTCCTTCACCTAGCTTGTTGGGAACACAAAGTTTCTTTTCAGTTGCAAACTCCATTCCATACATATATATGGGGAGGTACTAGCTCCAACTCGGTTTTAAATTGAAAACTGCAGGAACTTCAAACCGGCACTAGGTAACAGACTGAGAAAGCAGAGAAAAAGTGTCTCCTGCAACCCGTTCCCTTGGTGCTAGATGAACGAACGTCTCTCCACTTGCTCAGTTCTGAGAGATAAGTGTGTGTGAAAGCCGTCCTTCAACTAGCTTGTTGGGAACACAAAGTTTCTTTTCAATTGCAAACTCCATTCCATACATATATATGGGGAGGATCTAGCTCCAACTCGGTTTGACAGTGAAAACTGCAGGAACATCAAACCGGCACTAGGAAACAGACTGAGAAAGCAGAGAAAAAGTGTCTCCTGCAACCCGTTCCCTTGGTGCTAGATGAACGAACGTCTCTCCACTTGCTCAGTTCTGAGAGATAAGTGTGTGTGAAAGCCGTCCTTCACCTAGCTTGTTGGGAACACAAAGTTTCTTTTCAGTTGCAAACTCCATTCCATACATATATATGGGGAGGATCTAGCTCCAACTCGGTTTGACAGTGAAAACTGCAGGAACATCAAACCGGCACTAGGAAACAGACTGAGAAAGCAGAGAAAAAGTGTCTCCTGCAACCCGTTCCCTTGGTGCTAGATGAACGAACGTCTCTCCACTTGCTCAGTTCTGAGAGATAAGTGTGTGTGAAAGCCGTCCTTCACCTAGCTTGTTGGGAACACAAAGTTTCTTTTCAGTTGCAAACTCCATTCCATACATTTATATGGGTAGGTACTAGCTCCAACTCGGTTTTACAGTGAAAACTGCAGGAACTTCAAACCGGCACTAGGAAACAGACTGAGAAAGCAGAGAAAAAGTGTCTCCTGCAACCCGTTCCCTTGGTGCTAGAAGAACGAACGTCTCTCCACTTGCTCAGTTCTGAGAGATAAGTGTGTGTGAAAGCCGTACTTCACCTAGTTTGTTGGGAACACAAAGTTTCTTTTCAGTTGCAAACTCCATTCCATACATATATATGGGGAGGTAGAAGCTCCAACTCGGATTTACAGTGCAAACTGCAGGAACTTCCAACCGGCACTAGGAAACAGACTGAGAAAGCAGAGGAAAAGTGTCTCCTGCAACCCGTTCCCTTGGTGCTAGATGAACGAACGTCTCTCCACTTGCTCAGTTCTGAGAGATAAGTGTGTGTGAAAGCCGTCCTTCACCTAGCTTGTTGGGAACACAAAGTTTCTTTTCAGTTGCAAACTCCATTCCATACATATATATGGGGAGGTACTAGCTCCAACTCGGTTTTAAATTGAAAACTGCAGGAACTTCAAACCGGCACTAGGTAACAGACTGAGAAAGCAGAGAAAAAGTGTCTCCTGCAACCCGTTCCCTTGGTGCTAGATGAACGAACGTCTCTCCACTTGCTCAGTTCTGAGAGATAAGTGTGTGTGAAAGCCGTCCTTCAACTAGCTTGTTGGGAACACAAAGTTTCTTTTCAAATTGCAAACTCCATTCCATACATATATATGGGGAGGATCTAGCTCCAACTCGGTTTGACAGTGAAAACTGCAGGAACATCAAACCGGCACTAGGAAACAGACTGAGAAAGCAGAGAAAAAGTGTCTCCTGCAACCCGTTCCCTTGGTGCTAGATGAACGAACGTCTCTCCACTTGCTCAGTTCTGAGAGATAAGTGTGTGTGAAAGCCGTCCTTCACCTAGCTTGTTGGGAACACAAAGTTTCTTTTCAGTTGCAAACTCCATTCCATACATTTATATGGGTAGGTACTAGCTCCAACTCGGTTTGACAGTGAAAACTGCAGGAACTTCAAACCGGCACTAGGAAACAGACTGAGAAAGCAGAGAAAAAGTGTCTCCTGCAACCCGTTCCCTTGGTGCTAGATGAACGAACGTCTCTCCACTTGCTCAGTTCTGAGAGATAAGTGTGTGTGAAAGCCGTCCTTCACCTAGCTTGTTGGGAACACAAAGTTTCTTTTCAGTTGCAAATTCCATTCCATACATATATATGGGGAGGTACTAGCTCCAAATCGGTTTTACAGTGAAAACTGCAGGAACTTCAAACCGGCACTAGGAAACAGACTGAGAAAGCAGAGAAAAAGTGTCTCCTGCAACCCGTTCCCTTGGTGCTAGAAGAACGAACGTCTCTCCACTTGCTCAGTTCTGAGAGATAAGTGTGTGTGAAAGCCATCCTTCACCTAGCTTGTTGGGAACACAAAGTTTCTTTTCAGTTGCAAACTCCATTCCATACATATATATGGGGAGGTAGAAGCTCCAACTCGGATTTACAGTGCAAACTGCAGGAACTTCCAACCGGCACTAGGAAACAGACTGAGAAAGCAGAGGAAAAGTGTCTCCTGCAACCCGTTCCCTTGGTGCTAGATGAACGAACGTCTCTCCACTTGCTCAGTTCTGAGAGATAAGTGTGTGTGAAAGCCGCCCTTCACCTAGCTTGTTGGGAACACAAAGTTTCTTTTCAGTTGCAAACTCCATTCCATACATATATATGGGGAGGTACTAGCTCCAACTCGGTTTTAAAGTGAAAACTGCAGGAACTTCAAACCGGCACTAGGTAACAGACTGAGAAAGCAGAGAAAAAGTGTCTCCTGCAACCCGTTCCCTTGGTGCTAGATGAACGAACGTCTCTCCACTTGCTCAGTTCTGAGAGATAAGTGTGTGTGAAAGCCGTCCTTCACCTAGCTTTTTGGGAACACAAAGTTTGTTTTCAGTTGCAAACTCCATTCCATACATATATATGGGGAAGTACTAGCTCCAACTCGGTTTGACAGTGAAAACTGCAGGAACTTCAAACCGGCACTAGGAAACAGACTGAGAAAGCAGAGAAAAAGTGTCTCCTGCAACCCGTTCCCTTGGTGCTAGATGAACGAACGTCTCTCCACTTGCTCAGTTCTGAGAGATAAGTGTGTGTGAAAGCCGTCCTTCACCTAGCTTGTTGGGAACACAAAGTTTCTTTTCAGTTGCAAACTCCATTCCATACATTTATATGGGGAGGTACTAGCTCCAACTCGATTTGACAGTGAAACTGCAGGAACTTCAAACCGGCACTAGGAAACAGACTGAGAAAGCAGAGAAAAAGTGACCCCTGCAACCCGTTCCCTTGGTGCTAGATGAACGAACGTCTCTCCACTTGCTCAGTTCTGAGAGATAAGTGTGTGTGAAAGCCGTCCTTCACCTAGCTTGTTGGGAACACAAAGTTTCTTTTCAGTTGCAAACTCCATTCCATACATTTATATGGGGAGGTACTAGCTCCAACTCGATTTGACAGTGAAACTGCAGGAACTTCAAACCGGCACTAGGAAACAGACTGAGAAAGCAGAGAAAAAGTGACCCCTGCAACCCGTTCCCTTGGTGCTAGATGAACGAACGTCTCTCCACTTGCTCAGTTCTGAGAGATAAGTGTGTGTGAAAGCCGTCCTTCACCTAGCTTATTGGGAACACAAAGTTTCTTTTCAGTTGCAAACTCCATTCCAAACATATATATGGGGAAGTACTAGCTCCAACTCGGTTTGACAGTGAAAACTGCAGGAACTTCAAACCGGCACTAGGAAACAGACTGAGAAAGCAGAGAAAAAGTGTCTCCTGCAACCCTTTCCCTTGGTGCTAGATGAACGAACGTCTCTCCACTTGCTCAGTTCTGAGAGATAAGTGTGTGTGAAAGCCGTCCTTCACCTAGCTTGTTGGGAACACAAAGTTTCTTTTCAGTTGCAAACTCCATTCCATACATTTATACGGGGAGGTACTAGCTCCAACTCGGTTTGACAGTGAAAACTGCAGGAACTTCAAACCGGCACTAGGAAACAGACTGAGAAAGCAGAGAAAAAGTGTCTCCTGCAACCCGTTCCCTTGGTGCTAGATGAACGAACGTCTCTCCACTTGCTCAGTTCTGAGAGATAAGTGTGTGTGAAAGCCGTCCTTCACCTATCTTGTTGGGAACACAAAGTTTCTTTTCAGTTGCAAATTCCATTCCATACATATATATGGGGAGGTACTAGCTCCAACTCGGTTTTACAGTGAAAACTGCAGGAACTTCAAACCGGCACTAGGAAACAGACTGAGAAAGCAGAGAAAAAGTGTCTCCTGCAACCCGTTCCCTTGGTGCTAGAAGAACGAACGTCTCTCCACTTGCTCAGTTCTGAGAGATAAGTGTGTGTGAAAGCCGTACTTCACCTAGTTTGTTGGGAACACAAAGTTTCTTATCAGTTGCAAACTCCATTCCATACATATATATGGGGAGGTAGAAGCTCCAACTCGGATTTACAGTGCAAACTGCAGGAACTTCCAACCGGCACTAGGAAACAGACTGAGAAAGCAGAGGAAAAGTGTCTCCTGCAACCCGTTCCCTTGGTGCTAGATGAACGAACGTCTCTCCACTTGCTCAGTTCTGAGAGATAAGTGTGTGTGAAAGCCGTCCTTCACCTAGCTTGTAGGGAACACAAAGTTTCTTTTCAGTTGCAAACTCCATTCCATACATATATATGGGGAGGTACTAGCTCCAACTCGGTTTTAAAGTGAAAACTGCAGGAACTTCAAACCGGCACTAGGTAACAGACTGAGAAAGCAGAGAAAAAGTGTCTCCTGCAACCCGTTCCCTTGGTGCTAGATGAACGAACGTCTCTCCACTTGCTCAGTTCTGAGAGATAAGTGTGTGTGAAAGCCGTCCTTCAACTAGCTTGTTGGGAACACAAAGTTTCTTTTCAATTGCAAACTCCATTCCATACATATATATGGGGAGGATCTAGCTCCAACTCGGTTTGACAGTGAAAACTGCAGGAACATCAAACCGGCACTAGGAAACAGACTGAGAAAGCAGAGAAAAAGTGTCTACTGCAACCCGTTCCCTTGGTGCTAGATGAACGAACGTCTCTCCACTTGCTCAGTTCTGAGAGATAAGTGTGTGTGAAAGCCGTCCTTCACCTAGCTTGTTGGGAACACAAAGTTTCTTTTCAGTTGCAAACTCCATTCCATACATTTATATGGGTAGGTACTAGCTCCAACTCGGTTTGACAGTGAAAACTGCAGGAACTTCAAACCGGCACTAGGAAACAGACTGAGAAAGCAGAGAAAAAGTGTCTCCTGTAACCCGTTCCCTTGGTGCTAGATGAACGAACGTCTCTCCACTTGCTCAGTTCTGAGAGATAAGTGTGTGTGAAAGCCGTCCTTCACCTAGCTTGTTGGGAACACAAAGTTTCTTTTCAGTTGCAAATTCCATTCCATACATATATATGGGGAGGTACTAGCTCCAAATCGGTTTTACAGTGAAAACTGCAGGAACTTCAAACCGGCACTAGGAAACAGACTGAGAAAGCAGAGAAAAAGTGTCTCCTGCAACCCGTTCCCTTGGTGCTAGAAGAACGAACGTCTCTCCACTTGCTCAGTTCTGAGAGATAAGTGTGTGTGAAAGCCATCCTTCACCTAGCTTGTTGGGAACACAAAGTTTCTTTTCAGTTGCAAACTCCATTCCATACATATATATGGGGAGGTAGAAGCTCCAACTCGGATTTACAGTGCAAACTGCAGGAACTTCCAACCGGCACTAGGAAACAGACTGAGAAAGCAGAGGAAAAGTGTCTCCTGCAACCCGTTCCCTTGGTGCTAGATGAACGAACGTCTCTCCACTTGCTCAGTTCTGAGAGATAAGTGTGTGTGAAAGCCGCCCTTCACCTAGCTTGTTGGGAACACAAAGTTTCTTTTCAGTTGCAAACTCCATTCCATACATATATATGGGGAGGTACTAGCTCCAACTCGGTTTTAAAGTGAAAACTGCAGGAACTTCAAACCGGCACTAGGTAACAGACTGAGAAAGCAGAGAAAAAGTGTCTCCTGCAACCCGTTCCCTTGGTGCTAGATGAACGAACGTCTCTCCACTTGCTCAGTTCTGAGAGATAAGTGTGTGTGAAAGCCGTCCTTAACCTAGCTTGTTGGGAACACAAAGATACTTTTCAGTTGCAAACTCCATTCCATACATATATATGGGGAGGTACTAGCTCCAACTCGGTTCGACAGTGAAAACTGCAGGTACTTCAAACCGGCACTAGGAAACAGACTGAGAAAGCAGAGAAAAAGTGTCTCCTGCAACCCGTTCCCTTGGTGCTAGATGAACGAACGTCTCTCCACTTGCTCAGTTCTGAGAGATAAGTGTGTGTGAAAGCCGTCCTTCACCTAGCTTGTTGGGAACACAAAGTTTCTTTTCAGTTGCAAACTCTAATCCATACATATATATGGGGAGGTACTAGCTCCAACTCGGTTCGACAGTGAAAACTGCAGGTACTTCAAACCGGCACTAGGAAACAGACTGAGAAAGCAGAGAAAAAGTGTCTCCTGCAACCCGTTCCCTTGGTGCTAGATGAACGAACGTCTCTCCACTTGCTCAGTTCTGAGAGATAAGTGTGTGTGAAAGCTGTCCTTCACCTAGCTTGTTGGGAACACAAAGTTTCTTTTCAGTTGCAAACTCCATTCCATACATATATATGGGTACGAACTAGCTCCAACTCGGTTTGACAGTGAAAACTGCAGGAACTTCAAACCGGCACTAGGTAACAGACTGAGAAAGCAGAGAAAAAGTGTCTCCTGCAACCCGTTCCCTTGGTGCTAGATGAACGAACGTCTCTCCACTTGCTCAGTTCTGAGAGATAAGTGTGTGTGAAAGCCGTCCTTCACCTAGCTTGTTGGGAACACAAAGTTTCTTTTCAGTTGCAAACTCTAATCCATACATATATATGGGGAGGTACTAGCTCCAACTCGGTTCGACAGTGAAAACTGCAGGTACTTCAAACCGGCACTAGGAAACAGACTGAGAAAGCAGAGAAAAAGTGTCTCCTGCAACCCGTTCCTTTGGTGCTAGATGAACGAACGTCTCTCCACTTGCTCAGTTCTGAGAGATAAGTGTGTGTGAAAGCCGTCCTTCACCTAGCTTGTTGGGAACACAAAGTTTCTTTTCAGTTGCAAACTCCATTCCATACATATATAAGGGGAGGTACTAGATCCAACTCGGTTCGACAGTGAAAACTGCAGGTACTTCAAACCGGCACTAGGAAACAGACTGAGAAAGCAGAGAAAAAGTGCCTCCTGCAACCCGTTCCCTTGGTGCTAGATGAACGAACGTCTCTCCACTTGCTCAGTTCTGAGAGATAAGTGTGTGTGAAAGCCGTCCTTCACCTAGCTTCTTGGGAACACAAAGTTTCTTTTCAGTTGCAAACTCCATTCCATACATATATATGGGGAGGTACTAGCTCCAACTCGGTTCGACAGTGAAAACTGCAGGTACTTCAAACCGGCACTAGGAAACAGACTGAGAAAGCAGAGAAAAAGTGTATCCTGCAACCCGTTCCCTTGGTGCTAGATGAACGAACGTCTCTCCACTTGCTCAGTTCTGAGAGATAAGTGTGTGTGAAAGCCGTCCTTCACCTAGCTTGTTGGGAACACAAAGTTTCTTTTCAGTTGCAAACTCCATTCCATACATATATATGGGGAGGTAGAAGCTCCAACTCGGATTTACAGTGCAAACTGCAGGAACTTCAAACCGGCACTAGGAAACAGACTGAGAAAGCAGAGAAAAAGTGCCTCCTGCAACCCGTTCCCTTGGTGCTAGATGAACGAACGTCTCTCCACTTGCTCAGTTCTGAGAGATAAGTGTGTGTGAAAGCCGTCCTTCACCTAGCTTCTTGGGAACACAAAGTTTCTTTTCAGTTGCAAACTCCATTCCATACATATATATGGGGAGGTACTAGCTCCAACTCGGTTCGACAGTGAAAACTGCAGGTACTTCAAACCGGCACTAGGAAACAGACTGAGAAAGCAGAGAAAAAGTGTATCCTGCAACCCGTTCCCTTGGTGCTAGATGAACGAACGTCTCTCCACTTGCTCAGTTCTGAGAGATAAGTGTGTGTGAAAGCCGTCCTTCACCTAGCTTGTTGGGAACACAAAGTTTCTTTTCAGTTGCAAACTCCATTCCATACATATATATGGGGAGGTAGAAGCTCCAACTCGGATTTACAGTGCAAACTGCAGGAACTTCCAACCGGCACTAGGAAACAGACTGAGAAAGCAGAGGAAAAGTGTCTCCTGCAACCCGTTCCCTTGGTGCTAGATGAACGAACGTCTCTCCACTTGCTCAGTTCTGAGAGATAAGTGTGTGTGAAAGCCGCCCTTCACCTAGCTTGTTGGGAACACAAAGTTTCTTTTCAGTTGCAAACTCCATTCCATACATATATATGGGGAGGTACTAGCTCCAACTCGGTTTTAAAGTGAAAACTGCAGGAACTTCAAACCGGCACTAGGTAACAGACTGAGAAAGCAGAGAAAAAGTGTCTCCTGCAACCCGTTCCCTTGGTGCTAGATGAACGAACGTCTCTCCACTTGCTCAGTTCTGAGAGATAAGTGTGTGTGAAAGCCGTCCTTAACCTAGCTTGTTGGGAACACAAAGATACTTTTCAGTTGCAAACTCCATTCCATACATATATATGGGGAGGTACTAGCTCCAACTCGGTTCGACAGTGAAAACTGCAGGTACTTCAAACCGGCACTAGGAAACAGACTGAGAAAGCAGAGAAAAAGTGTCTCCTGCAACCCGTTCCCTTGGTGCTAGATGAACGAACGTCTCTCCACTTGCTCAGTTCTGAGAGATAAGTGTGTGTGAAAGCCGTCCTTCACCTAGCTTGTTGGGAACACAAAGTTTCTTTTCAGTTGCAAACTCTAATCCATACATATATATGGGGAGGTACTAGCTCCAACTCGGTTCGACAGTGAAAACTGCAGGTACTTCAAACCGGCACTAGGAAACAGACTGAGAAAGCAGAGAAAAAGTGTCTCCTGCAACCCGTTCCCTTGGTGCTAGATGAACGAACGTCTCTCCACTTGCTCAGTTCTGAGAGATAAGTGTGTGTGAAAGCTGTCCTTCACCTAGCTTGTTGGGAACACAAAGTTTCTTTTCAGTTGCAAACTCCATTCCATACATATATATGGGTACGAACTAGCTCCAACTCGGTTTGACAGTGAAAACTGCAGGAACTTCAAACCGGCACTAGGAAACAGACTGAGAAAGCAGAGAAAAAGTGTCTCCTGCAACCCGTTCCCTTGGTGCTAGATGAACGAACGTCTCTCCACTTGCTCAGTTCTGAGAGATAAGTGTGTGTGAAAGCCGTCCTTCACCTAGCTTGTTGGGAACACAAAGTTTCTTTTCAGTTGCAAACTCTAATCCATACATATATATGGGGAGGTACTAGCTCCAACTCGGTTCGACAGTGAAAACTGCAGGTACTTCAAACCGGCACTAGGAAACAGACTGAGAAAGCAGAGAAAAAGTGTCTCCTGCAACCCGTTCCTTTGGTGCTAGATGAACGAACGTCTCTCCACTTGCTCAGTTCTGAGAGATAAGTGTGTGTGAAAGCCGTCCTTCACCTAGCTTGTTGGGAACACAAAGTTTCTTTTCAGTTGCAAACTCCATTCCATACATATATAAGGGGAGGTACTAGATCCAACTCGGTTCGACAGTGAAAACTGCAGGTACTTCAAACCGGCACTAGGAAACAGACTGAGAAAGCAGAGAAAAAGTGCCTCCTGCAACCCGTTCCCTTGGTGCTAGATGAACGAACGTCTCTCCACTTGCTCAGTTCTGAGAGATAAGTGTGTGTGAAAGCCGTCCTTCACCTAGCTTCTTGGGAACACAAAGTTTCTTTTCAGTTGCAAACTCCATTCCATACATATATATGGGGAGGTACTAGCTCCAACTCGGTTCGACAGTGAAAACTGCAGGTACTTCAAACCGGCACTAGGAAACAGACTGAGAAAGCAGAGAAAAAGTGTCTCCTGCAACCCGTTCCCTTGGTGCTAGATGAACGAACGTCTCTCCACTTGCTCAGTTCTGAGAGATAAGTGTGTGTGAAAGCCGTCCTTCACCTAGCTTGTTGGGAACACAAAGTTTCTTTTCAGTTGCAAACTCCATTCCATACATATATATGGGGACGAACTAGCTCCAACTCGGTTTGACAGTGAAAACTGCAGGAACTTCAAACCGGCACTAGGAAACAGACTGAGAAATCAGAGAAAATGTGTCTCCTGCAACCCGTTCCCTTGGTGCTAGATGAACGAACGTCTCTCCACTTGCTCAGTTCTGAGAGATAAGTGGGTGTGAAAGCCGTCCTTCAACTAGCTTGTTGGGAACACAAAGTTTCTTTTCAGTTGCAAACTCCATTCCATACATATATATGGGGAGGAACTAGCTCCAACTCGGTTTGACAGTGAAAACTGCAGAAACTTCAAACCGGCACTAGGAAACAGACTGAGAAAGCAGAGAAAAAGTGTCTCCTGCAACCCGTTCCCTTGGTGCTAGATGAACGAACGTCTCTCCACTTGCTCAGTTCTGAGAGATAAGTGTGTGTGAAAGCCGTCCTTCACCTAGCTTGTTGGGAACACAAAGTTTCTTTTCAGTTGCAAACTCCATTCCATACATATATATGGGGACGAACTAGCTCCAACTCGGTTTGACAGTGAAAACTGTAGGAACTTCAAACCGGCACTAGGAAACAGACTGAGAAATCAGAGAAAAAGTGTCTCCTGCAACCCGTTCCCTTGGTGCTAGATGAACGAACGTCTCTCCACTTGCTCAGTTCTGAGAGATAAGTGTGTGTGAAAGCCGTCCTTCACCTAGCTTGTTGGGAACACAAAGTTTCTGTTCAGTTGCAAACTCCATTCCATACATATATATGGGGTGGTAGAAGCTCCAACTCGGTTTTACAGTGAAAACTGCAGGAACTTCAAACCGGCACTAGGAAACAGACTGAGAAAGCAGAGAAAAAGTGTCTCCTGCAACCCGTTCCCTTGGTGCTAGATGAACGAACGTCTCTCCACTTGCTCAGTTCTGAGAGATAAGTGTGTGTGAAAGCCGCCCTTCACCTAGCTTGTTGGGAACACAAAGTTTCTTTTCATTTGCAAACTCCATTCCATACATATATATGGGGAGGTACTAGCTCCAACTCGGTTTGACAGTGAAAACTGCAGGAACTTCAAACCGGCACTAGGAAACAGACTGAGAAAGCAGAGAAAAAGTGTCTCCTGCAACCCGTTCCCTTGGTGCTAGATGAACGAACGTCTCTCCACTTGCTCTGTTCTGAGAGATAAGTGCGTGTGAAAGCCGTCCTTCACCTAGCTTGTTGGGAACACAAAGTTTCTTTTCAGTTGCAAACTCCATTCCATACATATATATGGGGAGGTACTAGCTCCAACTCAGTTTGACAGTGAAAACTGCAGGAACATCAAACCGGCACTAGGAAACAGTCTGAGAAAGCAGAGAAAAAGTGTCTCCTGCAACCCGTTCCCTTGGTGCTAGATGAACGAACGTCTCTCCACTTGCTCTGTTCTGAGAGATAAATGCGTGTGAAAGCCGTCCTTCACCTAGCTTGTTGGGAACACAAAGTTTCTTTTCAGTTGCAAACTCCATTCCATACATATATATGGGGAGGTAGAAGCTCCAACTCGGTTTTACAGTGAAAACTGCAGGAACTTCAAACCGGCACTAGGAAACAGTCTGAGAAAGCAGAGAAAAAGTGTCTCCTGCAACCCGTTCCCTTGGTGCTAGATGAACGAACGTCTCTCCACTTGCTCAGTTCTGAGAGTTAAGTGTGTGTGAAAGCCGTCCTTCACCTAGCTTGTTGGGAACACAAAGTTTCTTTTCAGTTGCAAACTCCATTCCATACATATATATGGGGAGGTAGAAGCACCAACTCGGTTTTACAGTGAAAACTGCAGGAACTTCAAACCGGCACTAGGAAACAGACTGAGAAACAGAGAAAAAGTGTCTCCTGCAACCCGTTCCCTTGGTGCTAGATGAACGAACGTCTCTCCACTTGCTGAGTTCTGAGAGATAAGTGTGTGTGAAAGCCGTCCTTCACCCAGCTTGTTGGGAACACAAAGTTTCTTTTTATTTGCAAACTCCATTCCATACATATATATGGGGAGCTACCAGCTCCAACTCGGTTTGACAGTGAAAACTGCAGGAACTTCAAACCGGCACTAGGAAACAGACTGAGAAAGTAGAGAAAAAGTGTCTCCTGCAACCCGTTCCCTTGGTGCTAGATGAACGAACGTCTCTCCACTTGCTCTGTTCTGAGAGATAAGTGTGTGTGAAAGCCGTCCTTCACCTAGCTTGTTGGGAACACAAAGTTTCTTTTCAGTTGCAAACTCCATTACATACATATATATGGGGAGGTTGAAGCTCCAACTCGGATTTACAGTGCAAACTGCAGGAACTTCCAACCGGCACTAGGAAACAGACTGAGAAAGCAGAGGAAAAGTGTCTCCTGCAACCCGTTCCCTTGGTGCTAGATGAACGAACGTCTCTCCACTTGCTCAGTTCTGAGATATAAGTGTGTGTGAAAGCCGTCCTTCACCTAGCTTGTTGGGAACACAAAGTTTCTTTTCAGTTGCAAACTCCATTCCATACATATATATGGGGAGGTACTAGCTCCAACTCGGTTCGACAGTGAAAACTGCAGGTACTTCAAACCGGCACTAGGAAACAGACTGAGAAAGCAGAGAAAAAGTGTCTCCTGCAACCCGTTCCCTTGGTGCTAGATGAACGAACGTCTCTCCACTTGCTCAGTTCTGAGAGATAAGTGTGTGTGAAAGCCGTCCTTCACCTAGCTTGTTGGGAACACAAAGTTTCTTTTCAGTTGCAAACTCCATTCCATACATATATATGGGGACGAACTAGCTCCAACTCGGTTTGACAGTGAAAACTGCAGGAACTTCAAACCGGCACTAGGAAACAGACTGAGAAATCAGAGAAAAAGTGTCTCCTGCAACCCGTTCCCTTGGTGCTAGATGAACGAACGTCTCTCCACTTGCTCAGCTCTGAGAGATAAGTGTGTGTGAAAGCCGTCCTTCACCTAGCTTGTTGGGAACACAAAGTTTCTGTTCAGTTGCAAACTCCATTCCATACATATATATGGGGTGGTAGAAGCTCCAACTCGGTTTTACAGTGAAAACTGCAGGAACTTCAAACCGGCACTAGGAAACAGACTGAGAAAGCAGAGAAAAAGTGTCTCCTGCAACCCGTTCCCTTGGTGCTAGATGAACGAACGTCTCTCCACTTGCTCAGTTCTGAGAGATAAGTGTGTGTGAAAGCCGTCCTTCACCTAGCTTGTTGGGAACACAAAGTTTCTTTTCATTTGCAAACTCCATTCCATACATATATATGGGGAGGTACTAGCTCCAACTCGGTTTGACAGTGAAAACTGCAGGAACTTCAAACCGGCACTAGGAAACAGACTGAGAAAGCAGAGAAAAAGTGTCTCCTGCAACCCGTTCCCTTGGTGCTAGATGAACGAACGTCTCTCCACTTGCTCTGTTCTGAGAGATAAGTGCGTGTGAAAGCCGTCCTTCACCTAGCTTGTTGGGAACACAAAGTTTCTTTTCAGTTGCAAACTCCATTCCATACATATATATGGGGAGGTACTAGCTCCAACTCAGTTTGACAGTGAAAATTGCAGGAACATCAAACCGGCACTAGGAAACAGTCTGAGAAAGCAGAGAAAAAGTGTCTCCTGCAACCCGTTCCCTTGGTGCTAGATGAACGAACGTCTCTCCACTTGCTCTGTTCTGAGAGATAAATGCGTGTGAAAGCCGTCCTTCACCTAGCTTGTTGGGAACACAAAGTTTCTTTTCAGTTGCAAACTCCATTCCATACATTTATATGGGGAGGTACTAGCTCCAACTCGGTTTTACAGTGAAAACTGCAGGAACTTCAAACCGGCACTAGGAAACAGTCTGAGAAAGCAGAGAAAAAGTGTCTCCTGCAACCCGTTCCCTTGGTGCTAGATGAACGAACGTCTCTCCACTTGCTCAGTTCTGAGAGTTAAGTGTGTGTGAAAGCCGTCCTTCACCTAGCTTGTTGGGAACACAAAGTTTCTTTTCAGTTGCAAACTCCATTCCATACATATATATGGGGAGGTAGAAGCACCAACTCGGTTTTACAGTGAAAACTGCAGGAACATCAAACCGGCACTAGGAAACAGACTGAGAAACAGAGAAAAAGTGTCTCCTGCAACCCGTTCCCTTGGTGCTAGATGAACGAACGTCTCTCCACTTGCTGAGTTCTGAGAGATAAGTGTGTGTGAAAGCCGTCCTTCACCCAGCTTGTTGGGAACACAAAGTTTCTTTTTATTTGCAAACTCCATTCCATACATATATATGGGGAGCTACCAGCTCCAACTCGGTTTGACAGTGAAAACTGCAGGAACTTCAAACCGGCACTAGGAAACAGACTGAGAAAGTAGAGAAAAAGTGTCTCCTGCAACCCGTTCCCTTGGTGCTAGATGAACGAACGTCTCTCCACTTGCTCTGTTCTGAGAGATAAGTGTGTGTGAAAGCCGTCCTTCACCTAGCTTGTTGGGAACACAAAGTTTCTTTTCAGTTGCAAACTCCATTACATACATATATATGGGGAGGTTGAAGCTCCAACTCGGATTTACAGTGCAAACTGCAGGAACTTCCAACCGGCACTAGGAAACAGACTGAGAAAGCAGAGGAAAAGTGTCTCCTGCAACCCGTTCCCTTGGTGCTAGATGAACGAACGTCTCTCCACTTGCTCAGTTCTGAGAGATAAGTGTGTGTGAAAGCCGTCCTTCACCTAGCTTGTTGGGAACACAAAGTTTCTTTTCAGTTGCAAACTCCATTCCATACATATATATGGGGAGGTACTAGCTCCAACTCGGTTCGACAGTGAAAACTGCAGGTACTTCAAACCGGCACTAGGAAACAGACTGAGAAAGCAGAGAAAAAGTGTCTCCTGCAACCCGTTCCCTTGGTGCTAGATGAACGAACGTCTCTCCACTTGCTCAGTTCTGAGAGATAAGTGTGTGTGAAAGCCGTCCTTCACCTAGCTTGTTGGGAACACAAAGTTTCTTTTCAGTTGCAAACTCCATTCCATACATATATATGGGGACGAACTAGCTCCAACTCGGTTTGACAGTGAAAACTGCAGGAACTTCAAACCGGCACTAGGAAACAGACTGAGAAAGCAGAGAAAAAGTGTCTCCTGCAACCCGTTCCCTTGGTACTAGAAAAACGAACGTCTCTCCACTTGCTCAGTTCTGAGAGATAAGTGTGTGTGAAAGCCGTTCTTCACCTAGCTTGTTGGGAACACAAAGTTTCTTTTCAGTTGCAAACTCCATTCCATACATATATATGGGGAGGTACTAGCTCCAACTCGGTTTGACAGTGAAAACTGCAGGAACTTCAAACCGGCACTAGGAAACAGACTGAGAAATCAGAGAAAAAGTGTCTCCTGCAACCCGTTCCCTTGGTGCTAGATGAACGAACGTCTCTACACTTGCTGAGTTCTGAGAGATAAGTGTGTGTGAAAGCCGTTCTTCAACAAGCTTGTTGGGAACACAAAGATTCTTTTCAATTGCAAACTCCATTCCATACATATATATGGGGAGGAACTAGCTCCAACTCTGTTTGACAGTGAAAACTTCAGGAACATCAAACCGGCACTAGGAAACAGACTGAGAAAGCAGAGAAAAAGTGTCTCCTGCAACCCGTTCCCTTGGTGCTAGATGAACGAACGTCTCTCCACTTGCTCAGTTCTGAGAGATAAGTGTGTGTGAAAGCCGTCCTTCACCTAGCTTGTTGGGAACACAAAGTTTCTTTTCAGTTGCAAACTCCATTCCATACATATATATGGGGAGGTACTAGCTCCAACGCGGTTTGACAGTGAAAACTGCAGGTACTTCAAACCGGCACTAGGAAACAGACTGAGAAAGCAGAGAAAAAGTGTCTCCTGCAACCCGTTCCCTTGGTGCTAGATGAACGAACGTCTCTCCACTTGCTCAGTTCTGAGAGTTAAGTGTGTGTGAAAGCCGTCCTTCACCTAGCTTGTTGGGAACACAAAGTTTCTTTTCAGTTGCAAACTCCATTCCATACATATATATGGGGAGGTACTAGCTCCAACTCGGTTTGACAGTGAAAACTGCAGGTACTTCAAACCGGCACTAGGAAACAGACTGAGAAAGCAGAGAAAAAGTGTCTCCTGCAACCCGTTCCCTTGGTGCTAGATGAACGAACGTCTCTCCACTTGCTCAGTTCTGAGAGATAAGTGTGTGTGAAAGCCGTCCTTCACCTAGCTTGTTGGGAACACAAAGTTTCTTTTCAGTTGCAAACTCCATTCCATACATTTATATGGGGAGGTACTAGCTCTAACTCGGTTTGACAGTGAAAACTGCAGGAACTTCAAACCGGCACTAGGAAACAGACTGAGAAATCAGAGAAAAAGTGTCTCCTGCAACCCGTTCCCTTGGTGCTAGATGAACGAACGTCTCTCCACTTGCTCAGTTCTGAGAGATAAGTGTGTGTGAAAGCCTTACTTCAACTAGCTAGTTGGGAACACAAAGTTTCTTTTCAATTGCAAACTCCATTCCATACATATATATGGGGAGGTACTAGCTCCAACGCGGTTTGACAGTGAAAACTGCAGGATCTTCCAACCGGCACTAGGAAACAGACTGAGAAAGCAGAGAAAAAGTGTCTCCTGCAACCCGTTACCTTGGTGCTAGATGAACGAACGTCTCTCCACTTGCTCAGTTCTGAGAGATAAGTGTGTGTGAAAGCCGTCCTTTACCTAGCTTGTTGGGAACACAAAGTTTCTTTTCAGTTGCAAACTCCATTCCATACATATATATGGGGAGGTACTAGCTCCAACTCGGTTCGACAGTGAAAACTGCAGGTACTTCAAACCGGCACTAGGAAACAGACTGAGAAAGCAGAGAAAAAGTGTCTCCTGCAACCCGTTCCCTTGGTGCTAGATGAACGAACGTCTCTCCACTTGCTCAGTTCTGAGAGATAAGTGTGTGTGAAAGCCGTCCTTCACCTAGCTTGTTGGGAACACAAAGTTTCTTTTCAGTTGCAAACTCCATTCCTTACATTTATATGGGGAGGTACTAGCTCCAAGTCGGTTTGACAGTGAAAACTGCAGGAACTTCAAACCGGCACTAGGAAACAGACTGAGAAATCAGAGAAAAAGTGTCTCCTGCAACCCGTTCCCTTGGTGCTAGATGAACGAACGTCTCTCCACTTGCTCAGTTCTGAGAGATAAGTGTGTGTGAACGCCGTACTTCAACTAGCTTGTTGGGAACACAAAGTTTCTTTTCAATTGCAAACTCCATTCCATACATATATATGGGGAGGAACAAGCTCCAACTCGGTTTGACAGTGAAAACTGCAGGAACATCAAACCGGCACTAGGAAACAGTCTGAGAAAGCAGAGAAAAAGTGTCTCCTTCAACCCGTTCCCTTGGTGCTAGATGAACGAACGTCTCTCCACTTGCTCAGTTCTGAGAGATAAGTGTGTGTGAAAGCCGTCCTTCATCTAGCTTGTTGGGAACACAAAGTTTCTTTTCAGTTGCAAACTCCATTCCATACATATATATGGGGAGGTACTAGCTCCAACGCGGTTTGACAGTGAAAACTGCAGGAACTTCCAACCGGCACTAGGAAACAGACTGAGAAAGCAGAGAAAAAGTGTCTCCTGCCACCCGTTCACTTGGTGCTAGATGAACGAACGTCTCTCCACTTGCTCAGTTCTGAGAGATAAGTGTGTGTGAAAGCCGTCCTTCACCTAGCTTGTTGGGAACACAAAGTTTCTTTTCAGTTGCAAACTCCATTCCATACATATATATGGGGAGGTACTAGCTCCAACTCGGTTCGACAGTGAAAACTGCAGGTACTTCAAACCGGCACTAGGAAACAGACTGAGAAAGCAGAGAAAAAGTGTCTCCTGCAACCCGTTCCCTTGGTGCTAGATGAACGAACGTCTCTCCACTTGCTCAGTTCTGAGAGATAAGTGTGTGTGAAAGCCGTCCTTCACCTAACTTGTTGGGAACACAAAGTTTCTTTTCAGTTGCAAACTCCATTCCATACATATATATGGGGAGGTACTAGCTCCAACTCGGTTCGACAGTGAAAACTGCAGGAACTTCAAACCGGCACTAGGAAACAGACTGAGAAAGCAGAGAAAAAGTGTCTCCTGCAACCCGTTCCCTTGGTGCTAGATGAACGAACGTCTCTCCACTTGCTCAGTTCTGAGAGATAAGTGTGTGTGAAAGCCGTCCTTCACCTAGCTTGTTGGGAACACAAAGTTTCTTTTCAGTTGCAAATTCCATTCCATACATATATATGGGGAGGTACTAGCTCCAACTCGGTTTCACAGTGAAAACTGCAGGAACTTCAAACCGGCACTAGGAAACAGACTGAGAAATCAGAGAAAAAGTGTCTCCTGCAACCCGTTCCCTTGGTGCTAGATGAACGAACGTCTCTCCACTTGCTCAGTTCTGAGAGATAAGTGTGTGTGAAAGCCGTCCTTCAACTAGCTTGTTGGGAACACAAAGTTTCTTTTCAGTTGCAAACTCCATTCCATACATATATATGGGGAGGAACTAGCTCCAACTCGGTTTGACAGTGAAAACTGCAGGAACATCAAACCGGCACTAGGAAACAGACTGAGAATGCAGAGAAAAAGTGTCTCCTGCAACCCGTTCCCTTGGTGCTAGATGAACGAACGCCTCTCCACTTGCTCAGTTCTGAGAGATAAGTGTGTGTGAAAGCCGTCCTTCACCTAGCTTGTTGGGAACACAAAGTTTCTTTTCAGTTGCAAACTCCATTCCATACATATATATGGGGAGGTACTAGCTCCAACGCGGTTTGACAGTGAAAACTGCAGGAACTTCCAACCGGCACTAGGAAACAGACTGAGAAAGCAGAGAAAAAGTGTCTCCTGCAACCCGTTCCCTTGGTGCTAGATGAACGAACTTCTCTCCACTTGCTCAGTTCTGAGAGATAAGTGTGTGTGAAAGCCGTCCTTCACCTAGCTTGTTGGGAACACAAAGTTTCTTTTCAGTTGCAAACTCCATTCCATACATATATATGGGGAGGTACTAGCTCCAACTCGGTTGGACAGTGAAAACTGCAGGTACTTCAAACCGGCACTAGGAAACAGACTGAGAAAGCAGAGAAAAAGTGTCTCCTGCAACCCGTTCCCTTGGTGCTAGATGAACGAACGTCTCTCCACTTGCTCAGTTCTGAGAGATAAATGTGTGTGAAAGCCGTCCTTCACCTAGCTTGTTGGGAACACAAAGTTTCTTTTCAGTTGCAAACTCCATTCCATACATATATATGGGGAGGTACTATCTCCAACTCGGTTCGACAGTGAAAACTGCAGGTACTTCAAACCGGCACTAGGAAACAGACTGAGAAAGCAGAGAAAAAGTGTCTCCTGCAACCCGTTCCCTTGGTGCTAGATGAACGAACGTCTCTCCACTTGCTCAGTTCTGAGTGATAAGTGTGTGTGAAAGCCGTCCTTCACCTAGCTTGTTGGGAACACAAAGTTTCTTTTCAGTTGCAAACTCCATTCCATACAATTATATGGGGAGGTACTAGCTCCAACTCGGTTTGACAGTGAAAACTGCAGGAACTTCAAACCGGCACTAGGAAACAGACTGAGAAATCAGAGAAAAAGTGTCTCCTGCAACCCGTTCCCTTGGTGCTAGATGAACGAACGTCTCTCCACTTGCTCAGTTCTGAGAGATAAGTGTGTGTGAAAGCCGTCCTTCACCTACCTTGTTGGGAACACAAAGTTTCTTTTCAGTTGCAAATTCCATTCCATACATATATATGGGGAGGTACTAGCTCCAACTCGGTTTTACAGTGAAAACTGCAGGAACTTCAAACCGGCACTAGGAAACAGACTGAGAAATCAGAGAATAAGTGTCTCCTGCAACCCGTTCCCTTGGTGCTAGATGAACGAACGTCTCTCCACTTGCTCAGTTCTGAGAGATAAGTGTGTGTGAAAGCCGTCCTTCAACTAGCTTGTTGGGAACACAAAGTTTCTTTTCAGTTGCAAACTCCATTCCATACATATATATGGGGAGGAACTAGCTCCAACTCGGTTTGACAGTGAAAACTGCAGGAAGTTCAAACCGGCACTAGGAAACAGACTGAGAAAGCAGAGAAAAAGTGTCTCCTGCAACCCGTTCCCTTGGTGCTAGATGAACGAACGTCTCTCCACTTGCTCAGTTCTGAGAGATAAGTGTGTGTGAAAGCTGTCCTTCACCTAGCTTGTTGGGAACACAAAGTTTCTTTTCAGTTGCAAACTCCATTCCATACATATATATGGGGAGGTACTAGCTCCAACGCGGTTTGACAGTGAAAACTGCAGGAACTTCCAACCGGCACTAGGAAACAAACTGAGAAAGCAGAGAAAAAGTGTCTCCTGCAACCCGTTCCCTTGGTGCTAGATGAACGAACGTCTCTCCACTTGCTCAGTTCTGAGAGATAAGTGTGTGTGAAAGCCGTCCTTCACCTAGCTTGTTGGGAACACAAAGTTTCTTTTCAGTTGCAAACTCCATTCCATACATATATATGGGGAGGTACTAGCTCCAACTCGGTTCGACAGTGAAAACTGCAGGTACTTCAAACCGGCACTAGGAAACAGACTGAGAAAGCAGAGAAAAAGTGTCTCCTGCAACCCGTTCCCTTGGTGCTAGATGAACGAACGTCTCTCCACTTGCTCTGTTCTGAGAGATAAGTGCGTGTGAAAGCCGTCCTTCACCTAGCTTGTTGGGAACACAAAGTTTCTTTTCAGTTGCAAACTCCATTCCATACATATATATGGGGAGGTAGAAGCTCCAACTCGGTTTTACAATGAAAACTGCAGGAACTTCAAACCGGCACTAGGAAACAGTCTGAGAAAGCAGAGAAAAAGTGTCTCCTGCAACCCGTTCCCTTGGTGCTAGATGAACGAACGTCTCTCCACTTGCTCAGTTCTGAGAGATAAGTGTGTGTGAAAGCCGTCCTTCACCTAGCTTGTTGGGAACACAAAGTTTCTTTTCAGTTGCAAACTCCATTCCATACATATATATGGGGAGGTAGAAGCTCCAACTCGGTTTTACAGTGAAAACTGCAGGAACTTCAAACCGGCACTAGGAAACAGACTGAGAAATCAGAGAAAAAGTGTCTCCTGCAACCCGTTCCCTTGGTGCTAGATGAACGAACGTCTCTCCACTTGCTCAGTTCTGAGAGATAAGTGTGTGTGAAAGCCGTCCTTCACCTAGCTTGTTGGGAACACAAAGTTTCTTTTCAGTTGCAAATTCCATTCCATACATATATATGGGGAGGTACTAGCTCCAACTCGGTTTTACAGTGAAAACTGCAGGAACTTCAACCCGGCACTAGGAAACAGACTGAGAAATCAAAGAAAAAGTGTCTCCTGCAACCCGTACCCTTGGTGCTAGATAAACGAACGTCTCTCCACTTGCTCAGTTCTGAGAGATAAGTGTGTGTGAAAGCCGTCCTTCAACTAGCTTGTTGGGAACACAAAGTTTCTTTTCAGTTGCAAACTCCATTCCATACATATATATGGGGAGGAACTAGCTCCAACTCGGTTTGACAGTGAAAACTGCAGGAACTTCAAACCGGCACTAGGAAACAGACTGAGAAAGCAGAGAAAAAGTGTCTCCTGCAACCCGTTCCCTTGGTGCTAGATGAACGAACGTCTCTCCACTTGCTCAGTTCTGAGAGATAAGTGTGTGTGAAAGCCGTCCTTCACCTAGCTTGTTGGGAACACAAAGTTTCTTTTCAGTTGCAAACTCCATTCCATACATATATATGGGGAGGTAGAAGCTCCAACTCGGTTTTACAGTGAAAACTGCAGGAACTTCAAACCGGCACTAGGAAACAGTCTGAGAAAGCAGAGAAAAAGTGTCTCCTGCAACCCGTTCCCTTGGTGCTAGATGAACGAACGTCTCTCCACTTGCTCAGTTCTGAGAGATAAGTGTGTGTGAAAGCCGTCCTTCACCTAGCTTGTTGGGAACACAAAGTTTCTTTTCAGTTGCAAACTCCATTCCATACATATATATGGGGAGGTAGAAGCTCCAACTCGGTTTTACAGTGAAAACTGCAGGAACTTCAAACCGGCACTAGGAAACAGACTGAGAAACAGAGAAAAAGTGTCTCCTACAACCCGTTCCCTTGGTGCTAGATGAACGAACGTCTCTCCACTTGCTGAGATCTGAGAGATAAGTGTGTGTGAAAGCCGTCCTTCACCCAGCTTGTTGGGAACACAAAGTTTCTTTTTATTTGCAAACTCCATTCCATACATATATATGGGGAGCTACCAGCTCCAACTCGCTTTGACAGTGAAAACTGCAGGAATTTCAAACCGGCACTAGGAAACAGACTGAGAAAGTAGAGAAAAAGTGTCTCCTGCAACCCGTTCCCTTGGTGCTAGATGAACGAACGTCTCTCCACTTGCTCTGTTCTGAGAGATAAGTGTGTGTGAAAGCCGTCCTTCACCTAGCTTGTTGGGAACACAAAGTTTCTTTTCAGTTGCAAACTCCATTCCATACATATATATGGGGAGGTAGAAGCTCCAACTCGGATTTACAGTGCAAACTGCAGGAACTTCCAACCGGCACTAGGAAACAGACTGAGAAAGCAGAGGAAAAGTGTCTCCTGCAACCCGTTCCCTTGGTGCTAGATGAACGAACGTCTCTCCACTTGCTCAGTTCTGAGAGATAAGTGTGTGTGAAAGCCGTCCTTCACCTAGCTTGTTGGGAACACAAAGTTTCTTTTCAGTTGCAAACTCCATTCCATACATATATATGGGGAGGTACTAGCTCCAACTCGGTTCGACAGTGAAAACTGCAGGTACTTCAAACCGGCACTAGGAAACAGACTGAGAAAGCAGAGAAAAAGTGTCTCCTGCAACCCGTTCCCTTGGTGCTAGATGAACGAAAGTCTCTCCACTTGCTCAGATCTGAGAGATAAGTGTGTGTGAAAGCCGTCCTTCACCTAGCTTGTTGGGAACACAAAGTTTCTTTTCAGTTGCAAACTCCATTCCATACATATATATGGGGACGAACTAGCTGCAACTCGGTTTGACAGTGAAAACTGCAGGAACTTCAAACCGGCACTAGGAAACAGACTGAGAAAGCAGAGAAAAAGTGTCTCCTGCAACCCGTTCCCTTGGTACTAGATGAACGAACGTCTCTCCACTTGCTCAGTTCTGAGAGATAAGTGTGTGTGAAAGCCGTCCTTCACCTAGCTTGTTGGGAACACAAAGTTTCTTTTCAGTTGCAAACTCCATTCCATACATATATATGGGGAGGTACTAGCTCCAACTCTGTTCAACAGTGAAAACTGCAGGTACTTCAAACCGGCACTAGGAAACAGACTGAGAAAGCAGAGAAAAAGTGTCTCCTGGAACCCGTTCCCTTGGTGCTAGATGAACGAACGTCTCTCCACTTGCTCAGTTCTGAGAGATAAGTGTGTGTGAAAGCCGTCCTTCACCTAGCTTGTTGGGAACACAAAGTTTCTTTTCAGTTGCAAACTCCATTCCATACATATATATGGGGACGAAATAGCTCCAAATCGGTTTGACAGTGAAAACTGCAGGAACTTCAAACCGGCACTAGGAAACAGACTGAGAAAGCAGAGAAAAAGTGTCTCCTGCAACCCGTTCCCTTGGTGCTAGATGAACGAACGTCTCTCCACTTGCTCAGTTCTGAGAGATAAGTGTGTGTGAAAGCCGTCCTTCACCTAGCTTGTTGGGAACACAAAGTTTCTTTTCAGTTGCAAACTCCATTCCATACATATATATGGGGAGGTACTAGCTCCAACGCGGTTTGACAGTGAAAACTGCAGGAACTTCCAACCGGCACTAGGAAACAGACTGAGAAAGCAGAGAAAAAGTGTCTCCTGCAACCCGTTCCCTTGGTGCTAGATGAACGAACGTCTCTCCACTTGCTCAGTTCTGAGAGATAAGTGTGTGTGAAAGCCGTCCTTCACCTAGCTTGTTGGGAACACAAAGTTTCTTTTCAGTTGCAAACTCCATTCCATATATATATATGGGGAGGTACTAGCTCCAACTCGGTTCGACAGTGAAAACTGCAGGTACTTCAAACCGGCACTAGGAAACAGACTGAGAAAGCAGAGAAAAAGTGTCTCCTGGAACCCGTTCCCTTGGTGCTAGATGAACGAACGTCTCTCCACTTGCTCAGTTCTGAGAGATAAGTGTGTGTGAAAGCCGTCCTTCACCTAGCTTGTTGGGAACACAAAGTTTCTTTTCAGTTGCAAACTCCATTCCATACATTTATATGGGGAGGTACTAGCTCCAACTCGGTTTGACAGTGAAAACTGCAGGAACTTCAAACCGGCACTAGGAAACAGACTGAGAAATCAGAGAAAAAGTGTCTCCTGCAACCCGTTCCCTTGGTGCTAGATGAACGAACGTCTCTCCACTTGCTCAGTTCTGAGAGATAAGTGTGTGTGAAAGCCGTCCTTCAACTAGCTTGTTGGGAACACAAAGTTTCTTTTCAATTGCAAACTCCATTCCATACATATATATGGGGAGGAACTAGCTCCAACTCGGTTTGACAGTGAAAACTGCAGGAACATCAAACCGGCACTAGGAAACAGACTGAGAAAGCAGAGAAAAAGTGTCTCCTGCAACCCGTTCCCTTGGTGCTAGATGAACGAACGTCTCTCCACTTGCTCAGTTCTGAGAGATAAGTGTGTGTGAAAGCCGTCCTTCATCTAGCTTGTTGGGAACACAAAGTTTCTTTTCAGTTGCAAACTCCATTCCATACATATATATGGGGAGGAACTAGCTCCAACTCGGTTTTACAGTGAAAACTGCAGGAACTTCCAACCGGCACTAGGAAACAGACTGAGAAAGCAGAGAAAAAGTGTCTCCTGCAACCCGTTCCCTTGGTGCTAGATGAACGAACGTCTCTCCACTTGCTCAGTTCTGAGAGATAAGTGTGTGTGAAAGCCGTCCTTCACCTAGCTTGTTGGGAACACAAAGTTTCTTTTCAGTTGCAAACTCCATTCCATACATATATATGGGGAGGTACTAGCTCCAACTCGGTTCGACAGTGAAAACTGCAGGAACTTCAAACCGGCACTAGGAAACAGACTGAGAAAGCAGAGGAAAAGTGTCTCCTGCAACCCGTTCCCTTGGTGCTAGATGAACGAACGTCTCTCCACTTGCTCAGTTCTGAGAGATAAGTGTGTGTGAAAGCCGTCCTTCACCTAGCTTGTTGGGAACACAAAGTTTCTTTTCAGTTGCAAACTCCATTCCATACATTTATATGGGGAGGTACTAGCTCCAACTCGGTTTGACAGTGAAAACTGCAGGAACTTCAAACCGGCACTAGGAAACAGACTGAGAATGCAGAGAAAAAGTGTCTCCTGCAACCCGTTCCCTTGGTGCTAGATGAACGAACGTCTCTCCACTTGCTCAGTTCTGAGAGATAAGTGTGTGTGAAAGCCGTCCTTCACCTAGCTTGTTGGGAACAGAAAGTTTCTTTTCAGTTGCAAATTCCATTCCATACATATATATGGGGAGGTACTAGCTCCAACTCGGTTTCACAGTGGAAAATGCAGGAACTTCAAACCGGCACTAGGAAACAGACTGAGAAATCAGAGAAAAAGTGTCTCCTGCAACCCGTTCCCTTGGTGCTAGATGAACGAACGTCTCTCCACTTGCTCAGTTCTGAGAGATAAGTGTGTGTGAAAGCCGTCCTTCACCTAGCTTGTTGGGAACACAAAGTTTCTTTTCAGTTGCAAACTCCATTCCATACATATATATGGGGAGGTACTAGCTCCAACGCGGTTTGACAGTGAAAACTGCAGGAACTTCCAACCGGCACTAGGAAACAGACTGAGAAAGCAGAGAAAAAGTGTCTCCTGCAACCCGTTCCCTTGGTGCTAGATGAACGAACGTCTCTCCACTTGCTCAGTTCTGAGAGATAAGTGTGTGTGAAAGCCGTCCTTCACCTAGCTTGTTGGGAACACAAAGTTTCTTTTCAGTTGCAAACTCCATTCCATACATATATATGGGGAGGTACTAGCTCCAACTCGGTTCGACAGTGAAAACTGCAGGTACTTAAAACCGGCACTAGGAAACAGACTGAGAAAGCAGAGAAAAAGTGTTCCTGCAACCCGTTCCCTTGGTGCTAGATGAACGAACGTCTCTCCACTTGCTCAGTTCTGAGAGATAAGTGTGTGTGAAAGCCGTCCTTCACCTAGCTTGTTGGGAACACAAAGTTTCTTTTCAGTTGCAAACTCCATTCCATACATATATATGGGGAGGTACTATCTCCAACTCGGTTCGACAGTGAAAACCGCAGGTACTTCAAACCGGCACTAGGAAACAGACTGAGAAAGCAGAGAAAAAGTGTCTCCTGCAACCCGTTCCCTTGGTGCTAGATGAACGAACGTCTCTCCACTTGCTCAGTTCTGAGAGATAAGTGTGTGTGAAAGCCGTCCTTCACCTAGCTTGTTGGGAACACAAAGTTTCTTTTCAGTTGCAAACTCCATTCCATACATTTATATGGGGAGGTACTAGCTCCAACTCGGTTTGACAGTGAAAACTGCAGGAACTTCAAACCGGCACTAGGAAACAGACTGAGAAATCAGAGAAAAAGTGTCTCCTGCAACCCGTTCCCTTGGTGCTAGATGAACGAACGTCTCTCCACTTGCTCAGTTCTGAGAGATAAGTGTGTGTGAAAGCCGTCCTTCACCTAGCTTGTTGGGAACACAAAGTTTCTTTTCAGTTGCAAACTCCATTCCATACATATATATGGGGAGGAACTAGCTCCAACTCGGTTTGACAGTGAAAACTGCAGGAACTTCAAACCGGCACTAGGAAACAGACTGAGAAAGCAGAGAAAAAGTGTCTCCTGCAACCCGTTCCCTTGGTGCTAGATGAACGAACGTCTCTCCACTTGCTCAGTTCTGAGAGATAAGTGTGTGTGAAAGCCGTCCTTCAACTAGCTTGTTGGGAACACAAAGTTTCTTTTCAATTGCAAACTCCATTCCATACATATATATGGGGAGGAACTAGCTCCAACTCGGTTTGACAGTGAAAACTGCAGGAACATCAAACCGGCACTAGGAAACAGACTGAGAAAGCAGAGAAAAAGTGTCTCCTGCAACCCGTTCCCTTGGTGCTAGATGAACGAACGTCTCTCCACTTGCTCAGTTCTGAGAGATAATTGTGTGTGAAAGCCGTCCTTCACCTAGCTTGTTGGGAACACAAAGTTTCTTTTCAGTTGCAAACTCCATTCCATAAATATATATGGGGAGGTACTAGCTCCAACGCGGTTTGACAGTGAAAACTGCAGGAACGTCCAACAGGCACTAGGAAACAGACTGAGAAAGCAGAGAAAAAGTGTCTCCTGCAACCCGTTCCCTTGGTGCTAGATGAACGAACGTCTCTCCACTTGCTCAGTTCTGAGAGATAAGTGTGTGTGAAAGCCGTCTTCACCTAGCTTGTTGGGAACACAAAGTTTCTTTTCAGTTGCAAACTCCATTCCATACATATATATGGGGAGGTACTAGCTCCAACTCGGTTCGACAGTGAAAACTGCAGGTACTTCAAACCGGCACTAGGAAACAGACTGAGAAAGCAGAGAAAAAGTGTCTCCTGCAACCCGTTCCCTTGGTGCTAGATGAACGAACGTCTCTCCACTTGCTCAGTTCTGAGAGATAAGTGTGTGTGAAAGCCGTTCTTCACCTAGCTTGTTGGGAACACAAAGTTTCTTTTCAGTTGCAAACTCCATTCCATACATTTATATGGGGAGGTACTAGCTCCAACTCGGTTTGACAGTGAAAACTGCAGGAACTTCAAACCGGCACTAGGAAACAGACTGAGAAATCAGAGAAAAAGTGTCTCCTGCAACCCGTTCCCTTTGTGCTAGATGAACGAACGTCTCTCCACTTGCTCAGTTCTGAGAGATAAGTGTGTGTGAAAGCCGTCCTTCAACTAGCTTGTTGGGAACACAAAGTTTCTTTTCAATTGCAAACTCCATTCCATACATATATATGGGGAGGAACTAGCTCCAACTCGGTTTGACAGTGAAAACTGCAGGAACATCAAACCGGCACTAGGAAACAGACTGAGAAAGCAGAGAAAAAGTGTCTCCTGCAACCCGTTCCCTTGGTGCTAGATGAACGAACGTCTCTCCACTTGCTCAGTTCTGAGAGATAAGTGTGTGTGAAAGCCGTCCTTCATCTAGCTTGTTGGGAACACAAAGTTTCTTTTCAGTTGCAAACTCCATTCCATACATATATATGGGGAGGTACTAGCTCCAACGCGGTTTGACAGTGAAAACTGCAGGAACTTCCAACCGGCACTAGGAAACAGACTGAGAAAGCAGAGAAAAAGTGTCTCCTGCAACCCGTTCCCTTGGTTCTAGATGAACGAACGTCTCTCCACTTGCTCAGTTCTGAGAGATAAGTGTGTGAAAAGCCGTCCTTCACTAGCTTGTTGGGAACACAAAGTTTCTTTTCAGTTGCAAACTCCATTCCATACATATATATGGGGAGGTACTAGCTCCAACTCGGTTCGACAGTGAAAACTGCAGGTACTTCAAAACGGCACTAGGAAACAGACTGAGAAAGCAGAGAAAAAGTGTCTCCTGCAACCCGTTCCCTTGGTGCTAGATGAACGAACGTCTCTCCACTTGCTCAGTTCTGAGAGATAAGTGTGTGTGAAAGCCGTCCTTCACCTAACTTGTTGGGAACACAAAGTTTCTTTTCAGTTGCAAACTCCATTCCATACATATATATGGGGAGGTACTAGCTCCAACACGGTTCGACAGTGAAAACTGCAGGAACTTCAAACCGGCACTAGGAAACAGACTGAGAAAGCAGAGAAAAAGTGTCCCCTGCAACCCGTTCACTTGGTGCTAGTTGAACGAACGTCTCTCCACTTGCTCAGTTCTGAGAGATGTGTGTGTGAAAGCCGTCCTTCACCTAGCTTGTTGGGAACACAAAGTTTCTTTTCAGTTGCAAACTCCATTCCATACATTTATATGGGGAGGTACTAGCTCCAAATCGGTTTGACAGTGAAAACTGCAGGTACTTCAAACCGGCACTAGGAAACAGACTGAGAAAGCAGAGAAAAAGTGTCTCCTGCAACCCGTTCCCTTGGTGCTAGATGAACGAACGTCTCTCCACTTGCTCAGTTCTGAGAGATAAGTGTGTGTGAAAGCCGTCCTTCACCTAGCTTGTTGGGAACACAAAGTTTCTTTTCAGTTGCAAATTCCATTCCATACATATATATGGGGAGGTACTAGCTCCAACTCGGTTTCACAGTGAAAACTGCAGGAACTTCAAACCGGCACTAGGAAACAGACTGAGAAATCAGAGAAAAAGTGTCTCCTGCAACCCGTTCCCTTGGTGCTAGATGAACGAACGTCTCTCCACTTGCTCAGTTCTGAGAGATAAGTGTGTGTGAAAGCCGTCCTTCAACTAGCTTGTTGGGAACACAAAGTTTCTTTTCAGTTGCAAACTCCATTCCATACATATATATGGGGAGGAACTAGCTCCAACTCGGTTTGACAGTGAAAAATGCAGGAACATCAAACCGGCACTAGGAAACAGACTGAGAAAGCAGAGAAAAAGTGTCTCCTGCAACCCGTTCCCTTGTTGCTAGATGAACGAACGTCTCTCCACTTGCTCAGTTCTGAGAGATAATTGTGAGTGAAAGCCGTCCTTCACCTAGCTTGTTGGGAACACAAAGTTTCTTTTCAGTTGCAAACTCCATTCCATACATATATATGGGGAGGTACTAGCTCCAACTCGGTTCGACAGTGAAAACTGCAGGTACTTCAAACCGGCACTAGGAAACAGACTGAGAAAGCAGAGAAAAAGTGTCTCCTGCAACCCGTTCCCTTGGTGCTAGATGAACGAACGTCTCTCCACTTGCTCAGTTCTGAGAGATAAGTGTGTGTGAAAGCCGTGCTTCACCTAGCTTGTTGGGAACACAAAGTTTCTTTTCAGTTGCAAATTCCATTCCATACATATATATGGGGAGGTACTAGCTCCAACTCGGTTCGAGTGTGAAAACTGCAGGTACTTCAAACCGGCACTAGGAAACAGACTGAGAAATCAGAGAAAAAGTGTCTCCTGCAACCCGTTCCCTTGGTGCTAGATGAACGAACGTCTCTCCACTTGCTCAGTTCTGAGAGATAAGTGTGTGTGAAAGCCGTCCTTCAACTAGCTTGTTGGGAACACAAAGTTTCTTTTCAGTTGCAAACTCCATTCCATACATATATATGGGGAGGAACTAGCTCCAACTCGGTTTGACAGTGAAAACTGCAGGAACTTCCAACCGGCACTAGGAAACAGACTGAGAAAGCAGAGAAAAAGTGTCTCCTGCAACCCGTTCCCTTGGTGCTAGATGAACGAACGTCTCTCCACTTGCTCAGTTCTGAGAGATAATTGTGTGTGAAAGCCGTCCTTCACCTAGCTTGTTGGGAACACAAAGTTTCTTTTCAGTTGCAAACTCCATTCCATACATATATATGGGGAGGTACTAGCTCCAACTCGGTTCGACAGTGAAAACTGCAGGTACTTCAAACCGGCACTAGGAAACAGACTGAGAAAGCAGAGAAAAAGTGTCTCCTGCAACCCGATCCCTTGGTGCTAGATGAACGAACGTCTCTCCACTTGCTCAGTTCTGAGAGATAAGTGTGTGTGAAAGCCGTCCTTCACCTAGCTTGTTGGGAACACAAAGTTTCTTTTCAGTTGCAAACTCCATTCCATACATATATATGGGGACGAACTAGCTCCAACTCGGTTTGACAGTGAAAACTGCAGGAACTTCAAACCGGCACTAGGAAACAGACTGAGAAAGCAGAGAAATAGTGTCTCCTGCAACCCGTTCCCTTGGTGCTAGATGAACGAACGTCTCTCCACTTGCTCAGTTCTGAGAGATAAGTGTGTGTGAAAGCCGTCCTTCACCTAGCTTGTTGGGAACACAAAGTTTCTTTTCAGTTGCAAACTCCATTCCATACATATATATGGGGAGGTACTAGCTCCAACTCGGTTTCACAGTGAAAACTGCAGGAACTTCCAACCGGCACTAGGAAACAGACTGAGAAAGCAGAGAAAAAGTGTCTCCTGCAACCCGTTCCCTTGGTGCTAGATGAACGAACGTCTCTCCACTTGCTCAGTTCTGAGAGATAAGTGTGTGTGAAAGCCGTCCTTCACCTAGCTTGTTGGGAACACAAAGTTTCTTTTCAGTTGCAAATTCCATTCCATACATATATATGGGGAGGTACTAGCTCCAACTCGGTTTCACAGTGAAAACTGCAGGAACTTCAAACCGGCACTAGGAAACAGACTGAGAAATCAGAGAAAAAGTGTCTCCTGCAACCCGTTCCCTTGGTGCTAGATGAACGAACGTCTCTCCACTTGCTCAGTTCTGAGAGATAAGTGTGTGTGAAAGCCGTCCTTCAACTAGCTTGTTGGGAACACAAAGTTTCTTTTCAGTTGCAAACTCCATTCCATACATATATATGGGGAGGAACTAGCTCCAACTCGGTTTGACAGTGAAAAATGCAGGAACATCAAACCGGCACTAGGAAACAGACTGAGAAAGCAGAGAAAAAGTGTCTCCTGCAACCCGTTCCCTTGTTGCTAGATGAACGAACGTCTCTCCACTTGCTCAGTTCTGAGAGATAATTGTGAGTGAAAGCCGTCCTTCACCTAGCTTGTTGGGAACACAAAGTTTCTTTTCAGTTGCAAACTCCATTCCATACATATATATGGGGAGGTACTAGCTCCAACTCGGTTCGACAGTGAAAACTGCAGGTACTTCAAACCGGCACTAGGAAACAGACTGAGAAAGCAGAGAAAAAGTGTCTCCTGCAACCCGTTCCCTTGGTGCTAGATGAACGAACGTCTCTCCACTTGCTCAGTTCTGAGAGATAAGTGTGTGTGAAAGCCGTGCTTCACCTAGCTTGTTGGGAACACAAAGTTTCTTTTCAGTTGCAAATTCCATTCCATACATATATATGGGGAGGTACTAGCTCCAACTCGGTTCGAGAGTGAAAACTGCAGGTACTTCAAACCGGCACTAGGAAACAGACTGAGAAATCAGAGAAAAAGTGTCTCCTGCAACCCGTTCCCTTGGTGCTAGATGAACGAACGTCTCTCCACTTGCTCAGTTCTGAGAGATAAGTGTGTGTGAAAGCCGTCCTTCAACTAGCTTGTTGGGAACACAAAGTTTCTTTTCAGTTGCAAACTCCATTCCATACATATATATGGGGAGGAACTAGCTCCAACTCGGTTTGACAGTGAAAACTGCAGGAACTTCCAACCGGCACTAGGAAACAGACTGAGAAAGCAGAGAAAAAGTGTCTCCTGCAACCCGTTCCCTTGGTGCTAGATGAACGAACGTCTCTCCACTTGCTCAGTTCTGAGAGATAATTGTGTGTGAAAGCCGTCCTTCACCTAGCTTGTTGGGAACACAAAGTTTCTTTTCAGTTGCAAACTCCATTCCATACATATATATGGGGAGGTACTAGCTCCAACTCGGTTCGACAGTGAAAACTGCAGGTACTTCAAACCGGCACTAGGAAACAGACTGAGAAAGCAGAGAAAAAGTGTCTCCTGCAACCCGATCCCTTGGTGCTAGATGAACGAACGTCTCTCCACTTGCTCAGTTCTGAGAGATAAGTGTGTGTGAAAGCCGTCCTTCACCTAGCTTGTTGGGAACACAAAGTTTCTTTTCAGTTGCAAACTCCATTCCATACATATATATGGGGACGAACTAGCTCCAACTCGGTTTGACAGTGAAAACTGCAGGAACTTCAAACCGGCACTAGGAAACAGACTGAGAAAGCAGAGAAATAGTGTCTCCTGCAACCCGTTCCCTTGGTGCTAGATGAACGAACGTCTCTCCACTTGCTCAGTTCTGAGAGATAAGTGTGTGTGAAAGCCGTCCTTCACCTAGCTTGTTGGGAACACAAAGTTTCTTTTCAGTTGCAAACTCCATTCCATACATATATATGGGGAGGTACTAGCTCCAACTCGGTTTCACAGTGAAAACTGCAGGAACTTCCAACCGGCACTAGGAAACAGACTGAGAAAGCAGAGAAAAAGTGTCTCCTGCAACCCGTTCCCTTGGTGCTAGATGAACGAACGTCTCTCCACTTGCTCAGTTCTGAGAGATAAGTGTGTGTGAAAGCCGTCCTTCACCTAGCTTGTTGGGAACACAAAGTTTCTTTTCAGTTGCAAATTCCATTCCATACATATATATGGGGAGGTACTAGCTCCAACTCGGTTTCACAGTGAAAACTGCAGGAACTTCAAATCGGCACTAGGAAACAGACTGAGAAATCAGAGAAAAAGTGTCTCCTGCAACCCGTTCCCTTGGTGCTAGATGAACGAACGTCTCTCCACTTGCTCAGTTCTGAGAGATAAGTGTGTGTGAAAGCCGTCCTTCAACTAGCTTGTTGGGAACACAAAGTTTCTTTTCAGTTGCAAACTCCATTCCATACATATATATGGGGAGGAACTAGCTCCAACTCGGTTTGACAGTGAAAAATGCAGGAACATCAAACCGGCACTAGGAAACAGACTGAGAAAGCAGAGAAAAAGTGTCTCCTGCAACCCGTTCCCTTGTTGCTAGATGAACGAACGTCTCTCCACTTGCTCAGTTCTGAGAGATAATTGTGAGTGAAAGCCGTCCTTCACCTAGCTTGTTGGGAACACAAAGTTTCTTTTCAGTTGCAAACTCCATTCCATACATATATATGGGGACGAACTAGCTCCAACTCGGTTTGACAGTGAAAACTGCAGGAACTTCAAACCGGCACTAGGAAACAGACTGAGAAAGCAGAGAAATAGTGTCTCCTGCAACCCGTTCCCTTGGTGCTAGATGAACGAACGTCTCTCCACTTGCTCAGTTCTGAGAGATAAGTGTGTGTGAAAGCCGTCCTTCACCTAGCTTGTTGGGAACACAAAGTTTCTTTTCAGTTGCAAACTCCATTCCATACATATATATGGGGAGGTACTAGCTCCAACTCGGTTTCACAGTGAAAACTGCAGGAACTTCCAACCGGCACTAGGAAACAGACTGAGAAAGCAGAGAAAAAGTGTCTCCTGCAACCCGTTCCCTTGGTGCTAGATGAACGAACGTCTCTCCACTTGCTCAGTTCTGAGAGATAAGTGTGTGTGAAAGCCGTCCTTCACCTAGCTTGTTGGGAACACAAAGTTTCTTTTCAGTTGCAAATTCCATTCCATACATATATATGGGGAGGTACTAGCTCCAACTCGGTTTCACAGTGAAAACTGCAGGAACTTCAAATCGGCACTAGGAAACAGACTGAGAAATCAGAGAAAAAGTGTCTCCTGCAACCCGTTCCCTTGGTGCTAGATGAACGAACGTCTCTCCACTTGCTCAGTTCTGAGAGATAAGTGTGTGTGAAAGCCGTCCTTCAACTAGCTTGTTGGGAACACAAAGTTTCTTTTCAGTTGCAAACTCCATTCCATACATATATATGGGGAGGAACTAGCTCCAACTCGGTTTGACAGTGAAAAATGCAGGAACATCAAACCGGCACTAGGAAACAGACTGAGAAAGCAGAGAAAAAGTGTCTCCTGCAACCCGTTCCCTTGTTGCTAGATGAACGAACGTCTCTCCACTTGCTCAGTTCTGAGAGATAATTGTGAGTGAAAGCCGTCCTTCACCTAGCTTGTTGGGAACACAAAGTTTCTTTTCAGTTGCAAACTCCATTCCATACATATATATGGGGAGGTACTAGCTCCAACGCTGTTTGACAGTGAAAACTTCAGGAACTTCCAACCGGCACTAGGAAACAGACTGAGAAAGCAGAGAAAAAGTGTCTCCTGCAACCCGTTCCCTTGGTGCTAGATGAACGAACGTCTCTCCACTTGCTCAGTTCTGAGAGATAAGTGTGTGTGAAAGCCGTCCTTCACCTAGCTTGTTGGGAACACAAAGTTTCTTTTCAGTTGCAAACTCCATTCCATACATATATATGGGGAGGTACTAGCTCCAACTCGGTTCGACAGTGAAAACTGCAGGTACTTCAAACCGGCACTAGGAAACAGACTGAGAAATCAGAGAAAAAGTGTCTCCTGCAACCCGTTCCCTTGGTGCTAGATGAACGAACGTCTCTCCACTTGCTCAGTTCTGAGAGATAAGTGTGTGTGAAAGCCGTCCTTCAACTTGCTTGTTGGGAACACAAAGTTTCTTTTCAGTTGCAAACTCCATTCCATACATATATATGGGGAGGGACTAGCTCCAACTCGGTTTGACAGTGAAAACTGCAGGAACTTCCAACCGGCACTAGGAAACAGACTGAGAAAGCAGAGAAAAAGTGTCTCCTGCAACCCGTTCCCTTGGTGCTAGATGAACGAACGTCTCTCCACTTGCTCAGTTCTGAGAGATAATTGTGTGTGAAAGCCGTCCTTCACCTAGCTTGTTGGGAACACAAAGTTTCTTTTCAGTTGCAAACTCCATTCCATACATATATATGGGGAGGTACTAGCTCCAACTCGGTTCGACAGTGAAAACTGCAGGTACTTCAAACCGGCACTAGGAAACAGACTGAGAAAGCAGAGAAAAAGTGTCTCCTGCAACCCGATCCCTTGGTGCTAGATGAACGAACGTCTCTCCACTTGCTCAGTTCTGAGAGATAAGTGTGTGTGAAAGCCGTCCTTCACCTAGCTTGTTGGGAACACAAAGTTTCTTTTCAGTTGCAAACTCCATTCCATACATATATATGGGGAGGTACTAGCTCCAACGCTGTTTGACAGTGAAAACTGCAGGAACTTCAAACCGGCACTAGGAAACAGACTGAGAAAGCAGAGAAAAAGTGTCTCCTGCAACCCGTTCCCTTGGTGCTAGATGAACGAACGTCTCTCCACTTGCTCAGTTCTGAGAGATAAGTGTGTGTGAAAGCCGTCCTTCACCTAGCTTGTTGGGAACACAAAGTTTCTTTTCAGTTGCAAACTCCATTCCATACATATATATGGGGAGGTACTAGCTCCAACTCGGTTCGAGAGTGAAAACTGCAGGTACTTCAAACCGGCACTAGGAAACAGACTGAGAAATCAGAGAAAAAGTGTCTCCTGCAACCCGTTCCCTTGGTGCTAGATGAACGAACGTCTCTCCACTTGCTCAGTTCTGAGAGATAAGTGTGTGTGAAAGCCGTCCTTCAACTAGCTTGTTGGGAACACAAAGTTTCTTTTCAGTTGCAAACTCCATTCCATACATATATATGGGGAGGAACTAGCTCCAACTCGGTTTGACAGTGAAAACTGCAGGAACTTCCAACCGGCACTAGGAAACAGACTGAGAAAGCAGAGAAAAAGTGTCTCCTGCAACCCGTTCCCTTGGTGCTAGATGAACGAACGTCTCTCCACTTGCTCAGTTCTGAGAGATAAGTGTGTGTGAAAGCCGTCCTTCACCTAGCTTGTTGGGAACACAAAGTTTCTTTTCAGTTGCAAACTCCATTCCATACATATATATGGGGAGGAACTAGCTCCAACTCGGTTTGACAGTGAAAACTGCAGGAACTTCCAACCGGCACTAGGAAACAGACTGAGAAAGCAGAGAAAAAGTGTCTCCTGCAACCCGTTCCCTTGGTGCTAGATGAACGAACGTCTCTCCACTTGCTCAGTTCTGAGAGATAAGTGTGTGTGAAAGCCGTCCTTCACCTAGCTTGTTGGGAACACAAAGTTTCTTTTCAGTTGCAAATTCCATTCCATACATATATATGGGGAGGTACTAGCTCCAACTCGGTTTCACAGTGAAAACTGCAGGAACTTCAAATCGGCACTAGGAAACAGACTGAGAAATCAGAGAAAAAGTGTCTCCTGCAACCCGTTCCCTTGGTGCTAGATGAACGAACGTCTCTCCACTTGCTCAGTTCTGAGAGATAAGTGTGTGTGAAAGCCGTCCTTCAACTAGCTTGTTGGGAACACAAAGTTTCTTTTCAGTTGCAAACTCCATTCCATACATATATATGGGGAGGTACTAGCTCCAACTCGGTTTGACAGTGAAAAATGCAGGAACATCAAACCGGCACTAGGAAACAGACTGAGAAAGCAGAGAAAAAGTGTCTCCTGCAACCCGTTCCCTTGTTGCTAGATGAACGAACGTCTCTCCACTTGCTCAGTTCTGAGAGATAATTGTGAGTGAAAGCCGTCCTTCACCTAGCTTGTTGGGAACACAAAGTTTCTTTTCAGTTGCAAACTCCATTCCATACATATATATGGGGACGAACTAGCTCCAACTCGGTTTGACAGTGAAAACTGCAGGAACTTCAAACCGGCACTAGGAAACAGACTGAGAAAGCAGAGAAATAGTGTCTCCTGCAACCCGTTCCCTTGGTGCTAGATGAACGAACGTCTCTCCACTTGCTCAGTTCTGAGAGATAAGTGTGTGTGAAAGCCGTCCTTCACCTAGCTTGTTGGGAACACAAAGTTTCTTTTCAGTTGCAAACTCCATTCCATACATATATATGGGGAGGTACTAGCTCCAACTCGGTTTCACAGTGAAAACTGCAGGAACTTCCAACCGGCACTAGGAAACAGACTGAGAAAGCAGAGAAAAAGTGTCTCCTGCAACCCGTTCCCTTGGTGCTAGATGAACGAACGTCTCTCCACTTGCTCAGTTCTGAGAGATAAGTGTGTGTGAAAGCCGTGTTTCACCTAGCTTGTTGGGAACACAAAGTTTCTTTTCAGTTGCAAATTCCATTCCATACATATATATGGGGAGGTACTAGCTCCAACTCGGTTTCACAGTGAAAACTGCAGGAACTTCAAATCGGCACTAGGAAACAGACTGAGAAATCAGAGAAAAAGTGTCTCCTGCAACCCGTTCCCTTGGTGCTAGATGAACGAACGTCTCTCCACTTGCTCAGTTCTGAGAGATAAGTGTGTGTGAAAGCCGTCCTTCAACTAGCTTGTTGGGAACACAAAGTTTCTTTTCAGTTGCAAACTCCATTCCATACATATATATGGGGAGGAACTAGCTCCAACTCGGTTTGACAGTGAAAAATGCAGGAACATCAAACCGGCACTAGGAAACAGACTGAGAAAGCAGAGAAAAAGTGTCTCCTGCAACCCGTTCCCTTGTTGCTAGATGAACGAACGTCTCTCCACTTGCTCAGTTCTGAGAGATAATTGTGAGTGAAAGCCGTCCTTCACCTAGCTTGTTGGGAACACAAAGTTTCTTTTCAGTTGCAAACTCCATTCCATACATATATATGGGGAGGTACTAGCTCCAACGCTGTTTGACAGTGAAAACTGCAGGAACTTCCAACCGGCACTAGGAAACAGACTGAGAAAGCAGAGAAAAAGTGTCTCCTGCAACCCGTTCCCTTGGTGCTAGATGAACGAACGTCTCTCCACTTGCTCAGTTCTGAGAGATAAGTGTGTGTGAAAGCCGTCCTTCACCTAGCTTGTTGGGAACACAAAGTTTCTTTTCAGTTGCAAACTCCATTCCATACATATATATGGGGAGGTACTAGCTCCAACTCGGTTCGACAGTGAAAACTGCAGGTACTTCAAACCGGCACTAGGAAACAGACTGAGAAATCAGAGAAAAAGTGTCTCCTGCAACCCGTTCCCTTGGTGCTAGATGAACGAACGTCTCTCCACTTGCTCAGTTCTGAGAGATAAGTGTGTGTGAAAGCCGTCCTTCAACTTGCTTGTTGGGAACACAAAGTTTCTTTTCAGTTGCAAACTCCATTCCATACATATATATGGGGAGGGACTAGCTCCAACTCGGTTTGACAGTGAAAACTGCAGGAACTTCCAACCGGCACTAGGAAACAGACTGAGAAAGCAGAGAAAAAGTGTCTCCTGCAACCCGTTCCCTTGGTGCTAGATGAACGAACGTCTCTCCACTTGCTCAGTTCTGAGAGATAATTGTGTGTGAAAGCCGTCCTTCACCTAGCTTGTTGGGAACACAAAGTTTCTTTTCAGTTGCAAACTCCATTCCATACATATATATGGGGAGGTACTAGCTCCAACTCGGTTCGACAGTGAAAACTGCAGGTACTTCAAACCGGCACTAGGAAACAGACTGAGAAAGCAGAGAAAAAGTGTCTCCTGCAACCCGATCCCTTGGTGCTAGATGAACGAACGTCTCTCCACTTGCTCAGTTCTGAGAGATAAGTGTGTGTGAAAGCCGTCCTTCACCTAGCTTGTTGGGAACACAAAGTTTCTTTTCAGTTGCAAACTCCATTCCATACATATATATGGGGAGGTACTAGCTCCAACGCTGTTTGACAGTGAAAACTGCAGGAACTTCAAACCGGCACTAGGAAACAGACTGAGAAAGCAGAGAAAAAGTGTCTCCTGCAACCCGTTCCCTTGGTGCTAGATGAACGAACGTCTCTCCACTTGCTCAGTTCTGAGAGATAAGTGTGTGTGAAAGCCGTCCTTCACCTAGCTTGTTGGGAACACAAAGTTTCTTTTCAGTTGCAAACTCCATTCCATACATATATATGGGGAGGTACTAGCTCCAACTCGGTTCGAGAGTGAAAACTGCAGGTACTTCAAACCGGCACTAGGAAACAGACTGAGAAATCAGAGAAAAAGTGTCTCCTGCAACCCGTTCCCTTGGTGCTAGATGAACGAACGTCTCTCCACTTGCTCAGTTCTGAGAGATAAGTGTGTGTGAAAGCCGTCCTTCAACTAGCTTGTTGGGAACACAAAGTTTCTTTTCAGTTGCAAACTCCATTCCATACATATATATGGGGAGGAACTAGCTCCAACTCGGTTTGACAGTGAAAACTGCAGGAACTTCCAACCGGCACTAGGAAACAGACTGAGAAAGCAGAGAAAAAGTGTCTCCTGCAACCCGTTCCCTTGGTGCTAGATGAACGAACGTCTCTCCACTTGCTCAGTTCTGAGAGATAATTGTGTGTGAAAGCCGTCCTTCACCTAGCTTGTTGGGAACACAAAGTTTCTTTTCAGTGGCAAACTCCATTCCATACATATATATGGGGAGGTACTAGCTCCAACTCGGTTCGACAGTGAAAACTGCAGGTACTTCAAACCGGCACTAGGAAACAGACTGAGAAAGCAGAGAAAAAGTGTCTCCTGCAACCCGATCCCTTGGTGCTAGATGAACGAACGTCTCTCCACTTGCTCAGTTCTGAGAGATAAGTGTGTGTGAAAGCCGTCCTTCACCTAGCTTGTTGGGAACACAAAGTTTCTTTTCAGTTGCAAACTCCATTCCATACATATATATGGGGACGAACTAGCTCCAACTCGGTTTGACAGTGAAAACTGCAGGAACTTCAAACCGGCACTAGGAAACAGACTGAGAAAGCAGAGAAATAGTGTCTCCTGCAACCCGTTCCCTTGGTGCTAGATGAACGAACGTCTCTCCACTTGCTCAGTTCTGAGAGATAAGTGTGTGTGAAAGCCGTCCTTCACCTAGCTTGTTGGGAACACAAAGTTTCTTTTCAGTTGCAAACTCCATTCCATACATATATATGGGGAGGTACTAGCTCCAACTCGGTTTCACAGTGAAAACTGCAGGAACTTCCAACCGGCACTAGGAAACAGACTGAGAAAGCAGAGAAAAAGTGTCTCCTGCAACCCGTTCCCTTGGTGCTAGATGAACGAACGTCTCTCCACTTGCTCAGTTCTGAGAGATAAGTGTGTGTGAAAGCCGTCCTTCACCTAGCTTGTTGGGAACACAAAGTTTCTTTTCAGTTGCAAATTCCATTCCATACATATATATGGGGAGGTACTAGCTCCAACTCGGTTTCACAGTGAAAACTGCAGGAACTTCAAACCGGCACTAGGAAACAGACTGAGAAATCAGAGAAAAAGTGTCTCCTGCAACCCGTTCCCTTGGTGCTAGATGAACGAACGTCTCTCCACTTGCTCAGTTCTGAGAGATAAGTGTGTGTGAAAGCCGTCCTTCAACTAGCTTGTTGGGAACACAAAGTTTCTTTTCAGTTGCAAACTCCATTCCATACATATATATGGGGAGGAACTAGCTCCAACTCGGTTTGACAGTGAAAAATGCAGGAACATCAAACCGGCACTAGGAAACAGACTGAGAAAGCAGAGAAAAAGTGTCTCCTGCAACCCGTTCCCTTGTTGCTAGATGAACGAACGTCTCTCCACTTGCTCAGTTCTGAGAGATAATTGTGAGTGAAAGCCGTCCTTCACCTAGCTTGTTGGGAACACAAAGTTTCTTTTCAGTTGCAAACTCCATTCCATACATATATATGGGGAGGTACTAGCTCCAACTCGGTTCGACAGTGAAAACTGCAGGTACTTCAAACCGGCACTAGGAAACAGACTGAGAAAGCAGAGAAAAAGTGTCTCCTGCAACCCGTTCCCTTGGTGCTAGATGAACGAACGTCTCTCCACTTGCTCAGTTCTGAGAGATAAGTGTGTGTGAAAGCCGTGCTTCACCTAGCTTGTTGGGAACACAAAGTTTCTTTTCAGTTGCAAATTCCATTCCATACATATATATGGGGAGGTACTAGCTCCAACTCGGTTCGAGAGTGAAAACTGCAGGTACTTCAAACCGGCACTAGGAAACAGACTGAGAAAGCAGAGAAAAAGTGTCTCCTGCAACCCGTTCCCTTGGTGCTAGATGAACGAACGTCTCTCCACTTGCTCAGTTCTGAGAGATAAGTGTGTGTGAAAGCCGTCCTTCAACTAGCTTGTTGGGAACACAAAGTTTCTTTTCAGTTGCAAACTCCATTCCATACATATATATGGGGAGGAACTAGCTCCAACTCGGTTTGACAGTGAAAACTGCAGGAACTTCCAACCGGCACTAGGAAACAGACTGAGAAAGCAGAGAAAAAGTGTCTCCTGCAACCCGTTCCCTTGGTGCTAGATGAACGAACGTCTCTCCACTTGCTCAGTTCTGAGAGATAATTGTGTGTGAAAGCCGTCCTTCACCTAGCTTGTTGGGAACACAAAGTTTCTTTTCAGTTGCAAACTCCATTCCATACATATATATGGGGAGGTACTAGCTCCAACTCGGTTCGACAGTGAAAACTGCAGGTACTTCAAACCGGCACTAGGAAACAGACTGAGAAAGCAGAGAAAAAGTGTCTCCTGCAACCCGATCCCTTGGTGCTAGATGAACGAACGTCTCTCCACTTGCTCAGTTCTGAGAGATAAGTGTGTGTGAAAGCCGTCCTTCACCTAGCTTGTTGGGAACACAAAGTTTCTTTTCAGTTGCAAACTCCATTCCATACATATATATGGGGACGAACTAGCTCCAACTCGGTTTGACAGTGAAAACTGCAGGAACTTCAAACCGGCACTAGGAAACAGACTGAGAAAGCAGAGAAATAGTGTCTCCTGCAACCCGTTCCCTTGGTGCTAGATGAACGAACGTCTCTCCACTTGCTCAGTTCTGAGAGATAAGTGTGTGTGAAAGCCGTCCTTCACCTAGCTTGTTGGGAACACAAAGTTTCTTTTCAGTTGCAAACTCCATTCCATACATATATATGGGGAGGTACTAGCTCCAACTCGGTTTCACAGTGAAAACTGCAGGAACTTCCAACCGGCACTAGGAAACAGACTGAGAAAGCAGAGAAAAAGTGTCTCCTGCAACCCGTTCCCTTGGTGCTAGATGAACGAACGTCTCTCCACTTGCTCAGTTCTGAGAGATAAGTGTGTGTGAAAGCCGTCCTTCACCTAGCTTGTTGGGAACACAAAGTTTCTTTTCAGTTGCAAATTCCATTCCATACATATATATGGGGAGGTACTAGCTCCAACTCGGTTTCACAGTGAAAACTGCAGGAACTTCAAATCGGCACTAGGAAACAGACTGAGAAATCAGAGAAAAAGTGTCTCCTGCAACCCGTTCCCTTGGTGCTAGATGAACGAACGTCTCTCCACTTGCTCAGTTCTGAGAGATAAGTGTGTGTGAAAGCCGTCCTTCAACTAGCTTGTTGGGAACACAAAGTTTCTTTTCAGTTGCAAACTCCATTCCATACATATATATGGGGAGGAACTAGCTCCAACTCGGTTTGACAGTGAAAAATGCAGGAACATCAAACCGGCACTAGGAAACAGACTGAGAAAGCAGAGAAAAAGTGTCTCCTGCAACCCGTTCCCTTGTTGCTAGATGAACGAACGTCTCTCCACTTGCTCAGTTCTGAGAGATAATTGTGAGTGAAAGCCGTCCTTCACCTAGCTTTTTGGGAACACAAAGTTTCTTTTCAGTTGCAAACTCCATTCCATACATATATATGGGGACGAACTAGCTCCAACTCGGTTTGACAGTGAAAACTGCAGGAACTTCAAACCGGCACTAGGAAACAGACTGAGAAAGCAGAGAAATAGTGTCTCCTGCAACCCGTTCCCTTGGTGCTAGATGAACGAACGTCTCTCCACTTGCTCAGTTCTGAGAGATAAGTGTGTGTGAAAGCCGTCCTTCACCTAGCTTGTTGGGAACACAAAGTTTCTTTTCAGTTGCAAACTCCATTCCATACATATATATGGGGAGGTACTAGCTCCAACTCGGTTTCACAGTGAAAACTGCAGGAACTTCCAACCGGCACTAGGAAACAGACTGAGAAAGCAGAGAAAAAGTGTCTCCTGCAACCCGTTCCCTTGGTGCTAGATGAACGAACGTCTCTCCACTTGCTCAGTTCTGAGAGATAAGTGTGTGTGAAAGCCGTCCTTCACCTAGCTTGTTGGGAACACAAAGTTTCTTTTCAGTTGCAAATTCCATTCCATACATATATATGGGGAGGTACTAGCTCCAACTCGGTTTCACAGTGAAAACTGCAGGAACTTCAAATCGGCACTAGGAAACAGACTGAGAAATCAGAGAAAAAGTGTCTCCTGCAACCCGTTCCCTTGGTGCTAGATGAACGAACGTCTCTCCACTTGCTCAGTTCTGAGAGATAAGTGTGTGTGAAAGCCGTCCTTCAACTAGCTTGTTGGGAACACAAAGTTTCTTTTCAGTTGCAAACTCCATTCCATACATATATATGGGGAGGAACTAGCTCCAACTCGGTTTGACAGTGAAAAATGCAGGAACATCAAACCGGCACTAGGAAACAGACTGAGAAAGCAGAGAAAAAGTGTCTCCTGCAACCCGTTCCCTTGTTGCTAGATGAATGAACGTCTCTCCACTTGCTCAGTTCTGAGAGATAATTGTGAGTGAAAGCCGTCCTTCACCTAGCTTGTTGGGAACACAAAGTTTCTTTTCAGTTGCAAACTCCATTCCATACATATATATGGGGAGGTACTAGCTCCAACGCTGTTTGACAGTGAAAACTGCAGGAACTTCCAACCGGCACTAGGAAACAGACTGAGAAAGCAGAGAAAAAGTGTCTCCTGCAACCCGTTCCCTTGGTGCTAGATGAACGAACGTCTCTCCACTTGCTCAGTTCTGAGAGATAAGTGTGTGTGAAAGCCGTCCTTCACCTAGCTTGTTGGGAACACAAAGTTTCTTTTCAGTTGCAAACTCCATTCCATACATATATATGGGGAGGTACTAGCTCCAACTCGGTTCGACAGTGAAAACTGCAGGTACTTCAAACCGGCACTAGGAAACAGACTGAGAAATCAGAGAAAAAGTGTCTCCTGCAACCCGTTCCCTTGGTGCTAGATGAACGAACGTCTCTCCACTTGCTCAGTTCTGAGAGATAAGTGTGTGTGAAAGCCGTCCTTCAACTTGCTTGTTGGGAACACAAAGTTTCTTTTCAGTTGCAAACTCCATTCCATACATATATATGGGGAGGGACTAGCTCCAACTCGGTTTGACAGTGAAAACTGCAGGAACTTCCAACCGGCACTAGGAAACAGACTGAGAAAGCAGAGAAAAAGTGTCTCCTGCAACCCGTTCCCTTGGTGCTAGATGAACGAACGTCTCTCCACTTGCTCAGTTCTGAGAGATAATTGTGTGTGAAAGCCGTCCTTCACCTAGCTTGTTGGGAACACAAAGTTTCTTTTCAGTTGCAAACTCCATTCCATACATATATATGGGGAGGTACTAGCTCCAACTCGGTTCGACAGTGAAAACTGCAGGTACTTCAAACCGGCACTAGGAAACAGACTGAGAAAGCAGAGAAAAAGTGTCTCCTGCAACCCGATCCCTTGGTGCTAGATGAACGAACGTCTCTCCACTTGCTCAGTTCTGAGAGATAAGTGTGTGTGAAAGCCGTCCTTCACCTAGCTTGTTGGGAACACAAAGTTTCTTTTCAGTTGCAAACTCCATTCCATACATATATATGGGGAGGTACTAGCTCCAACGCTGTTTGACAGTGAAAACTGCAGGAACTTCAAACCGGCACTAGGAAACAGACTGAGAAAGCAGAGAAAAAGTGTCTCCTGCAACCCGTTCCCTTGGTGCTAGATGAACGAACGTCTCTCCACTTGCTCAGTTCTGAGAGATAAGTGTGTGTGAAAGCCGTCCTTCACCTAGCTTGTTGGGAACACAAAGTTTCTTTTCAGTTGCAAACTCCATTCCATACATATATATGGGGAGGTACTAGCTCCAACTCGGTTCGAGAGTGAAAACTGCAGGTACTTCAAACCGGCACTAGGAAACAGACTGAGAAATCAGAGAAAAAGTGTCTCCTGCAACCCGTTCCCTTGGTGCTAGATGAACGAACGTCTCTCCACTTGCTCAGTTCTGAGAGATAAGTGTGTGTGAAAGCCGTCCTTCAACTAGCTTGTTGGGAACACAAAGTTTCTTTTCAGTTGCAAACTCCATTCCATACATATATATGGGGAGGAACTAGCTCCAACTCGGTTTGACAGTGAAAACTGCAGGAACTTCAAACCGGCACTAGGAAACAGACTGAGAAAGCAGAGAAAAAGTGTCTCCTGCAACCCGTTCCCTTGGTGCTAGATGAACGAACGTCTCTCCACTTGCTCAGTTCTGAGAGATAAGTGTGTGTGAAAGCCGTCCTTCACCTAGCTTGTTGGGAACACAAAGTTTCTTTTCAGTTGCAAACTCCATTCCATACATATATATGGGGAGGAACTAGCTCCAACTCGGTTTGACAGTGAAAACTGCAGGAACTTCCAACCGGCACTAGGAAACAGACTGAGAAAGCAGAGAAAAAGTGTCTCCTGCAACCCGTTCCCTTGGTGCTAGATGAACGAACGTCTCTCCACTTGCTCAGTTCTGAGAGATAAGTGTGTGTGAAAGCCGTCCTTCACCTAGCTTGTTGGGAACACAAAGTTTCTTTTCAGTTGCAAATTCCATTCCATACATATATATGGGGAGGTACTAGCTCCAACTCGGTTTCACAGTGAAAACTGCAGGAACTTCAAATCGGCACTAGGAAACAGACTGAGAAATCAGAGAAAAAGTGTCTCCTGCAACCCGTTCCCTTGGTGCTAGATGAACGAACGTCTCTCCACTTGCTCAGTTCTGAGAGATAAGTGTGTGTGAAAGCCGTCCTTCAACTAGCTTGTTGGGAACACAAAGTTTCTTTTCAGTTGCAAACTCCATTCCATACATATATATGGGGAGGAACTAGCTCCAACTCGGTTTGACAGTGAAAAATGCAGGAACATCAAACCGGCACTAGGAAACAGACTGAGAAAGCAGAGAAAAAGTGTCTCCTGCAACCCGTTCCCTTGTTGCTAGATGAACGAACGTCTCTCCACTTGCTCAGTTCTGAGAGATAATTGTGAGTGAAAGCCGTCCTTCACCTAGCTTGTTGGGAACACAAAGTTTCTTTTCAGTTGCAAACTCCATTCCATACATATATATGGGGACGAACTAGCTCCAACTCGGTTTGACAGTGAAAACTGCAGGAACTTCAAACCGGCACTAGGAAACAGACTGAGAAAGCAGAGAAATAGTGTCTCCTGCAACCCGTTCCCTTGGTGCTAGATGAACGAACGTCTCTCCACTTGCTCAGTTCTGAGAGATAAGTGTGTGTGAAAGCCGTCCTTCACCTAGCTTGTTGGGAACACAAAGTTTCTTTTCAGTTGCAAACTCCATTCCATACATATATATGGGGAGGTACTAGCTCCAACTCGGTTTCACAGTGAAAACTGCAGGAACTTCCAACCGGCACTAGGAAACAGACTGAGAAAGCAGAGAAAAAGTGTCTCCTGCAACCCGTTCCCTTGGTGCTAGATGAACGAACGTCTCTCCACTTGCTCAGTTCTGAGAGATAAGTGTGTGTGAAAGCCGTCCTTCACCTAGCTTGTTGGGAACACAAAGTTTCTTTTCAGTTGCAAATTCCATTCCATACATATATATGGGGAGGTACTAGCTCCAACTCGGTTTCACAGTGAAAACTGCAGGAACTTCAAATCGGCACTAGGAAACAGACTGAGAAATCAGAGAAAAAGTGTCTCCTGCAACCCGTTCCCTTGGTGCTAGATGAACGAACGTCTCTCCACTTGCTCAGTTCTGAGAGATAAGTGTGTGTGAAAGCCGTCCTTCAACTAGCTTGTTGGGAACACAAAGTTTCTTTTCAGTTGCAAACTCCATTCCATACATATATATGGGGAGGAACTAGCTCCAACTCGGTTTGACAGTGAAAAATGCAGGAACATCAAACCGGCACTAGGAAACAGACTGAGAAAGCAGAGAAAAAGTGTCTCCTGCAACCCGTTCCCTTGTTGCTAGATGAACGAACGTCTCTCCACTTGCTCAGTTCTGAGAGATAATTGTGAGTGAAAGCCGTCCTTCACCTAGCTTGTTGGGAACACAAAGTTTCTTTTCAGTTGCAAACTCCATTCCATACATATATATGGGGAGGTACTAGCTCCAACGCTGTTTGACAGTGAAAACTGCAGGAACTTCCAACCGGCACTAGGAAACAGACTGAGAAAGCAGAGAAAAAGTGTCTCCTGCAACCCGTTCCCTTGGTGCTAGATGAACGAACGTCTCTCCACTTGCTCAGTTCTGAGAGATAAGTGTGTGTGAAAGCCGTCCTTCACCTAGCTTGTTGGGAACACAAAGTTTCTTTTCAGTTGCAAACTCCATTCCATACATATATATGGGGAGGTACTAGCTCCAACTCGGTTCGACAGTGAAAACTGCAGGTACTTCAAACCGGCACTAGGAAACAGACTGAGAAATCAGAGAAAAAGTGTCTCCTGCAACCCGTTCCCTTGGTGCTAGATGAACGAACGTCTCTCCACTTGCTCAGTTCTGAGAGATAAGTGTGTGTGAAAGCCGTCCTTCAACTTGCTTGTTGGGAACACAAAGTTTCTTTTCAGTTGCAAACTCCATTCCATACATATATATGGGGAGGGACTAGCTCCAACTCGGTTTGACAGTGAAAACTGCAGGAACTTCCAACCGGCACTAGGAAACAGACTGAGAAAGCAGAGAAAAAGTGTCTCCTGCAACCCGTTCCCTTGGTGCTAGATGAACGAACGTCTCTCCACTTGCTCAGTTCTGAGAGATAATTGTGTGTGAAAGCCGTCCTTCACCTAGCTTGTTGGGAACACAAAGTTTCTTTTCAGTTGCAAACTCCATTCCATACATATATATGGGGAGGTACTAGCTCCAACTCGGTTCGACAGTGAAAACTGCAGGTACTTCAAACCGGCACTAGGAAACAGACTGAGAAAGCAGAGAAAAAGTGTCTCCTGCAACCCGTTCCCTTGGTGCTAGATGAACGAACGTCTCTCCACTTGCTCAGTTCTGAGAGATAAGTGTGTGTGAAAGCCGTCCTTCACCTAGCTTGTTGGGAACACAAAGTTTCTTTTCAGTTGCAAACTCCATTCCATACATATATATGGGGAGGTACTAGCTCCAACGCTGTTTGACAGTGAAAACTGCAGGAACTTCAAACCGGCACTAGGAAACAGACTGAGAAAGCAGAGAAAAAGTGTCTCCTGCAACCCGTTCCCTTGGTGCTAGATGAACGAACGTCTCTCCACTTGCTCAGTTCTGAGAGATAAGTGTGTGTGAAAGCCGTCCTTCACCTAGCTTGTTGGGAACACAAAGTTTCTTTTCAGTTGCAAACTCCATTCCATACATATATATGGGGAGGTACTAGCTCCAACTCGGTTCGAGAGTGAAAACTGCAGGTACTTCAAACCGGCACTAGGAAACAGACTGAGAAATCAGAGAAAAAGTGTCTCCTGCAACCCGTTCCCTTGGTGCTAGATGAACGAACGTCTCTCCACTTGCTCAGTTCTGAGAGATAAGTGTGTGTGAAAGCCGTCCTTCAACTAGCTTGTTGGGAACACAAAGTTTCTTTTCAGTTGCAAACTCCATTCCATACATATATATGGGGAGGAACTAGCTCCAACTCGGTTTGACAGTGAAAACTGCAGGAACTTCCAACCGGCACTAGGAAACAGACTGAGAAAGCAGAGAAAAAGTGTCTCCTGCAACCCGTTCCCTTGGTGCTAGATGAACGAACGTCTCTCCACTTGCTCAGTTCTGAGAGATAATTGTGTGTGAAAGCCGTCCTTCACCTAGCTTGTTGGGAACACAAAGTTTCTTTTCAGTGGCAAACTCCATTCCATACATATATATGGGGAGGTACTAGCTCCAACTCGGTTCGACAGTGAAAACTGCAGGTACTTCAAACCGGCACTAGGAAACAGACTGAGAAAGCAGAGAAAAAGTGTCTCCTGCAACCCGATCCCTTGGTGCTAGATGAACGAACGTCTCTCCACTTGCTCAGTTCTGAGAGATAAGTGTGTGTGAAAGCCGTCCTTCACCTAGCTTGTTGGGAACACAAAGTTTCTTTTCAGTTGCAAACTCCATTCCATACATATATATGGGGACGAACTAGCTCCAACTCGGTTTGACAGTGAAAACTGCAGGAACTTCAAACCGGCACTAGGAAACAGACTGAGAAAGCAGAGAAATAGTGTCTCCTGCAACCCGTTCCCTTGGTGCTAGATGAACGAACGTCTCTCCACTTGCTCAGTTCTGAGAGATAAGTGTGTGTGAAAGCCGTCCTTCACCTAGCTTGTTGGGAACACAAAGTTTCTTTTCAGTTGCAAACTCCATTCCATACATATATATGGGGAGGTACTAGCTCCAACTCGGTTTCACAGTGAAAACTGCAGGAACTTCCAACCGGCACTAGGAAACAGACTGAGAAAGCAGAGAAAAAGTGTCTCCTGCAACCCGTTCCCTTGGTGCTAGATGAACGAACGTCTCTCCACTTGCTCAGTTCTGAGAGATAAGTGTGTGTGAAAGCCGTCCTTCACCTAGCTTGTTGGGAACACAAAGTTTCTTTTCAGTTGCAAATTCCATTCCATACATATATATGGGGAGGTACTAGCTCCAACTCGGTTTCACAGTGAAAACTGCAGGAACTTCAAATCGGCACTAGGAAACAGACTGAGAAATCAGAGAAAAAGTGTCTCCTGCAACCCGTTCCCTTGGTGCTAGATGAACGAACGTCTCTCCACTTGCTCAGTTCTGAGAGATAAGTGTGTGTGAAAGCCGTCCTTCAACTAGCTTGTTGGGAACACAAAGTTTCTTTTCAGTTGCAAACTCCATTCCATACATATATATGGGGAGGAACTAGCTCCAACTCGGTTTGACAGTGAAAAATGCAGGAACATCAAACCGGCACTAGGAAACAGACTGAGAAAGCAGAGAAAAAGTGTCTCCTGCAACCCGTTCCCTTGTTGCTAGATGAACGAACGTCTCTCCACTTGCTCAGTTCTGAGAGATAATTGTGAGTGAAAGCCGTCCTTCACCTAGCTTGTTGGGAACACAAAGTTTCTTTTCAGTTGCAAACTCCATTCCATACATATATATGGGGACGAACTAGCTCCAACTCGGTTTGACAGTGAAAACTGCAGGAACTTCAAACCGGCACTAGGAAACAGACTGAGAAAGCAGAGAAATAGTGTCTCCTGCAACCCGTTCCCTTGGTGCTAGATGAACGAACGTCTCTCCACTTGCTCAGTTCTGAGAGATAAGTGTGTGTGAAAGCCGTCCTTCACCTAGCTTGTTGGGAACACAAAGTTTCTTTTCAGTTGCAAACTCCATTCCATACATATATATGGGGAGGTACTAGCTCCAACTCGGTTTCACAGTGAAAACTGCAGGAACTTCCAACCGGCACTAGGAAACAGACTGAGAAAGCAGAGAAAAAGTGTCTCCTGCAACCCGTTCCCTTGGTGCTAGATGAACGAACGTCTCTCCACTTGCTCAGTTCTGAGAGATAAGTGTGTGTGAAAGCCGTCCTTCACCTAGCTTGTTGGGAACACAAAGTTTCTTTTCAGTTGCAAATTCCATTCCATACATATATATGGGGAGGTACTAGCTCCAACTCGGTTTCACAGTGAAAACTGCAGGAACTTCAAATCGGCACTAGGAAACAGACTGAGAAATCAGAGAAAAAGTGTCTCCTGCAACCCGTTCCCTTGGTGCTAGATGAACGAACGTCTCTCCACTTGCTCAGTTCTGAGAGATAAGTGTGTGTGAAAGCCGTCCTTCAACTAGCTTGTTGGGAACACAAAGTTTCTTTTCAGTTGCAAACTCCATTCCATACATATATATGGGGAGGAACTAGCTCCAACTCGGTTTGACAGTGAAAAATGCAGGAACATCAAACCGGCACTAGGAAACAGACTGAGAAAGCAGAGAAAAAGTGTCTCCTGCAACCCGTTCCCTTGTTGCTAGATGAACGAACGTCTCTCCACTTGCTCAGTTCTGAGAGATAATTGTGAGTGAAAGCCGTCCTTCACCTAGCTTGTTGGGAACACAAAGTTTCTTTTCAGTTGCAAACTCCATTCCATACATATATATGGGGAGGTACTAGCTCCAACGCTGTTTGACAGTGAAAACTGCAGGAACTTCCAACCGGCACTAGGAAACAGACTGAGAAAGCAGAGAAAAAGTGTCTCCTGCAACCCGTTCCCTTGGTGCTAGATGAACGAACGTCTCTCCACTTGCTCAGTTCTGAGAGATAAGTGTGTGTGAAAGCCGTCCTTCACCTAGCTTGTTGGGAACACAAAGTTTCTTTTCAGTTGCAAACTCCATTCCATACATATATATGGGGAGGTACTAGCTCCAACTCGGTTCGACAGTGAAAACTGCAGGTACTTCAAACCGGCACTAGGAAACAGACTGAGAAAGCAGAGAAAAAGTGTCTCCTGCAACCCGTTCCCTTGGTGCTAGATGAACGAACGTCTCTCCAATTGCTCAGTTCTGAGAGATAAGTGTGTGTGAAAGCCGTGCTTCACCTAGCTTGTTGGGAACACAAAGTTTCTTTTCAGTTGCAAATTCCATTCCATACATATATATGGGGAGGTACTAGCTCCAACTCGGTTTTACAGTGAAAACTGCAGGAACTTCAAACCGGCACTAGGAAACAGACTGAGAAATCAGAGAAAAAGTGTCTCCTGCAACCCGTTCCCTTGGTGCTAGATGAACGAACGTCTCTCCACTTGCTCAGTTCTGAGAGATAAATGTGTGTGAAAGCCGTCCTTCAACTAGCTTGTTGGGAACACAAAGTTTCTTTTCAGTTGCAAACTCCATTCCATACATATATATGGGGAGGAACTAGCTCCAACTCGGTTTGACAGTGAAAACTGCAGGAACTTCCAACCGGCACTAGGAAACAGACTGAGAAAGCAGAGAAAAAGTGTCTCCTGCAAACCGTTCCCTTGGTGCTAGATGAACGAACGTCTCTCCACTTGCTCAGTTCTGAGAGATAAGTGTGTGTGAAAGCCGTCCTTCACCTAGCTTGTTGGGAACACAAAGTTTCTTTTCAGTTGCAAACTCCATTCCATACATATATATGGGGAGGTACTAGCTCCAACTCGGTTCGACAGTGAAAACTGCAGGTACTTCAAACCGGCACTAGGAAACAGACTGAGAAAGCAGAGAAAAAGTGTCTCCTGCAACCCGATCCCTTGGTGCTAGATGAACGAACGTCTCTCCACTTGCTCAGTTCTGAGAGATAAGTGTGTGTGAAAGCCGTCCTTCACCTAGCTTGTTGGGAACACAAAGTTGCTTTTCAGTTGCAAACTCCATTCCATACATATATATGGGGACGAACTAGCTCCAACTCGGTTTGACAGTGAAAACTGCAGGAACTTCAAACCGGCACTAGGAAACAGACTGAGAAAGCAGAGAAAAAGTGTCTCCTGCAACCCGTTCCCTTGGTGCTAGATGAACGAACGTCTCTCCACTTGCTCAGTTCTGAGAGATAAGTGTGTGTGAAAGCCGTCCTTCACCTAGCTTGTTGGGAACACAAAGTTTCTTTTCAGTTGCAAACTCCATTCCATACATATATATGGGGAGGTACTAGCTCCAACGCGGTTTGACAGTGAAAACTGCAGGAACATCCAACCGGCACTAGGAAACAGACTGAGAAAGCAGAGAAAAAGTGTCTCCTGCAACCCGTTCCCTTGGTGCTAGATGAACGAACGTCTCTCCACTTGCTCAGTTCTGAGAGATAAGTGTGTGTGAAAGCCGTACTTCACCTAGCTTGTTGGGAACACAAAGTTTCTTTTCAGTTGCAAACTCCATTCCATACATATATATGGGGAGGTACTAGCTCCAACTCGGTTCGACAGTGAAAACTGCAGGTACTTCAAACCGGCACTAGGAAACAGAATGAGAAAGCAGAGAAAAAGTGTCTCCTGCAACCCGTTCCCTTGGTGCTAGATGAACGAACGTCTCTCCACTTGCTCAGTTCTGAGAGATAAGTGTGTGTGAAAGCCGTCCTTCACCTAGCTTGTTGGGAACACAAAGTTTCTTTTCAGTTGCAAACTCCATTCCATACATATATATGGGGACGAACTAGCTCCAACTCGGTTTGACAGTGAAAACTGCAGGAACTTCAAACCGGCACTAGGAAACAGACTGAGAAAGCAGAGAAAAAGTGTCTCCTGCAACCCGTTCCCTTGGTGCTAGATGAACGAACGTCTCTCCACTTGCTCAGTTCTGAGAGATAAGTGTGTGTGAAAGCCGTCCTTCACCTAGCTTGTTGGGAACACAAAGTTTCTTTTCAGTTGCAAACTCCATTCCATACATATATATGGGGAGGTAGAAGCTCCAACTCGGATTTACAGTGCAAACTGCAGGAACTTCCAACCGGCACTAGGAAACAGACTGAGAAAGCAGAGGAAAAGTTTCTCCTGCAACCCGTTCCATTGGTGCTAGATGAACGAACGTCTCTCCACTTGCTCAGTTCTGAGAGATAAGTGTGTGTGAAAGCCGTCCTTCACCTAGCTTGTTGGGAACACAAAGTTTCTTTTCAGTTGCAAACTCCATTCCATACATATATATGGGGAGGTACTAGCTCCAACTCGGTTTTAAAGTGAAAACTGCAGGAACTTCAAACCGGCACTAGGTAACAGACTGAGAAAGCAGAGAAAAAGTGTCTCCTGCAACCCGTTCCCTTGGTGCTAGATGAACGAACGTCTCTCCACTTGCTCAGTTCTGAGAGATAAGTGTGTATGAAAGCCGTCCTTCAACTAGCTTGTTGGGAACACAAAGTTTCTTTTCAGTTGCAAACTCCATTCCATACATATATATGGGGAGGTACTAGCTCCAACTCGGTTCGACAGTGAAAACTGCAGGTACTTCAAACCGGCACTAGGAAATAGACTGAGAAAGCAGAGAAAAAGTGTCTCCTGCAACCCGTTCCCTTGGTGCTAGATGAACGAACGTCTCTCCACTTGCTCAGTTCTGAGAGATAAGTGTGTGTGAAAGCCGTCCTTCACCTAGCTTGTTGGGAACACAAAGTTTCTTTTCAGTTGCAAACTCCATTCCATACATATATATGGGGACGAACTAGCTCCAACTCGGTTTGACAGTGAAAACTGCAGGAACTTCAAACCGGCACTAGGAAACAGACTGAGAAAGCAGAGAAAAAGTGTCTCCTGCAACCCGTTCCCTTGGTACTAGATGAACGAACGTCTCTCCACTTGCTCAGTTCTGAGAGATAAGTGTGTGTGAAAGCCGTCCTTCACCTAGCTTGTTGGGAACACAAAGTTCCTTTTCAGTTGCAAACTCCATTCCATACATATATATGGGGAGGTACTAGCTCCAACTCGGTTCGACAGTGAAAATTGCAGGAACTTCAAACCGGCACTAGGAAACAGACTGAGAAAGCAGAGAAAAGTGTCTCATGCAACCCGTTTCCTTGGTGCTAGATGAACGAACGTCTCTCCACTTGCTCAGTTCTGAGAGATAAGTGTGTGTGAAAGCCGTCCTTCACATAGCTTGTTGGGAACACAAAGTTTCTTTTCAGTGGCAAACTCCATTCCATACATATATATGGGGACGAACTAGCTCCAACTCGGTTTGACAGTGAAAACTGCAGGAACTTCAAACCGGCACTAGGAAACAGACTGAGAAAGCAGAGAAAAAGTGTCTCCTGCAACCCGTTCCCTTGGTGCTAGATGAACGAACGTCTCTCCACTTGCTCAGTTCTGAGAGATAAGTGTGTGTGAAAGCCGTCCTTCACCTAGCTTGTTGGGAACACAAAGTTTCTTTTCAGTTGCAAACTCCATTCCATACATATATATGGGGAGGTACTAGATCCAACTCGGTTCGACAGTGAAAACTGCAGGTACTTCAAACCGGCACTAGGAAACAGACTGAGAAAGAAGAGAAAAAGTGTCTCCTGCAACCCTTTCCCTTGGTGCTAGATGAACGAACGTCTCTCCACTTGCTCAGTTCTGAGAGATAAGTGTGTGTGAAAGCCGTCCTTCACCTAGCTTGTTGGGAACACAAAGTTTCTTTTCAGTTGCAAACTCCATTCCATACATTTATATGGGGAGGTACTAGCTCCAACTCGGTTTGACAGTGAAAACTGCAGGAACTTCAAACCGGCACTAGGAAACAGACTGAGAAATCAGAGAAAAAGTGTCTCCTGCAACCCGTTCCCTTGGTGCTAGATGAACGAACGTCTCTACACTTGCTGAGTTCTGAGAGATAAGTGTGTGTGAAAGCCGTCCTTCAACAAGCTTGTTGGGAACACAAAGTTTCTTTTCAATTGCAAACTCCATTCCATACATATACATGGGGAGGAACTAGCTCCAACTCGGTTTGACAGTGAAAACTGCAGGAACTTCAAACCGGCACTAGGAAACAGACTGAGAAATCAGAGAAAAAGTGTCTCCTGCAACCCGTTCCCTTGGTGCTAGATGAACGAACGTCTCTCCACTTGCTCAGTTCTGAGAGATAAGTGTGTGTGAAAGCCGTCCTTCACCTAGCTTGTTGGGAACACAAAGTTTCTTTTCAGTTGCAAACTCCATTCCATACATATATATGGGGAGGTACTAGCTCCAACGCGGTTTGACAGTGAAAACTGCAGGAACTTCCAACCGGCACTAGGAAACAGACTGAGAAAGCAGAGAAAAAGTGTCTCCTGCAACCCGTTCCCTTGGTGCTAGATGAACGAACGTCTCTCCACTTGCTCAGTTCTGAGAGATAAGTGTGTGTGAAAGCCGTCCTTCACCTAGCTTGTTGGGAACACAAAGTTTCTTTTCAGTTGCAAACTCCATTCCATACATATATATGGGGAGGTACTAGCTCCAACTCGGTTCGACAGTGAAAACTGCAGGTACTTCAAACCGGCACTAGGAAACAGACTGAGAAAGCAGAGAAAAAGTGTCTCCTGCAACCCGTTCCCTTGGTGCTAGATGAACGAACGTCTCTCCACTTGCTCAGTTCTGAGAGATAAGTGTGTGTGAAAGCCGTCCTTCACCTAGCTTGTTGGGAACACAAAGTTTCTTTTCAGTTGCAAACTCCATTCCATACATTTATATGGGGAGGTACTAGCTCCAACTCGGTTTGACAGTGAAAACTGCAGGAACTTCAAACCGGCACTAGGAAACAGACTGAGAAAGCAGAGAAAAAGTGTCTCCTGCAACCCGTTCCCTTGGTGCTAGATGAACGAACGTCTCTCCACTTGCTCAGTTCTGAGAGATAAGTGTGTGTGAAAGCCGTGCTTCACCTAGCTTGTTGGGAACACAAAGTTTCTTTTCAGTTGCAAATTCCATTCCATACATATATATGGGGAGGTACTAGCTCCAACTCGGTTTTACAGTGAAAACTGCAGGAACTTCAAACCGGCACTAGGAAACAGACTGAGAAATCAGAGAAAAAGTGTCTCCTGCAACCCGTTCCCTTGGTGCTAGATGAACGAACGTCTCTCCACTTGCTCAGTTCTGAGAGATAAGTGTGTGTGAAAGCCGTCCCTCAACTAGCTTGTTTGGAACACAAAGTTTCTTTTCAGTTGCAAACTCCATTCCATACATATATATGGGGAGGAACTAGCTCCAACTCGGTTTGACAGTGAAAACTGCAGGAACTTCCAACCGGCACTAGGAAACAGACTGAGAAAGCAGAGAAAAAGTGTCTCCTGCAACCCGTTCCCTTGGTGCTAGATGAACGAACGTCTCTCCACTTGCTCAGTTCTGAGAGATAAGTGTGTGTGAAAGCCGTCATTCACCTAGCTTGTTGGGAACACAAAGTTTCTTTTCAGTTGCAAACTCCATTCCATACATATATATGGGGAGGTACTAGCTCCAACTCGGTTCGACAGTGAAAACTGCAGGTACTTCAAACCGGCACTAGGAAACAGACTGAGAAAGCAGAGAAAAAGTGTCTCCTGCAACCCGATCCCTTGGTGCTAGATGAACGAACGTCTCTCGACTTGCTCAGTTCTGAGAGATAAGTGTGTGTGAAAGCCGTCCTTCACCTAGCTTGTTGGGAACACAAAGTTTCTTTTCAGTTGCAAACTCCATTCCATACATATATATGGGGACGAACTAGCTCCAACTCGGTTTGACAGTGAAAACTGCAGGAACTTCAAACCGGCACTAGGAAACAGACTGAGAAAGCAGAGAAAAAGTGTCTCCTGCAACCCGTTCCCTTGGTGCTAGATGAACGAACGTCTCTCCACTTGCTCAGTTCTGAGAGATAAGTGTGTGTGAAAGCCGTCCTTCACCTAGCTTGTTGGGAACACAAAGTTTCTTTTCAGTTGCAAACTCCATTCCATACATATATATGGGGAGGTACTAGCTCCAACGCGGTTTGACAGTGAAAACTGCAGGAACTTCCAACCGGCACTAGGAAACAGACTGAGAAAGCAGAGAAAAAGTGTCTCCTGCAACCCGTTCCCTTGGTGCTAGATGAACGAACGTCTCTCCACTTGCTCAGTTCTGAGAGATAAGTGTGTGTGAAAGCCGTACTTCACCTAGCTTGTTGGGAACACAAAGTTTCTTTTCAGTTGCAAACTCCATTCCATACATATATATGGGGAGGTACTAGCTCCAACTCGGTTCGACAGTGAAAACTGCAGGTACTTCAAACCGGCACTAGGAAACAGACTGAGAAAGCAGAGAAAAAGTGTCTCCTGCAACCCGTTCCCTTGGTGCTAGATGAACGAACGTCTCTCCACTTGCTCAGTTCTGAGAGATAAGTGTGTGTGAAAGCCGTCCTTCACCTAGCTTGTTGGGAACACAAAGTTTCTTTTCAGTTGCAAACTCCATTCCATACATATATATGGGGACGAACTAGCTCCAACTCGGTTTGACAGTGAAAACTGCAGGAACTTCAAACCGGCACTAGGAAACAGACTGAGAAAGCAGAGAAAAAGTGTCTCCTGCAACCCGTTCCCTTGGTGCTAGATGAACGAACGTCTCTCCACTTCCTCAGTTCTGAGAGATAAGTGTGTGTGAAAGCCGTCCTTCACCTAGCTTGTTGGGAACACAAAGTTTCTTTTCAGTTGCAAACTCCATTCCATACATATATATGGGGAGGTAGAAGCTCCAACTCGGATTTACAGTGCAAACTGCAGGAACTTCCAACCGGCACTAGGAAACAGACTGAGAAAGCAGAGGAAAAGTTTCTCCTGCAACCCGTTCCATTGGTGCTAGATGAACGAACGTCTCTCCACTTGCTCAGTTCTGAGAGATAAGTGTGTGTGAAAGCCGTCCTTCACCTAGCTTGTTGGGAACACAAAGTTTCTTTTCAGTTGCAAACTCCATTCCATACATATATATGGGGAGGTACTAGCTCCAACTCGGTTTTAAAGTGAAAACTGCAGGAACTTCAAACCGGCACTAGGTAACAGACTGAGAAAGCAGAGAAAAAGTGTCTCCTGCAACCCGTTCCCTTGGTGCTAGATGAACGAACGTCTCTCCACTTGCTCAGTTCTGAGAGATAAGTGTGTATGAAAGCCGTCCTTCACCTAGCTTGTTGGGAACACAAAGTTTCTTTTCAGTTGCAAACTCCATTCCATACATATATATGGGGAGGTACTAGCTCCAACTCGGTTCGACAGTGAAAACTGCAGGTACTTCAAACCGGCACTAGGAAACAGACTGAGAAAGCAGAGAAAAAGTGTCTCCTGCAACCCGTTCCCTTGGTGCTAGATGAACGAACGTCTCTCCACTTGCTCAGTTCTGAGAGATAAGTGTGTGTGAAAGCCGTCCTTCACCTAGCTTGTTGGGAACACAAAGTTTCTTTTCAGTTGCAAACTCCATTCCATACATATATATGGGGACGAACTAGCTCCAACTCGGTTTGACAGTGAAACCTGCAGGAACTTCAAACCGGCACTAGGAAACAGACTGAGAAAGCAGAGAAAAAGTGTCTCCTGCAAACCGTTCCCTTGGTACTAGATGAACGAACGTCTCTCCACTTGCTCAGTTCTGAGAGATAAGTGTGTGTGAAAGCCGTCCTTCACCTAGCTTGTTGGGAACACAAAGTTTCTTTTCAGTGGCAAACTCCATTCCATACATATATATGGGGAGGAACTAGCTCCAACTCGGTTTGACAGTGAAAACTGCAGGAACTTCAAACCGGCACTAGGAAACAGACTGAGAAAGCAGAGAAAAAGTGTCTCCTGCAACCCGTTCCCTTGGTGCTAGATGAACGAACGTCTCTCCACTTGCTCAGTTCTGAGAGATAAGTGTGTGTGAAAGCCGTCCTTCACCTAGCTTGTTGGGAACACAAAGTTTCTTTTCAGTTGCAAACTCCATTCCATACATATATATGGGGAGGTACTAGATCCAACTCGGTTCGACAGTGAAAACTGCAGGTACTTCAAACCGGCACTAGGAAACAGACTGAGAAAGAAGAGAAAAAGTGTCTCCTGCAACCCTTTCCCTTGGTGCTAGATGAACGAACGTCTCTCCACTTGCTCAGTTCTGAGAGATAAGTGTGTGTGAAAGCCGTCCTTCACCTAGCTTGTTGGGAACACAAAGTTTCTTTTCAGTTGCAAACTCCATTCCATACATTTATATGGGGAGGTACTAGCTCCAACTCGGTTTGACAGTGAAAACTGCAGGAACTTCAAACCGGCACTAGGAAACAGACTGAGAAATCAGAGAAAAAGTGTCTCCTGCAACCCGTTCCCTTGGTGCTAGATGAACGAACGTCTCTACACTTGCTGAGTTCTGAGAGATAAGTGTGTGTGAAAGCCGTCCTTCAACAAGCTTGTTGGGAACACAAAGTTTCTTTTCAATTGCAAACTCCATTCCATACATATACATGGGGAGGAACTAGCTCCAACTCGGTTTGACAGTGAAAACTGCAGGAACATCAAACCGGCACTAGGAAACAGACTGAGAAAGCAGAGAAAAAGTGTCTCCTGCAACCCGTTCCCTTGGTGCTAGATGAACGAACGTCTCTTCACTTGCTCAGTTCTGAGAGATATGTGTGTGTGAAAGCCGTCCTTCACCTAGCTTGTTGGGAACACAAAGTTTCTTTTCAGTTGCAAACTCCATTCCATACATATATATGGGGAGGTACTAGCTCCAACGCGGTTTGACAGTGAAAACTGCAGGAACTTCCAACCGGCACTAGGAAACAGACTGAGAAAGCAGAGAAAAAGTGTCTCCTGCAACCCGTTCCCTTGGTGCTAGATGAACGAACGTCTCTCCACTTGCTCAGTTCTGAGAGATAAGTGTGTGTGAAAGCCGTCCTTCACCTAGCTTGTTGGGAACACAAAGTTTCTTTTCAGTTGCAAACTCCATTCCATACATATATATGGGGAGGTACTAGCTCCAACTCGGTTCGACAGTGAAAACTGCAGGTACTTCAAACCGGCACTAGGAAACAGACTGAGAAAGCAGAGAAAAAGTGTCTCCTGCAACCCGTTCCCTTGGTGCTAGATGAACGAACGTCTCTCCACTTGCTCAGTTCTGAGAGATAAGTGTGTGTGAAAGCCGTCCTTCACCTAGCTTGTTGGGAACACAAAGTTTCTTTTCAGTTGCAAACTCCATTCCATACATATATATGGGGAGGTACTAGCTCCAACGCTGTTTGACAGTGAAAACTGCAGGAACTTCCAACCGGCACTAGGAAACAGACTGAGAAAGCAGAGAAAAAGTGTCTCCTGCAACCCGTTCCCTTGGTGCTAGATGAACGAACGTCTCTCCACTTGCTCAGTTCTGAGAGATAAGTGTGTGTGAAAGCCGTCCTTCACCTAGCTTGTTGGGAACACAAAGTTTCTTTTCAGTTGCAAACTCCATTCCATACATATATATGGGGAGGTACTAGCTCCAACTCGGTTCGACAGTGAAAACTGCAGGTACTTCAAACCGGCACTAGGAAACAGACTGAGAAAGCAGAGAAAAAGTGTCTCCTGCAACCCGTTCCCTTGGTGCTAGCTGAACGAACGTCTCTCCACTTGCTCAGTTCTGAGAGATAAGTGTGTGTGAAAGCCGTCCTTCACCTAGCTTGTTGGGAACACAAAGATTCTTTTCAGTTGCAAACTCCATTCCATACATTTATATGGGGAGGTACTAGCTCCAACTCGGTTTGACAGTGAAAACTGCAGGAACTTCAAACCGGCACTAGGAAACAGACTGAGAAATCAGAGAAAAAGTGTCTCCTGCAACCCGTTCCCTTGGTGCTAGATGAACGAACGTCTCTCCACTTGCTCAGTTCTGAGAGATAAGTGTGTGTGAAAGCCGTACTTCAACTAGCTTGTTGGGAACACAAAGTTTCTTTTCAATTGCAAACTCCATTCCTTACATATATATGGGGAGGAACTAGCTCCAACTCGGTTTGACAGTGAAAACTGCAGGAACATCAAACCGGCACTAGGAAACAGACTGAGAAAGCAGAGAAAAAGTGTCTCCTGCAACCCGTTCCCTTGGTGCTAGATGAACGAACGTCTCTCCACTTGCTCAGTTCTGAGAGATAAGTGAGTGTGAAAGCCGTCCTTCATCTAGCTTGTTGGGAACACAAAGATTCTTTTCAGTTGCAAACTCCATTCCATACATATATATGGGGAGGTACTAGCTCCAACGCGGTTTGACAGTGAAAACTGCCGGAACTTCCAACCGGCACTAGGAAACAGACTGAGAAAGCAGAGAAAATGTGTCTCCTGCAACCCGTTCCCTTGGTGCTAGATGAACGAACGTCTCTCCACTTGCTCAGTTCTGAGAGATAAGTGTGTGTGAAAGCCGTCCTTCACCTAGCTTGTTGGGAACACAAAGTTTCTTTTCAGTTGCAAACTCCATTCCATACATATATATGGGGAGGTACTAGCTCCAACTCGGTTCGACAGTGAAAACTGCAGGTACTTCCAACCGGCACTAGGAAACAGACTGAGAAATCAGAGAAAAAGTGTCTCCTGCAACCCGTTCCCTTGGTGCTAGATGAACGAACGTCTCTCCACTTGCTCAGTTCTGAGAGATAAGTGTGTGTGAAAGCCGTCCTTCACCTAACTTGTTGGGAACACAAAGTTTCTTTTCAGTTGCAAACTCCATTCCATACATATATATGGGGAGGTACTAGCTCCAACTCGGTTCGACAGTGAAAACTGCAGGAACTTCAAACCGGCACTAGGAAACAGACTGAGAAAGCAGAGAAAAAGTGTCTCCTGCAACCCGTTCCCTTGGTGCTAGATGAACGAACGTCTCTCCACTTGCTCAGTTCTGAGAGATAAGTGTGTGTGAAAGCCGTCCTTCACCTAGCTTGTTGGGAACACAAAGTTTCTTTTCAGTTGCAAACTCCATTCCATACATTTATATGGGGAGGTACTAGCTCCAACTCGGTTTGACAGTGAAAACTGCAGGAACTTCAAACCGGCACTAGGAAACAGACTGAGAAAGCAGAGAAAAAGTGTCTCCTGCAACCCGTTCCCTTGGTGCTAGATGAACGAACGTCTCTCCACTTGCTCAGTTCTGAGAGATAAGTGTGTGTGAAAGCCGTCCTTCACCTAGCTTGTTGGGAACACAAAGTTTCTTTTCAGTTGCAAATTCCATTCCATACATATATATGGGGAGGTACTAGCTCCAACTCTGTTTCACAGTGAAAACTGCAGGAACTTCAAACCGGCACTAGGAAACAGACTGAGAAATCAGAGAAAAAGTGTCTCCTGCAACCCGTTCCCTTGGTGCTAGATGAACGAACGTCTCTCCACTTGCTCAGTTCTGAGAGATAAGTGTGTGTGAAAGCCGTCCTTCAACTAGCTTGTTGGGAACACAAAGTTTCTTTTCAGTTGCAAACTCCATTCCATACATATATATGGGGAGGAACTAGCTCCAACTCGGTTTGACAGTGAAAACTGCAGGAACATCAAACCGGCACTAGGAAACAGACTGAGAATGCAGAGAAAAAGTGTCTCCTGCAACCCGTTCCCTTGGTGCTAGATGAACGAACGTCTCTCCACTTGCTCAGTTCTGAGAGATAAATGTGTGTGAAAGCCGTCCTTCACCTAGCTTGTTGGGAACACAAAGTTTCTTTTCAGTTGCAAACTCCATTCCATACATATATATGGGGAGGTACTAGCTCCAACGCGGTTTGACAGTGAAAACTGCAGGAACTTCCAACCGGCACTAGGAAACAGACTGAGAAAGCAGAGAAAAAGTGTCTCCTGCAACCCGTTCCCTTGGTGCTAGATGAACGAACGTCTCTCCACTTGCTCAGTTCTGAGAGATAAGTGTGTGTGAAAGCCGTCCTTCACCTAGCTTGTTGGGAACACAAAGTTTCTTTTCAGTTGCAAACTCCATTCCATACATATATATGGGGAGGTACTAGCTCCAACTCGGTTCGACAGTGAAAACTGCAGGTACTTCAAACCGGCACTAGGAAACAGACTGAGAAAGCAGAGAAAAAGTGTCTCCTGAAACCCGTTCCCTTGGTGCTAGATGAACGAACGTCTCTCCACTTGCTCAGTTCTGAGAGATAAGTGTGTGTGAAAGCCGTCCTTCACCTAGCTTGTTGGGAACACAAAGTTTCTTTTCAGTTGCAAACTCCATTCCATACATATATATGGGGAGGTACTATCTCCAACTCGGTTCGACAGTGAAAACTGCAGGTACTTCAAACCGGCACTAGGAAACAGACTGAGAAAGCAGAGAAAAAGTGTCTCCTGCAACCCGTTCCCTTGGTTCTAGATGAACGAACGTCTCTCCACTTGCTCAGTTCTGAGAGATAAGTGTGTGTGAAAGCCGTCCTTCACCTAGCTTGTTGGGAACACAAAGTTTCTTTTCAGTTGCAAACTCCATTCCATACATTTATATGGGGAGGTACTAGCTCCAACTCGGTTTGACAGTGAAAACTGCAGGAACTTCAAACCGGCACTAGGAAACAGACTGAGAAATCAGAGAAAAAGTGTCTCCTGCAACCCGTTCCTTTGGTGCTAGATGAACGAACGTCTCTCCACTTGCTCAGTTCTGAGAGATAAGTGTGTGTGAAAGCCGTCCTTCACCTAGCTTGTTGGGAACACAAAGTTTCTTTTCAGTTGCAAATTCCATTCCATACATATATATGGGGAGGTACTAGCTCCAACTCGGTTTTACAGTGAAAACTGCAGGAACTTCAAACCGGCACTAGGAAACAGACTGAGAAATCAGAGAAAAAGTGTCTCCTGCAACCCGTTCCCTTGGTGCTAGATGAACGAACGTCTCTCCACTTGCTCAGTTCTGAGAGATAAGTGTGTGTGAAAGCCGTCCTTCACCTAGCTTGTTGGGAACACAAAGTTTCTTTTCAGTTGCAAACTCCATTCCATACATATATATGGGGAGGAACTAGCTCCAACTCGGTTTGACAGTGAAAACTGCAGGAACTTCAAACCGGCACTAGGAAACAGACTGAGAAAGCAGAGAAAAAGTGTCTCCTGCAACCCGTTCCCTTGGTGCTAGATGAACGAACGTCTCTCCACTTGCTCAGTTCTGAGAGATAAGTGTGTGTGAAAGCCGTCCTTCACCTAGCTTGTTGGGAACACAAAGTTTCTTTTCAGTTGCAAACTCCATTCCATACATATATATGGGGAGGTACTAGCTCCAACGCGGTTTGACAGTGAAAACTGCAGGAACTTCCAACCGGCACTAGGAAACAGACTGAGAAAGCAGAGAAAAAGTGTCTCCTGCAACCCGTTCCCTTGGTGCTAGATGAACGAACGTCTCTCCACTTGCTCAGTTCTGAGAGATAAGTGTGTGTGAAAGCCGTCCTTCACCTAGCTTGTTGGGAACACAAAGTTTCTTTTCAGTTGCAAACTCCATTCCATACATATATATGGGGAGGTACTAGCTCCAACTCGGTTCGACAGTGAAAACTGCAGGTACTTCAAACCGGCACTAGGAAACAGTCTGAGAAAGCAGAGAAAAAGTGTCTCCTGCAACCCGTTCCCTTGGTGCTAGATGAACGAACGTCTCTCCACTTGCTCTGTTCTGAGAGATAAGTGTGTGTGAAAGCCGTCCTTCACCTAGCTTGTTGGGAACACAAAGTTTCTTTTCAGTTGCAAACTCCATTCCATACATATATATGGGGAGGTAGAAGCTCCAACTCGGTTTTACAGTGAAAACTGCAGGAACTTCAAACCGGCACTAGGAAACAGTCTGAGAAAGCAGAGAAAAAGTGTCTCCTGCAACTCGTTCCCCTGGTGCTAGATGAACGAACGTCTCTCCACTTGCTCAGTTCTGAGAGATAAGTGTGTGTGAAAGCCGTCCTTCACCTAGCTTGTTGGGAACACAAAGTTTCTTTTCAGTTGCAAACTCCATTCCATACATATATATGGGGAGGTAGAAGCTCCAACTCGGTTTTACAGTGAAAACTGCAGGAACTTCAAACCGGCACTAGGAAACAGACTGAGAAACAGAGAAAAAGTGTCTCCTACAACCCGTTCCCTTGGTGCTAGATGAACGAACGTCTCTCCACTTGCTGAGTTCTGAGAGATAAGTGTGTGTGAAAGCCGTCCTTCACCCAGCTTGTTGGGAACACAAAGTTTCTTTTTATTTGCAAACTCCATTCCATACATATATATGGGGAGCTACCAGCTCCAACTCGGTTTGACAGTGAAAACTGCAGGAACTTCAAACCGGCACTAGGAAACAGACTGAGAAAGTAGAGAAAAAGTGTCTCCTGCAACCCGTTCCCTTGGTGCTAGATGAACGAACGTCTCTCCACTTGCTCTGTTCTGAGAGATAAGTGTGTGTGAAAGCCGTCCTTCACCTAGCTTGTTGGGAACACAAAGTTTCTTTTCAGTTGCAAACTCCATTCCATACATATATATGGGGAGGTAGAAGCTCCAACTCGGATTTACAGTGCAAACTGCAGGAACATCCAACCGGCACTAGGAAACAGACTGAGAAAGCAGAGGAAAAGTGTCTCCTGCCACCCGTTCCCTTGGTGCTAGATGAACGAACGTCTCTCCACTTGCTCAGTTCTGAGAGATAAGTGTGTGTGAAAGCCGTCCTTCACCTAGCTTGTTGGGAACACAAAGTTTCTTTTCAGTTGCAAACTCCATTCCATACATATATATGGGGAGGTACTAGCTCCAACTCGGTTCGACAGTGAAAACTGCAGGTACTTCAAACCGGCACTAGGAAACAGACTGAGAAAGCAGAGAAAAAGTGTCTCCTGCAACCCGTTCCCTTGGTGCTAGATGAACGAACGTCTCTCCACTTGCTCAGTTCTGAGAGATAAGTGTGTGTGAAAGCCGTCCTTCACCTAGCTTGTTGGGAACACAAAGTTTCTTTTCAGTTGCAAACTCCATTCCATACATATATATGGGGACGAACTAGCTCCAACTCGGTTTGACAGTGAAAACTGCAGGAACTTCAAACCGGCACTAGGAAACAGACTGAGAAAGCAGAGAAAAAGTGTCTCCTGCAACCCGTTCCCTTGGTACTAGATGAACGAACGTCTCTCCCCTTGCTCAGTTCTGAGAGATAAGTGTGTGTGAAAGCCGTCCTTCATCTAGCTTGTTGGGAACACAAAGTTTCTTTTCAGTTGCAAACTCCATTCCATACATATATATGGGGAGGTACTAGCTCCAACTCGGTTCGACAGTGAAAACTGCAGGTACTTCAAACCGGCACTAGGAAACAGACTGAGAAAGCAGAGAAAAGTGTCTCCTGCAACCCGTTCCCTTGGTGCTAGATGAACGAACGTCTCTCCACTTGCTCAGTTCTGAGAGATAAGTGTGTGTGAAAGCCGTCCTTCACCTAGCTTGTTGGGAACACAAAGTTTCTTTTCAGTTGCAAACTCCATTCCATACATATATATGGGGACGAACTAGCTCCAACTCGGTTTGACAGTGAAAACTGCAGGAACTTCAAACCGGCACTAGGAAACAGACTGAGAAAGCAGAGAAAAAGTGTCTCCTGCAACCCGTTCCCTTGGTGCTAGATGAACGAACGTCTCTCCACTTGCTCAGTTCTGAGAGATAAGTGTGTGTGAAAGCAGTCCTTCACCTAGCTTGTTGGGAACACAAAGTTTCTTTTCAGTTGCAAACTCCATTCCATACATATATATGGGGAGGTACTAGATCCAACTCGGTTCGACAGTGAAAACTGCAGGTACTTCAAACCGGCACTAGGAAACAGACTGAGAAAGAAGAGAAAAAGTGTCTCCTGCAACCCTTTCCCTTGGAGCTAGAAGAACGAACGTCTCTCCACTTGCTCAGTTCTGAGAGATAAGTGTGTGTGAAAGCCGTCCTTCACCTAGCTTGTTGGGAACACAAAGTTTCTTTTCAGTTGCAAACTCCATTCCATACATATATATGGGGAGGTACTAGCTCCAACTCGGTTCGACAGTGAAAACTGCAGGTACTTCAAACCGGCACTAGGAAACAGACTGAGAAAGCAGAGAAAAAGTGTCTCCTGCAACCCGTTCCCTTGGTGCTAGATGAACGAACGTCTCTCCACTTGCTCAGTTCTGAGAGATAAGTGTGTGTGAAAGCCGTCCTTCACCTAGCTTGTTGGGAACACAAAGTTTCTTTTCAGTTGCAAACTCCATTCCATACATATATATGGGGACGAACTAGCTCCAACTCGGTTTGACAGTGAAAACTGCAGGAACTTCAAACCGGCACTAGGAAACAGACTGAGAAAGCAGAGAAAAAGTGTCTCCTGCAACCCGTTCCCTTGGTGCTAGATGAACGAACGTCTCTCCACTTGCTCAGTTCTGAGAGATAAGTGTGTGTGAAAGCCGTCCTTCACCTAGCTTGTTGGGAACACAAAGTTTCTTTTCAGTTGCAAACTCCATTCCATACATATATATGGGGAGGTACTAGATCCAACTCGGTTTTACAGTGAAAACTGCAGGTACTTCAAACCGGCACTAGGAAACAGACTGAGAAAGAAGAGAAAAAGTGTCTCCTGCAACCCTTTCCCTTGGAGCTAGAAGAACGAACGTCTCTCCACTTGCTCAGTTCTGAGAGATAAGTGTGTGTGAAAGCCGTCCTTCACCTAGCTTGTTGGGAACACAAAGTTTCTTTTCAGTTGCAAACTCCATTCCATACATATATATGGGGAAGTACTAGCTCCAACTCGGTTCGACAGTGAAAACTGCAGGTACTTCAAACCGGCACTAGGAAACAGACTGAGAAAGCAGAGAAAAAGTGTCTCCTGCAACCCGTTCCCTTGGTGCTAGATGAACGAACGTCTCTCCACTTGCTCAGTTCTGAGAGATAAGTGTGTGTGAAAGCCGTCCTTCACCTAGCTTGTTGGGAACACAAAGTTTCTTTTCAGTTGCAAACTCCATTCCATACATATATATGGGGAGGTACTAGCTCCAACTCGGTTTGACAGTGAAAACTGCAGGAACTTCAAACCGGCACTAGGAAACAGACTGAGAAAGCAGAGAAAAAGTGTCTCCTGCAACCCGTTCCCTTGGTGCTAGATGAACGAACGTCTCTCCACTTGCTCAGTTCTGAGAGATAAGTGTGTGTGAAAGCCGTCCTTCAACTAGCTTGTTGGGAACACAAAGTTTCTTTTCAATTGCAAACTCCATTCCATACATATATATGGGGAGGAACTAGCTCCAACTCGGTTTGACAGTGAAAACTGCAGGAACATCAAACCGGCACTAGGAAACAGACTGAGAAAGCAGAGAAAAAGTGTCTCCTGCAACCCGTTCCCTTGGTGCTAGATGAACGAACGTCTCTCCACTTGCTCAGTTCTGAGAGATAAGTGTGTGTGAAAGCCGTCCTTCACCTAGCTTGTTGGGAACACAAAGTTTCTTTTCAGTTGCAAACTCCATTCCATACATATATATGGGGAGGTACTAGCTCCAACGCGGTTTGACAGTGAAAACTGCAGGAAATTCCAACCGGCACTAGGAAACAGACTGAGAAAGCAGAGAAAAAGTGTCTCCTGCAACCCGTTCCCTTGGTGCTAGATGAACGAACGTCTCTCCACTTGCTCAGTTCTGAGAGATAAGTGTGTGTGAAAGCCGTCCTTCACCTAGCTTGTTGGGAACACAAAGTTTCTTTTCAGTTGCAAACTCCATTCCATACATATATATGGGGAGGTACTAGCTCCAACTCGGTTCGACAGTGAAAACTGCAGGTACTTCAAACCGGCACTAGGAAACAGACTGAGAAAGCAGAGAAAAAGTGTCTCCTGGAACCCGTTCCCTTGGTGCTAGATGAACGAACGTCTCTCCACTTGCTCAGTTCTGAGGGATAAGTGTGTGTGAAAGCCGTCCTTCACCTAGCTTGTTGGGAACACAAAGTTTCTTTTCAGTTGCAAACTCCATTCCATACATTTATATGGGGAGGTACTAGCTCCAACTCGGTTTGACAGTGAAAACTGCAGGAACTTCAAACCGGCACTAGGAAACAGACTGAGAAATCAGAGAAAAAGTGTCTCCTGCAACCCGTTCCTTGGTGCTAGATGAACGAACGTCTCTCCACTTGCTCAGTTCTGAGAGATAAGTGTGTGTGAAAGCCGTCCTTCAACTAGCTTGTTGGGAAAACAAAGTTTCTTTTCAATTGCAAACTCCATTCCATTCATATACATGGGGAGGAACTAGCTCCAACTCGGTTTGACAGTGAAAACTGCAGGAACATCAAACCGGCACTAGGAAACAGACTGAGAAAGCAGAGAAAAAGTGTCTCCTGCAACCCGTTCCCTTGGTGCTAGATGAACGAACGTCTCTCCACTTGCTCAGTTCTGAGAGATAAGTGTGTGTGAAAGCCGTCCTTCAACTAGCTTGTTGGGAACACAAAGTTTCTTTTCAGTTGCAAACTCCATTCCATACATATATATGGGGAGGTACTAGCTCCAACTCGGTTCGACAGTGAAAACTGCAGGTACTTCAAACCGGCACTAGGAAACAGACTGAGAAAGCAGAGAAAAAGTGTCTCCTGCAACCCGTTCCCTTGGTGCTAGATGAACGAACTTCTCTCCACTTGCTCAGTTCTGAGAGATAAGTGTGTGTGAAAGCCGTCCTTCACCTAGCTTGTTGGGAACACAAAGTTTCTTTTCAGTTGCAAACTCCATTCCATACATTTATATGGGGAGGTACTAGCTCCAACTCGGTTTGACAGTGAAAACTGCAGGAACTTCAAACCGGCACTAGGAAACAGACTGAGAAAGCAGAGAAAAAGTGTCTCCTGCAACCCGTTCCCTTGGTGCTAGATGAACGAACGTCTCTCCACTTGCTCAGTTCTGAGAGATAAGTGTGTGTAAAAGCCGTCCTTCACCTAGCTTGTTGGGAACACAAAGTTTCTTTTCAGTTGCAAATTCCATTCCATACATATATATGGGGAGGTACTAGCTCCAACTCTGTTTCACAGTGAAAACTGCAGGAACTTCAAACCGGCACTAGGAAACAGACTGAGAAATCAGAGAAAAAGTGTCTCCTGCAACCCGTTCCCTTGGTGCTAGATGAACGAACGTCTCTCCACTTGCTCAGTTCTGAGAGATAAGTGTGTGTGAAAGCCGTCCTTCAACTAGCTTGTTGGGAACACAAAGTTTCTTTTCAGTTGCAAACTCCATTCCATACATATATATGGGGAGGAACTAGCTCCAACTCGGTTTGACAGTGAAAACTGCAGGAACATCAAACCGGCACTAGGAAACAGACTGAGAAAGCAGAGAAAAAGTGTCTCCTGCAACCCGTTCCCTTGGTGCTAGATGAACGAACGTCTCTCCACTTGCTCAGTTCTGAGAGATAAGTGTGTGTGAAAGCCGTCCTTCACCTAGCTTGTTGGGAACACAAAGTTTCTTTTCAGTTGCAAACTCCATTCCATACATATATATGGGGAGGTACTAGCTCCAACGCGGTTTGACAGTGAAAACTGCAGGAACTTCCAACCGGCACTAGGAAACAGACTGAGAAAGCAGAGAAAAAGTGTCTCCTGCAACCCGTTCCCTTGGTGCTAGATGAACGAACGTCTCTCCACTTGCTCAGTTCTGAGAGATAAGTGTGTGTGAAAGCCGTCCTTCACCTAGCTTGTTGGGAACACAAAGTTTCTTTTCAGTTGCAAACTCCATTCCATACATATATATGGGGAGGTACTAGCTCCAACTCGGTTCGACAGTGAAAACTGCAGGTACTTCAAACCGGCACTAGGAAACAGACTGAGAAAGCAGAGAAAAAGTGTCTCCTGCAACCCGTTCCCTTGGTGCTAGATGAACGAACGTCTCTCCACTTGCTCAGTTCTGAGAGATAAGTGTGTGTGAAAGCCGTCCTTCACCTAGCTTGTTGGGAACACAAAGTTTCTTTTCAGTTGCAAATTCCATTCCATACATATATATGGGGAGGTACTATCTCCAACTCGGTTCGACAGTGAAAACTGCAGGTACTTCAAACCGGCACTAGGAAACAGACTGAGAAAGCAGAGAAAAAGTGTCTCCTGCAACCCGTTCCCTTGGTTCTAGATGAACGAACGTCTCTCCACTTGCTCAGTTCTGAGAGATAAGTGTGTGTGAAAGCCGTCCTTCACCTAGCTTGTTGGGAACACAAAGTTTCTTTTCAGTTGCAAACTCCATTCCATACATTTATATGGGGAGGTACTAGCTCCAACTCGGTTTGACAGTGAAAACTGCAGGAACTTCAAACCGGCACTAGGAAACAGACTGAGAAATCAGAGAAAAAGTGTCTCCTGCAACCCGTTCCCTTGGTGCTAGATGAACGAACGTCTCTCCACTTGCTCAGTTCTGAGAGATAAGTGTGTGTGAAAGCCGTCCTTCACCTAGCTTGTTGGGAACACAAAGTTTCTTTTCAGTTGCAAATTCCATTCCATACATATATATGGGGAGGTACTAGCTCCAACTCGGTTTTACAGTGAAAACTGCAGGAACTTCAAACCGGCACTAGGAAACAGACTGAGAAATCAGAGAAAAAGTGTCTCCTGCAACCCGTTCCCTTGGTGCTAGATGAACGAACGTCTCTCCACTTGCTCAGTTCTGAGAGATAAGTGTGTGTGAAAGCCGTCCTTCAACTAGCTTGTTCTGAACACAAAGTTTCTTTTCAGTTGCAAACTCCATTCCATACATATATATGGGGAGGAACTAGCTCCAACTCGGTTTGACAGTGAAAACTGCAGGAACTTCAAACCGGCACTAGGAAACAGACTGAGAAAGCAGAGAAAAAGTGTCTCCTGCAACCCGTTCCCTTGGTGCTAGATGAACGAACGTCTCTCCACTTGCTCAGTTCTGAGAGATAAGTGTGTGTGAAAGCCGTCCTTCATCTAGCTTGTTGGGAACACAAAGTTTCTTTTCAGTTGCAAACTCCATTCCATACATATATATGGGGAGGTACTAGCTCCAACGCGGTTTGACAGTGAAAACTGCAGGAACTTCCAACCGGCACTAGGAAACAGACTGAGAAAGCAGAGAAAAAGTGTCTCCTGCAACCCGTTCCCTTGGTGCTAGATGAACGAACGTCTCTCCACTTGCTCAGTTCTGAGAGATAAGTGTGTGTGAAAGCCGTCCTTCACCTAGCTTGTTGGGAACACAAAGTTTCTTTTCAGTTGCAAACTCCATTCCATACATATATATGGGGAGGTACTAGCTCCAACTCGGTTCGACAGTGAAAACTGCAGGTACTTCAAACCGGCACTAGGAAACAGTCTGAGAAAGCAGAGAAAAAGTGTCTCCTGCAACCCGTTCCCTTGGTGCTAGATGAACGAACGTCTCTCCACTTGCTCTGTTCTGAGAGATAAGTGCGTGTGAAAGCCGTCCTTCACCTAGCTTGTTGGGAACACAAAGTTTCTTTTCAGTTGCAAACTCCATTCCATACATATATATGGGGAGGTAGAAGCTCCAACTCGGTTTTACAGTGAAAACTGCAGGAACTTCAAACCGGCACTAGGAAACAGTCTGAGAAAGCAGAGAAAAAGTGTCTCCTGCAACTCGTTCCCCTGGTGCTAGATGAACGAACGTCTCTCCACTTGCTCAGTTCTGAGAGATAAGTGTGTGTGAAAGCCGTCCTTCACCTAGCTTGTTGGGAACACAAAGTTTCTTTTCAGTTGCAAACTCCATTCCATACATATATATGGGGAGGTAGAAGCTCCAACTCGGTTTTACAGTGAAAACTGCAGGAACTTCAAACCGGCACTAGGAAACAGACTGAGAAACAGAGAAAAAGTGTCTCCTACAACCCGTTCCCTTGGTGCTAGATGAACGAACGTCTCTCCACTTGCTGAGTTCTGAGAGATAAGTGTGTGTGAAAGCCGTCCTTCACCCAGCTTGTTGGGAACACAAAGTTTCTTTTTATTTGCAAACTCCATTCCATACATATATATGGGGAGCTACCAGCTCCAACTCGGTTTGACAGTGAAAACTGCAGGAACTTCAAACCGGCACTAGGAAACAGACTGAGAAAGTAGAGAAAAAGTGTCTCCTGCAACCCGTTCCCTTGGTGCTAGATGAACGAACGTCTCTCCAATTGCTCTGTTCTGAGAGATAAGTGTGTGTGAAAGCCGTCCTTCACCTAGCTTGTTGGGAACACAAAGTTTCTTTTCAGTTGCAAACTCCATTCCATACATATATATGGGGAGGTAGAAGCTCCAACTCGGATTTACAGTGCAAACTGCAGGAACATCCAACCGGCACTAGGAAACAGACTGAGAAAGCAGAGGAAAAGTGTCTCCTGCCACCCGTTCCCTTGGTGCTAGATGAACGAACGTCTCTCCACTTGCTCAGTTCTGAGAGATAAGTGTGTGTGAAAGCCGTCCTTCACCTAGCTTGTTGGGAACACAAAGTTTCTTTTCAGTTGCAAACTCCATTCCATACATATATTGGGGAGGTACTAGCTCCAACTCGGTTCGACAGTGAAAACTGCAGGTACTTCAAACCGGCACTAGGAAACAGACTGAGAAAGCAGAGAAAAAGTGTCTCCTGCAACCCGTTCCCTTGGTGCTAGATGAACGAACGTCTCTCCACTTGCTCAGTTCTGAGAGATAAGTGTGTGTGAAAGCCGTCCTTCACCTAGCTTGTTGGGAACACAAAGTTTCTTTTCAGTTGCAAACTCCATTCCATACATATATATGGGGACGAACTAGCTCCAACTCGGTTTGACAGTGAAAACTGCAGGAACTTCAAACCGGCACTAGGAAACAGACTGAGAAAGCAGAGAAAAAGTGTCTCCTGCAACCCGTTCCCTTGGTACTAGATGAACGAACGTCTCTCCCCTTGCTCAGTTCTGAGAGATAAGTGTGTGTGAAAGCCGTCCTTCATCTAGCTTGTTGGGAACACAAAGTTTCTTTTCAGTTGCAAACTCCATTCCATACATATATATGGGGAGGTACTAGCTCCAACTCGGTTCGACAGTGAAAACTGCAGGTACTTCAAACCGGCACTAGGAAACAGACTGAGAAAGCAGAGAAAAGTGTCTCCTGCAACCCGTTCCCTTGGTGCTAGATGAACGAACGTCTCTCCACTTGCTCAGTTCTGAGAGATAAGTGTGTGTGAAAGCCGTCCTTCACCTAGCTTGTTGGGAACACAAAGTTTCTTTTCAGTTGCAAACTCCATTCCATACATATATATGGGGACGAACTAGCTCCAACTCGGTTTGACAGTGAAAACTGCAGGAACTTCAAACCGGCACTAGGAAACAGACTGAGAAAGCAGAGAAAAAGTGTCTCCTGCAACCCGTTCCCTTGGTGCTAGATGAACGAACGTCTCTCCACTTGCTCAGTTCTGAGAGATAAGTGTGTGTGAAAGCAGTCCTTCACCTAGCTTGTTGGGAACACAAAGTTTCTTTTCAGTTGCAAACTCCATTCCATACATATATATGGGGAGGTACTAGATCCAACTCGGTTCGACAGTGAAAACTGCAGGTACTTCAAACCGGCACTAGGAAACAGACTGAGAAAGAAGAGAAAAAGTGTCTCCTGCAACCCTTTCCCTTGGAGCTAGAAGAACAAACGTCTCTCCACTTGCTCAGTTCTGAGAGATAAGTGTGTGTGAAAGCCGTCCTTCACCTAGCTTGTTGGGAACACAAAGTTTCTTTTCAGTTGCAAACTCCATTCCATACATATATATGGGGAGGTACTAGCTCCAACTCGGTTCGACAGTGAAAACTGCAGGTACTTCAAACCGGCACTAGGAAACAGACTGAGAAATCAGAGAAAAAGTGTCTCCTGGAACCCGTTCCCTTGGTGCTAGATGAACGAACGTCTCTCCACTTGCTCAGTTCTGAGAGATAAGTGTGTGTGAAAGCCGTCCTTCAACTAGCTTGTTGGGAACACAAAGTTTCTTTTCAATTGCAAACTCCATTCCATTCATATACATGGGGAGGAACTAGCTCCAACTCGGTTTGACAGTGAAAACTGCAGGAACATCAAACCGGCACTAGGAAACAGACTGAGAAAGCAGAGAAAAAGTGTCTCCTGCAACCCGTTCCCTTGGTGCTAGATGAACGAACGTCTCTCCACTTGCTCAGTTCTGAGAGATAAGTGTGTGTGAAAGCCGTCCTTCACCTAGCTTGTTGGGAACACAAAGTTTCTTTTCAGTTGCAAACTCCATTCCATACATATATATGGGGAGGTACTAGCTCCAACTCGGTTCGACAGTGAAAACTGCAGGTACTTCAAACCGGCACTAGGAAACAGACTGAGAAAGCAGAGAAAAAGTGTCTCCTGCAACCCGTTCCCTTGGTGCTAGATGAACGAACGTCTCTCCACTTGCTCAGTTCTGAGAGATAAGTGTGTGTGAAAGCCGTCCTTCACCTAGCTTGTTGGGAACACAAAGTTTCTTTTCAGTTGCAAACTCCATTCCATACATTTATATGGGGAGGTACTAGCTCCAACTCGGTTTGACAGTGAAAACTGCAGGAACTTCAAACCGGCACTAGGAAACAGACTGAGAAAGCAGAGAAAAAGTGTCTCCTGCAACCCGTTCCCTTGGTGCTAGATGAACGAACGTCTCTTCACTTGCTCAGTTCTGAGAGATAAGTGTGTGTGAAAGCCGTCCTTTACCTAGCTTGTTGGGAACACAAAGTTTCTTTTCAGTTGCAAATTCCATTCCATACATATATATGGGGAGGTACTAGCTCCAACTCTGTTTCACAGTGAAAACTGCAGGAACTTCAAACCGGCACTAGGAAACAGACTGAGAAATCAGAGAAAAAGTGTCTCCTGCAACCCGTTCCCTTGGTGCTAGATGAACGAACGTCTCTCCACTTGCTCAGTTCTGAGAGATAAGTGTGTGTGAAAGCCGTCCTTCAACTAGCTTGTTGGGAACACAAAGTTTCTTTTCAGTTGCAAACTCCATTCCATACATATATATGGGGAGGAACTAGCTCCAACTCGGTTTGACAGTGAAAACTGCAGGAACATCAAACCGGCACTAGGAAACAGACTGAGAAAGCAGAGAAAAAGTGTCTCCTGCAACCCGTTCCCTTGGTGCTAGATGAACGAACGTCTCTCCACTTGCTCAGTTCTGAGAGATAAGTGTGTGTGAAAGCCGTCCTTCACCTAGCTTGTTGGGAACACAAAGTTTCTTTTCAGTTGCAAACTCCATTCCATACATATATATGGGGAGGTACTAGCTCCAACGCGGTTTGACAGTGAAAACTGCAGGAACTTCCAACCGGCACTAGGAAACAGACTGAGAAAGCAGAGAAAAAGTTTCTCCTGCAACCAGTTCCCTTGGTGCTAGATGAACGAACGTCTCTCCACTTGCTCAGTTCTGAGAGATAAGTGTGTGTGAAAGCCGTCCTTCACCTAGCTTGTTGGGAACACAAAGTTTCTTTTCAGTTGCAAACTCCATTCCATACATATATATGGGGAGGTACTAGCTCCAACTCGGTTCGACAGTGAAAACTGCAGGTACTTCAAACCGGCACTAGGAAACAGACTGAGAAAGCAGAGAAAAAGTGTCTCCTGCAACCCGTTCCCTTGGTGCTAGATGAACGAACGTCTCTCCACTTGCTCAGTTCTGAGAGATAAGTGTGTGTGAAAGCCGTCCTTCACCTAGCTTGTTGGGAACACAAAGTTTCTTTTCAGTTGCAAATTCCATTCCATACATATATATGGGGAGGTACTATCTCCAACTCGGTTCGACAGTGAAAACTGCAGGTACTTCAAACCGGCACTAGGAAACAGACTGAGAAAGCAGAGAAAAAGTGTCTCCTGCAACCCGTTCCCTTGGTTCTAGATGAACGAACGTCTCTCCACTTGCTCAGTTCTGAGAGATAAGTGTGTGTGAAAGCCGTCCTTCACCTAGCTTGTTGGGAACACAAAGTTTCTTTTCAGTTGCAAACTCCATTCCATACATTTATATGGGGAGGTACTAGCTCCAACTCGGTTTGACAGTGAAAACTGCAGGAACTTCAAACCGGCACTAGGAAACAGACTGAGAAATCAGAGAAAAAGTGTCTCCTGCAACCCGTTCCCTTGGTGCTAGATGAACGAACGTCTCTCCACTTGCTCAGTTCTGAGAGATAAGTGTGTGTGAAAGCCGTCCTTCACCTAGCTTGTTGGGAACACAAAGTTTCTTTTCAGTTGCAAATTCCATTCCATACATATATATGGGGAGGTACTAGCTCCAACTCGGTTTTACAGTGAAAACTGCAGGAACTTCAAACCGGCACTAGGAAACAGACTGAGAAATCAGAGAAAAAGTGTCTCCTGCAACCCGTTCCCTTGGTGCTAGATGAACGAACGTCTCTCCACTTGCTCAGTTCTGAGAGATAAGTGTGTGTGAAAGCCGTCCTTCAACTAGCTTGTTGGGAACACAAAGTTTCTTTTCAGTTGCAAACTCCATTCCATACATATATATGGGGAGGAACTAGCTCCAACTCGGTTTGACAGTGAAAACTGCAGGAACTTCAAACCGGCACTAGGAAACAGACTGAGAAAGCAGAGAAAAAGTGTCTCCTGCAACCCGTTCCCTTGGTGCTAGATGAACGAACGTCTCTCCACTTGCTCAGTTCTGAGAGATAAGTGTGTGTGAAAGCCGTCCTTCATCTAGCTTGTTGGGAACACAAAGTTTCTTTTCAGTTGCAAACTCCATTCCATACATATATATGGGGAGGTACTAGCTCCAACGTGGTTTGACAGTGAAAACTGCAGGAACTTCCAACCGGCACTAGGAAACAGACTGAGAAAGCAGAGAAAAAGTGTCTCCTGCAACCCGTTCCCTTGGTGCTAGATGAACGAACGTCTCTCCACTTGCTCAGTTCTGAGAGATAAGTGTGTGTGAAAGCCGTCCTTCACCTAGCTTGTTGGGAACACAAAGTTTCTTTTCAGTTGCAAACTCCATTCCATACATATATATGGGGAGGTACTAGCTCCAACTCGGTTCGACAGTGAAAACTGCAGGTACTTCAAACCGGCACTAGGAAACAGTCTGAGAAAGCAGAGAAAAAGTGTCTCCTGCAAACCGTTCCCTTGGTGCTAGATGAACGAACGTCTCTCCACTTGCTCTGTTCTGAGAGATAAGTGCGTGTGAAAGCCGTCCTTCACCTAGCTTGTTGGGAACACAAAGTTTCTTTTCAGTTGCAAACTCCATTCCATACATATATATGGGGAGGTAGAAGCTCCAACTCGGTTTTACAGTGAAAACTGCAGGAACTTCAAACCGGCACTAGGAAACAGTCTGAGAAAGCAGAGAAAAAGTGTCTCCTGCAACTCGTTCCCCTGGTGCTAGATGAACGAACGTCTCTCCACTTGCTCAGTTCTGAGAGATAAGTGTGTGTGAAAGCCGTCCTTCACCTAGCTTGTTGGGAACACAAAGTTTCTTTTCAGTTGCAAACTCCATTCCATACATATATATGGGGAGGTAGAAGCTCCAACTCGGTTTTACAGTGAAAACTGCAGGAACTTCAAACCGGCACTAGGAAACAGACTGAGAAACAGAGAAAAAGTGTCTCCTACAACCCGTTCCCTTGGTGCTAGATGAACGAACGTCTCTCCACTTGCTGAGTTCTGAGAGATAAGTGTGTGTGAAAGCCGTCCTTCACCCAGCTTGTTGGGAACACAAAGTTTCTTTTTATTTGCAAACTCCATTCCATACATATATATGGGGAGCTACCAGCTCCAACTCGGTTTGACAGTGAAAACTGCAGGAACTTCAAACCGGCACTAGGAAACAGACTGAGAAAGTAGAGAAAAAGTGTCTCCTGCAACCCGTTCCCTTGGTGCTAGATGAACGAACGTCTCTCCACTTGCTCTGTTCTGAGAGATAAGTGTGTGTGAAAGCCGTCCTTCACCTAGCTTGTTGGGAACACAAAGTTTCTTTTCAGTTGCAAACTCCATTCCATACATATATATGGGGAGGTAGAAGCTCCAACTCGGATTTACAGTGCAAACTGCAGGAACATCCAACCGGCACTAGGAAACAGACTGAGAAAGCAGAGGAAAAGTGTCTCCTGCCACCCGTTCCCTTGGTGCTAGATGAACGAACGTCTCTTCACTTGCTCAGTTCTGAGAGATAAGTGTGTGTGAAAGCCGTCCTTCACCTAGCTTGTTGGGAACACAAAGTTTCTTTTCAGTTGCAAACTCCATTCCATACATATATATGGGGAGGTACTAGCTCCAACTCGGTTCGACAGTGAAAACTGCAGGTACTTCAAACCGGCACTAGGAAACAGACTGAGAAAGCAGAGAAAAAGTGTCTCCTGCAACCCGTTCCCTTGGTGCTAGATGAACGAACGTCTCTCCACTTGCTCAGTTCTGAGAGATAAGTGTGTGTGAAAGCCGTCCTTCACCTAGCTTGTTGGGAACACAAAGTTTCTTTTCAGTTGCAAACTCCATTCCATACATATATATGGGGACGAACTAGCTCCAACTCGGTTTGACAGTGAAAACTGCAGGAACTTCAAACCGGCACTAGGAAACAGACTGAGAAAGCAGAGAAAAAGTGTCTCCTGCAACCCGTTCCCTTGGTACTAGATGAACGAACGTCTCTCCCCTTGCTCAGTTCTGAGAGATAAGTGTGTGTGAAAGCCGTCCTTCATCTAGCTTGTTGGGAACACAAAGTTTCTTTTCAGTTGCAAACTCCATTCCATACATATATATGGGGAGGTACTAGCTCCAACTCGGTTCGAAAGTGAAAACTGCAGGTACTTCAAACCGGCACTAGGAAACAGACTGAGAAAGCAGAGAAAAGTGTCTCCTGCAACCCGTTCCCTTGGTGCTAGATGAACGAACGTCTCTCCACTTGCTCAGTTCTGAGAGATAAGTGTGTGTGAAAGCCGTCCTTCACCTAGCTTGTTGGGAACACAAAGTTTCTTTTCAGTTGCAAACTCCATTCCATACATATATATGGGGACGAACTAGCTCCAACTCGGTTTGACAGTGAAAACTGCAGGAACTTCAAACCGGCACTAGGAAACAGACTGAGAAAGCAGAGAAAAAGTGTCTCCTGCAACCCGTTCCCTTGGTGCTAGATGAACGAACGTCTCTCCACTTGCTCAGTTCTGAGAGATAAGTGTGTGTGAAAGCAGTCCTTCACCTAGCTTGTTGGGAACACAAAGTTTCTTTTCAGTTGCAAACTCCATTCCATACATATATATGGGGAGGTACTAGATCCAACTCGGTTCGACAGTGAAAACTGCAGGTACTTCAAACCGGCACTAGGAAACAGACTGAGAAAGAAGAGAAAAAGTGTCTCCTGCAACCCTTTCCCTTGGAGCTAGAAGAACGAACGTCTCTCCACTTGCTCAGTTCTGAGAGATAAGTGTGTGTGAAAGCCGTCCTTCACCTAGCTTGTTGGGAACACAAAGTTTCTTTTCAGTTGCAAACTCCATTCCATACATATATATGGGGAGGTACTAGCTCCAACTCGGTTCGACAGTGAAAACTGCAGGTACTTCAAACCGGCACTAGGAAACAGACTGAGAAAGCAGAGAAAAAGTGTCTCCTGCAACCCGTTCCCTTGGTGCTAGATGAACGAACGTCTCTCCACTTGCTCAGTTCTGAGAGATAAGTGTGTGTGAAAGCCGTCCTTCACCTAGCTTGTTGGGAACACAAAGTTTCTTTTCAGTTGCAAACTCCATTCCATACATATATATGGGGACGAACTAGCTCCAACTCGGTTTGACAGTGAAAACTGCAGGAACTTCAAACCGGCACTAGGAAACAGACTGAGAAAGCAGAGAAAAAGTGTCTCCTGCAACCCGTTCCCTTGGTGCTAGATGAACGAACGTCTCTCCACTTGCTCAGTTCTGAGAGATAAGTGTGTGTGAAAGCCGTCCTTCACCTAGCTTGTTGGGAACACAAAGTTTCTTTTCAGTTGCAAACTCCATTCCATACATATATATGGGGAGGTACTAGATCCAACTCGGTTCGACAGTGAAAACTGCAGGTACTTCAAACCGGCACTAGGAAACAGACTGAGAAAGCAGAGAAAAAGTGTCTCCTGCAACCCGTTCCCTTGGTGCTAGATGAACGAACGTCTCTCCACTTGCTCAGTTCTGAGAGATAAGTGTGTGTGAAAGCCGTCCTTCACCTAGCTTGTTGGGAACACAAAGTTTCTTTTCAGTTGCAAACTCCATTCCATACATATATATGGGGAGGTACTAGCTCCAACTCGGTTTGACAGTGAAAACTGCAGGAACTTCAAACCGGCACTAGGAAACAGACTGAGAAATCAGAGAAAAAGTGTCTCCTGCAACCCGTTCCCTTGGTGCTAGATGAACGAACGTCTCTCCACTTGCTCAGTTCTGAGAGATAAGTGTGTGTGAAAGCCGCCCTTCAACTAGCTTGTTGGGAACACAAAGTTTCTTTTCAATTGCAAACTCCATTCCATACATATATATGGGGAGGAACTAGCTCCAACTCGGTTTGACAGTGAAAACTGCAGGAACATCAAACCGGCACTAGGAAACAGACTGAGAAAGCAGAGAAAAAGTGTCTCCTGCAACCCGTTCCCTTGGTGCTAGATGAACGAACGTCTCTCCACTTGCTCAGTTCTGAGAGATAAGTGTGTGTGAAAGCCGTCCTTCACCTAGCTTGTTGGGAACACAAAGTTTCTTTTCAGTTGCAAACTCCATTCCATACATATATATGGGGAGGTACTAGCTCCAACGCGGTTTGACAGTGAAAACTGCAGGAAATTCCAACCGGCACTAGGAAACAGACTGAGAAAGCAGAGAAAAAGTGTCTCCTGCAAACCGTTCCCTTGGTGCTAGATGAACGAACGTCTCTCCACTTGCTCAGTTCTGAGAGATAAGTGTGTGTGAAAGCCGTCCTTCAACTAGCTTGTTGGGAACACAAAGTTTCTTTTCAGTTGCAAACTCCGTTCCATACATATATATGGGGAGGTACTAGCTCCAACTCGGTTCGACAGTGAAAACTGCAGGTACTTCAAACCGGCACTAGGAAACAGACTGAGAAAGCAGAGAAAAAGTGTCTCCTGGAACCCGTTCCCTTGGTGCTAGATGAACGAACGTCTCTCCACTTGCTCAGTTCTGAGAGATAAGTGTGTGTGAAAGCCGTCCTTCACCTAGCTTGTTGGGAACACAAAGTTTCTTTTCAGTTGCAAACTCCATTCCATACATTTATATGGGGAGGTACTAGCTCCAACTCGGTTTGACAGTGAAAACTGCAGGAACTTCAAACCGGCACTAGGAAACAGACTGAGAAGTCAGAGAAAAAGTGTCTCCTGCAACCCGTTCCTTGGTGCTAGATGAACGAACGTCTCTCCACTTGCTCAGTTCTGAGAGATAAGTGTGTGTGAAAGCCGTCCTTCAACTAGCTTGTTGGGAACACAAAGTTTCTTTTCAATTGCAAACTCCATTCCATACATATACATGGGGAGGAACTAGCTCCAACTCGGTTTGACAGTGAAAACTGCAGGAACATCAAACCGGCACTAGGAAACAGACTGAGAAAGCAGAGAAAAAGTGTCTCCTGCAACCCGTTCCCTTGGTGCTAGATGAACGAACGTCTCTCCACTTGCTCAGTTCTGAGAGATAAGTGTGTGTGAAAGCCGTCCTTCACCTAGCTTGTTGGGAACACAAAGTTTCTTTTCAGTTGCAAACTCCATTCCATACATATATATGGGGAGGTACTAGCTCCAACTCGGTTCGACAGTGAAAACTGCAGGTACTTCAAACCGGCACTAGGAAACAGACTGAGAAAGCAGAGAAAAAGTGTCTCCTGCAACCCGTTCCCTTGGTGCTAGATGAACGAACGTCTCTCCACTTGCTCAGTTCTGAGAGATAAGTGTGTGTGAAAGCCGTCCTTCACCTAGCTTGTTGGGAACACAAAGTTTCTTTTCAGTTGCAAACTCCATTCCATACATATATATGGGGACGAACTAGCTCCAACTCGGTTTGACAGTGAAAACTGCAGGAACTTCAAACCGGCACTAGGAAACAGACTGAGAAAGCAGAGAAAAAGTGTCTCCTGCAACCCGTTCCCTTGGTACTAGATGAACGAACGTCTCTCCACTTGCTCAGTTCTGAGAGATAATTGTGTGTGAAAGCCGTCCTTCATCTAGCTTGTTGGGAACACAAAGTTTCTTTTCAGTTGCAAACTCCATTCCATACATATATATGGGGAGGTACTAGCTCCAACTCGGTTCGACAGTGAAAACTGCAGGTACTTCAAACCGGCACTAGGAAACAGACTGAGAAAGCAGAGAAAAGTGTCTCCTGCAACCCGTTCCCTTGGTGCTAGATGAACGAACGTCTCTCCACTTGCTCAGTTCTGAGAGATAAGTGTGTGTGAAAGCCGTCCTTCAGCTAGCTTGTTGGGAACACAAAGTTTCTTTTCAGTTGCAAACTCCATTCCATACATATATATGGGGACGAACTAGCTCCAACTCGGTTTGACAGTGAAAACTGCAGGAACTTCCAACCGGCACTAGGAAACAGACTGAGAAAGCAGAGAAAAAGTGTCTCCTGCAACCCGTTCCCTTGGTGCTAGATGAACGAACGTCTCTCCACTTGCTCAGTTCTGAGAGATAAGTGTGTGTGAAAGCCGTCCTTCACCTAGCTTGTTGGGAACACAAAGTTTCTTTTCAGTTGCAAACTCCATTCCATACATATATATGGGGAGGTACTAGATCCAACTCGGTTCGACAGTGAAAACTGCAGGTACTTCAAACCGGCACTAGGAAACAGACTGAGAAAGAAGAGAAAAAGTGTCTCCTGCAACCCTTTCCCTTGGAGCTAGAAGAACGAACGTGTCTCCACTTGCTCAGTTCTGAGAGATAAGTGTGTGTGAAAGCCGTCCTTCACCTAGCTTGTTGGGAACACAAAGTTTCTTTTCAGTTGCAAACTCCATTCCATACATATATATGGGGAGGTACTAGCTCCAACTCGGTTCGACAGTGAAAACTGCAGGTACTTCAAACCGGCACTAGGAAACAGACTGAGAAAGCAGAGAAAAAGTGTCTCCTGCAACCCGTTCCCTTGGTGCTAGATGAACGAACGTCTCTCCACTTGCTCAGTTCTGAGAGATAAGTGTGTGTGAAAGCCGTCCTTCACCTAGCTTGTTGGGAACACAAAGTTTCTTTTCAGTTGCAAACTCCATTCCATACATATATATGGGGACGAACTAGCTCCAACTCGGTTTGACAGTGAAAACTGCAGGAACTTCAAACCGGCACTAGGAAACAGACTGAGAAAGCAGAGAAAAAGTGTCTCCTGCAACCCGTTCCCTTGGTGCTAGATGAACGAACGTCTCTCCACTTGCTCAGTTCTGAGAGATAAGTGTGTGTGAAAGCCGTCCTTCACCTAGCTTGTTGGGAACACAAAGTTTCTTTTCAGTTGCAAACTCCATTCCATACATATATATGGGGAGGTACTAGATCCAACTCGGTTCGACAGTGAAAACTGCAGGTACTTCAAACCGGCACTAGGAAACAGACTGAGAAAGAAGAGAAAAAGTGTCTCCTGCAACCCTTTCCCTTGGAGCTAGAAGAACGAACGTCTCTCCACTTGCTCAGTTCTGAGAGATAAGTGTGTGTGAAAGCCGTCCTTCACCTAGCTTGTTGGGAACACAAAGTTTCTTTTCAGTTGCAAACTCCATTCCATACATATATATGGGGAGGTACTAGCTCCAACTCGGTTCGACAGTGAAAACTGCAGGTACTTCAAACCGGCACTAGGAAACAGACTGAGAAAGCAGAGAAAAAGTGTCTCCTGCAACCCGTTCCCTTGGTGCTAGATGAACGAACGTCTCTCCACTTGCTCAGTTCTGAGAGATAAGTGTGTGTGAAAGCCGTCCTTCACCTAGCTTGTTGGGAACACAAAGTTTCTTTTCAGTTGCAAACTCCATTCCATACATTTATATGGGGAGGTACTAGCTCCAACTCGGTTTGACAGTGAAAACTGCAGGAACTTCAAACCGGCACTAGGAAACAGACTGAGAAATCAGAGAAAAAGTGTCTCCTGCAACCCGTTCCCTTGGTGCTAGATGAACGAACGTCTCTCCACTTGCTCAGTTCTGAGAGATAAGTGTGTGTGAAAGCCGTTCTTCAACTAGCTTGTTGGGAACACAAAGTTTCTTTTCAATTGCAAACTCCATTCCATACATATATATGGGGAGGAACTAGCTCCAACTCGGTTTGACAGTGAAAACTGCAGGAACATCAAAACGGCACTAGGAAACAGACTGAGAAAGCAGAGAAAAAGTGTCTCCTGCAACCCGTTCCCTTGGTGCTAGATGAACGAACGTCTCTCCACTTGCTCAGTTCTGAGAGATAAGTGTGTGTGAAAGCCGTCCTTCACCTAGCTTGTTGGGAACACAAAGTTTCTTTTCAGTTGCAAACTCCATTCCATACATATATATGGGGAGGTACTAGCTCCAACGCGGTTTGACAGTGAAAACTGCAGGAACTTCCAACCGGTACTAGGAAACAGACTGAGAAAGCAGAGAAAAAGTGTCTCCTGCAACCCGTTCCCTTGGTGCTAGATGAACGAACGTCTCTCCACTTGCTCAGTTCTGAGAGATAAGTGTGTGTGAAAGCCGTCCTTCACCTAGCTTGTTGGGAACACAAAGTTTCTTTTCAGTTGCAAACTCCATTCCATACATATATATGGGGAGGTACTAGCTCCAACTCGGTTCGACAGTGAAAACTGCAGGTACTTCAAACCGGCACTAGGAAACAGACTGAGAAAGCAGAGAAAAAGTGTCTCCTGGAACCCGTTCCCTTGGTGCTAGATGAACGAACGTCTCTCCACTTGCTCAGTTCTGAGAGATAAGTGTGTGTGAAAGCCGTCCTTCACCTAGCTTGTTGGGAACACAAAGTTTCTTTTCAGTTGCAAACTCCATTCCATACATTTATATGGGGAGGTACTAGCTCCAACTCGGTTTGACAGTGAAAACTGCAGGAACTTCAAACCGGCACTAGGAAACAGACTGAGAAATCAGAGAAAAAGTGTCTCCTGCAACCCGTTCCCTTGGTGCTAGATGAACGAACGTCTCTCCACTTGCTCAGTTCTGAGAGATAAGTGTGTGTGAAAGCCGTCCTTCAACTAGCTTGTTGGGAACACAAAGTTTCTTTTCAATTGCAAACTCCATTCCATACATATACAAGGGGAGGAACTAGCTCCAACTCGGTTTGACAGTGAAAACTGCAGGAACATCAAACCGGCACTAGGAAACAGACTGAGAAAGCAGAGAAAAAGTGTCTCCTGCAACCCGTTCCCTTGGTGCTAGATGAACGAACGTCTCTCCACTTGCTCAGTTCTGAGAGATAAGTGTGTGTGAAAGCCGTCCTTCATCTAGCTTGTTGGGAACACAAAGTTTCTTTTCAGTTGCAAACTCCATTCCATACATATATATGGGGAGGTACTAGCTCCAACTCGGTTTTACAGTGAAAACTGCAGGAACTTCCAACCGGCACTAGGAAACAGACTGAGAAAGCAGAGAAAAAGTGTCTCCTGCAACCCGTTCCCTTGGTGCTAGATGAACGAACGTCTCTCCACTTGCTCAGTTCTGAGAGATAAGTGTGTGTGAAAGCCGTCCTTCACCTAGCTTGTTGGGAACACAAAGTTTCTTTTCAGTTGCAAACTCCATTCCATACATATATATGGGGAGGTACTAGCTCCAACTCGGTTCGACAGTGAAAACTGCAGGTACTTCAAACCGGCACTAGGAAACAGACTGAGAAAGCAGAGAAAAAGTGTCTCCTGCAACCCGTTCCCTTGGTGCTAGATGATCGAACGTCTCTCCACTTGCTCAGTTCTGAGAGATAAGTGTGTGTGAAAGCCGTCCTTCACCTAACTTGTTGGGAACACAAAGTTTCTTTTCAGTTGCAAACTCCATTCCATACATATATATGGGGAGGTACTAGCTCCAACTCGGTTTCACAGTGAAAACTGCAGGAACTTCAAACCGGCACTAGGAAACAGACTGAGAAATCAGAGAAAAAGTGTCTCCTGCAACCCGTTCCCTTGGTGCTAAATGAACGAACGTCTCTCCACTTGCTCAGTTCTGAGAGATAATGTGTGTGAAAACCGTCCTTCAACTAGCTTGTTGGGAACACAAAGTTTCTTTTCAGTTGCAAACTCCATTCCATACATATATATGGGGAGGAACTAGCTCCAACTCGGTTTGACAGTGAAAACTGCAGGAACATCAAACCGGCACTAGGAAACAGACTGAGAAATCAGAGAAAAAGTGTCTCCTGCAACCCGTTCCCTTGGTGCTAGATGAACGAACGTCTCTCCACTTGCTCAGTTCTGAGAGATAAGTGTGTGTGAAAGCCGTCCTTCATCTATCTTGTTGGGAACACAAAGTTTCTTTTCAGTTGCAAACTCCATTCCATACATATATATGGGGAGGTACTAGCTCCAACGCGGTTTGACAGTGAAAACTGCAGGAACTTCCAACCGGCACTAGGAAACAGACTGAGAAAGCAGAGAAAAAGTGTCTCCTGCAACCCGTTCCCTTGGTGCTAGATGAACGAACGTCTCTCCACTTGCTCAGTTCTGAGAGATAAGTGTGTGTGAAAGCCGTCCTTCAACTAGCTTGTTGGGAATACAAAGTTTCTTTTCAGTTGCAAACTCCATTCCATACATATATATGGGGAGGTACTAGCTCCAACTCGTTTCGACAGTGAAAACTGCAGGTACTTCAAACCGGCACTAGGAAACAGACTGAGAAAGCAGAGAAAAAGTGTCCCTGCAACCCGTTCCCTTGGTGCTAGATGAACGAACGTCTCTCCACTTGCTCAGTTCTGAGAGATAAGTGTGTGTGAAAGCCGTCCTTCACCTAGCTTGTTGGCAACACAAAGTTTCTTTTCAGTTGCAAACTCCATTCCATACATATATATTGGGAGGTACTATCTCCAACTCGGTTCGACAGTGAAAACTGCAGGTACTTCAAACCGGCACTAGGAAACAGACTGAGAAAGCAGAGAAAAAGTGTCTCCTGCAACCCGTTCCCTTGGTGCTAGATGAACGAACGTCTCTCCACTTGCTCAGTTCTGAGAGATAAGTGTGTGTGAAAGCCGTCCTTCACCTAGCTTGTTGGGAACACAAAGTTTCTTTTCAGTTGCAAATTCCATTCCATACATATATATGGGGAGGTACTAGCTCCAACTCGGTTTCACAGTGAAAACTGCAGGAACTTCAAACCGACACTAGGAAACAGACTGAGAAATCAGAGAAAAAGTGTCTCCTGCGACCCGTTCCCTTGGTGCTAGATGAACGAACGTCTCTCCACTTGCTCAGTTCTGAGAGATACGTGTATGTGAAAGCCGTCCTTCAACTAGCTTGTTGGGAACACAAAGTTTCTTTTCAGTTGCAAACTCCATTCCATACATATATATGGGGAGGAACTAGCTCCAACTCGGTTTGACAGTGAAAACTGCAGGAACATCATACCGGCACTAGGAAACAGACTGAGAAATCAGAGAAAAAGTGTCTCCTGCAACCCGTTCCCTTGGTGCTAGATGAACGAACGTCTCTCCACTTGCTCAGTTCTGAGAGATAAGTGTGTGTGAAAGCCGTCCTTCACCTATCTTGTTGGGAACACAAAGTTTCTTTTCAGTTGCAAACTCCATTCCATACATATATATGGGGAGGTACTAGCTCCAACGCGGTTTGACAGTGAAAACTGCAGGAACTTCCAACCGGCACTAGGAAACAGACTGAGAAAGCAGAGAAAAAGTGTCTCCTGCAACCCGTTCCCTTGGTGCTAGATGAACGAACGTCTCTCCACTTGCTCAGTTCTGAGAGATAAGTGTGTGTGAAAGCCGTCCTTCACCTAGCTTGTTGGGAACACAAAGTTTCTTTTCAGTTGCAAACTCCATTCCATACATATATATGGGGAGGTACTAGCTCCAACTCGGTTCGACAGTGAAAACTGCAGGTACTTCAAACCGGCACTAGGAAACAGACTGAGAAAGCAGAGAAAAAGTGTTCCTGCAACCCGTTTCCTTGGTGCTAGATGAACGAACGTCTCTCCACTTGCTCAGTTCTGAGAGATAAGTGTGTGTGAAAGCCGTCCTTCACCTAGCTTGTTGGGAACACAAAGTTTCTTTTCAGTTGCAAACTCCATTCCATTCATATATATGGGGAGGTACTATCTCCAACTCGGTTCGACAGTGAAAACTGCAGGTACTTCAAACCGGCACTAGGAAACAGACTGAGAAAGCAGAGAAAAAGTGTCTCCTGCAACCCGTTCCCTTGGTGCTAGATGAACGAACGTCTCTCCACTTGCTCAGTTCTGAGAGATAAGTGTGTGTGAAAGCCGTCCTTCACCTAGCTTGTTGGGAACACAAAGTTTCTTTTCAGTTGCAAACTCCATTCCATACATTTATATGGGGAGGTACTAGCTCCAACTCGGTTTGACAGTGAAAACTGCAGGAACTTCAAACCGGCACTAGGAAACAGACTGAGAAATCAGAGAAAAAGTGTCTCCTGCAACCCGTTCCCTTGGTGCTAGATGAACGAACGTCTCTCCACTTGCTCAGTTCTGAGAGATAAGTGTGTGTGAAAGCCGTCCTTCACCTAGCTTGTTGGGAACACAAAGTTACTTTTCAGTTGCAAATTCCATTCCATACATATATATGGGGAGGTACTAGCTCCAACTCGGTTTTACAGTGAAAACTGCAGGAAGATCAAACCGGCACTAGGAAACAGACTGAGAAATCAGAGAAATAGTGTCTCCTGCAACCCGTTCCCTTGGTGCTAGATGAACGAACGTCTCTCCACTTGCTCAGTTCTGAGAGATAAGTGTGTGTGAAAGCCGTCCTTCAACTAGCTTGTTGGGAACACAAAGTTTCTTTTCAGTTGCAAACTCCATTCCATACATATATATGGGGAGGAACTAGCTCCAACTCGGTTTGACAGTGAAAACTGCAGGAACTTCAAACCGGCACTAGGAAACAGACTGAGAAAGCAGAGAAAAAGTGTCTCCTGCAACCCGTTCCCTTGGTGCTAGATGAACGAACGTCTCTCCACTTGCTCAGTTCTGAGAGATAAGTGTGTGTGAAAGCCGTCCTTCACCTAGCTTGTTGGGAACACAAAGTTTCTTTTCAGTTGCAAACTCCATTCCATACATATATATGGGGAGGTACTAGCTCCAACATGGTTTGACAGTGAAAACTGCAGGAACTTCCAACCGGCACTAGGAAACAGACTGAGAAAGCAGAGAAAAAGTGTCTCCTGCATCCCGTTCCCTTGGTGCTAGATGAACGAACGTCTCTCCACTTGCTCAGTTCTGAGAGATAAGTGTGTGTGAAAGCCGTCCTTCACCTAGCTTGTTGGGAACACAAAGTTTCTTTTCAGTTGCAAACTCCATTCCATACATATATATGGGGAGGTACTAGCTCCAACTCGGTTCGACAGTGAAAACTGCAGGTACTTCAAACCGGCACTAGGAAACAGACTGAGAAAGCAGAGAAAAAGTGTCTCCTGCAACCCGTTCCCTTGGTGCTAGATGAACGAACGTCTCTCCACTTGCTCAGTTCTGAGAGATAAGTGTGTGTGAAAGCCGTCCTTCACCTAGCTTGTTGGGAACACAAAGTTTCTTTTCAGTTGCAAACTCCATTCCATACATTTATATGGGGAGGTACTAGCTCCAACTCGGTTTGACAGTGAAAACTGCAGGAACTTCAAACCGGCACTAGGAAACAGACTGAGAAAGCAGAGAAAAAGTGTCTCCTGCAACCCGTTCCCTTGGTGCTAGATGAACGAACGTCTCTCCACTTGTACAGTTCTGAGAGATAAGTGTGAGTGAAAGCCGTCCTTCACCTAGCTTGTTGGGAACACAAAGTTTCTTTTCAGTTGCAAACTCCATTCCATACATATATATGGGGAGGTACTAGCTCCAACGCTGTTTGACAGTGAAAACTGCAGGAACTTCCAACCGGCACTAGGAAACAGACTGAGAAAGCAGAGAAAAAGTGTCTCCTGCAACCCGTTCCCTTGGTGCTAGATGAACGAACGTCTCTCCACTTGCTCAGTTCTGAGAGATAAGTGTGTGTGAAAGCCGTCCTTCACCTAGCTTGTTGGGAACACAAAGTTTCTTTTCAGTTGCAAACTCCATTCCATACATATATATGGGGAGGTACTAGCTCCAACTCGGTTCGACAGTGAAAACTGCAGGTACTTCAAACCGGCACTAGGAAACAGACTGAGAAAGCAGAGAAAAAGTGTCTCCTGGAACCCGTTCCCTTGATGCTAGATGAACGAACGTCTCTCCACTTGCTCAGTTCTGAGAGTTAAGTGTGTGTGAAAGCCGTCCTTCACCTAGCTTGTTGGGAACACAAAGTTTCTTTTCAGTTGCAAACTCCATTCCATACATATATATGGGGAGGTACTAGCTCCAACTCGGTTCGACAGTGAAAACTGCAGGTACTTCAAACCGGCACTAGGAAACAGTCTGAGAAAGCAGAGAAAAAGTGTCTCCTGCAACCCTTTCCCTTGGTGCTAGATGAACGAAAGTCTCTCCACTTGCTCAGTTCTGAGAGATAAGTGTGTGTGAAAGCCGTGTTTCACCTAGCTTGTTGGGAACACAAAGTTTCTTTTCAGTTGCAAATTCCATTCCATACATATATATGGGGAGGTACTAGCTCCAACTCGGTTTTACAGTGAAAACTGCAGGAACTTCAAACCGGCACTAGGAAACAGACTGAGAAATCAGAGAAAAAGTGTCTCCTGCAAACCGTTCCCTTGGTGCTAGATGAACGAACGTCTCTCCACTTGCTCAGTTCTGAGAGATAAGTGTGTGTGAAAGCCGTCCTTCAACTAGCTTGTTGGGAACACAAAGTTTCTTTTCAGTTGCAAACTCCATTCCATACATATATATGGGGAGGAACTAGCTCCAACTCGGTTTGACAGTGAAAACTGCAGGAACTTCCAAACGGCACTAGGAAACAGACTGAGAAAGCAGAGAAAAAGTGTCTCCTGCAACCCGTTCCCTTGGTGCTAGATGAACGAACGTCTCTCCACTTGCTCAGTTCTGAGAGATAAGTGTGTGTGAAAGCCGTCCTTCACCAAGCTTGTTGGGAACACAAAGTTTCTTTTCAGTTGCAAACTCCATTCCATACATATATATGGGGAGGTGCTAGCTCCAACTCGGTTCGACAGTGAAATCTGCAGGTACTTCAAACCGGCACTAGGAAACAGACTGAGAAAGCAGAGAAAAAGTGTCTCCTGCAACCCGATCCCTTGGTGCTAGATGAACGAACGTCTCTCCACTTGCTCAGTTCTGAGAGATAAGTGTGTGTGAAAGCCGTCCTTCACCTAGCTTGTTGGGAACACAAAGTTTCTTTTCAGTTGCAAACTCCATTCCATACATATATATGGGGACGAACTAGCTCCAACTCGGTTTGACAGTGAAAACTGCAGGAACTTCAAACCGGCACTAGGAAACAGACTGAGAAAGCAGAGAAAAAGTGTCTCCTGCAACCCGTTCCCTTGGTGCTAGATGAACGAACGTATCTCCACTTGCTCAGTTCTGAGAGATAAGTGTGTGTGAAAGCCGTCCTTCACCTAGCTTGTTGGGAACACAAAGTTTCTTTTCAGTTGCAAACTCCATTCCATACATATATATGGGGAGGTACTAGCTCCAACGCGGTTTGACAGTGAAAACTGCAGGAACTTCCAACCGGCACTAGGAAACAGACTGAGAAAGCAGAGAAAAAGTGTCTCCTGCAACCCGTTCCCTTGGTGCTAGATGAACGAACGTCTCTCCACTTGCTCAGTTCTGAGAGATAAATGTGTGTGAAAGCCGTACTTCACCTAGCTTGTTGGGAACACAAAGTTTCTTTTCAGTTGCAAACTCCATTCCATACATATATATGGGGAGGTACTAGCTCCAACTCGGTTCGACAGTGAAAACTGCAGGTACTTCAAACCGGCACTAGGAAACAGACTGAGAAAGCAGAGAAAAAGTGTCTCCTGCAACCCGTTCCCTTGGTGCTAGATGAACGAACGTCTCTCCACTTGCTCAGTTCTGAGAGATAAGTGTGTGTGAAAGCCGTCCTTCACCTAGCTTGTTGGGAACACAAAGTTTCTTTTCAGTTGCAAACTCCATTATATATATATATATATGGGGACGAACTAGCTCCAACTCGGTTTGACAGTGAAAACTGCAGGAACTTCAAACCGGCACTAGGAAACAGACTGAGAAAGCAGAGAAAAAGTGTCTACTGCAACCCGTTCCCTTGGTGCTAGATGAACGAACGTCTCTCCACTTGCTCAGTTCTGAGAGATAAGTGTGTGTGAAAGCCGTCCTTCACCTAGCTTGTTGGGAACACAAAGTTTCTTTTCAGTTGCAAACTCCATTCCATACATATATATGGGGAGGTAGAAGCTCCAACTCGGATTTACAGTGCAAACTGCAGGAACTTCCAACCGGCACTAGGAAACAGACTGAGAAAGCAGAGGAAATGTGTCTCCTGCAGCCCGTTCCCTTGGTGCTAGATGAACGAACGTCTCTCCACTTGCTCAGTTCTGAGAGATAAGTGTGTGTGAAAGCCGTCCTTCACCTAGCTTGTTGGGAACACAAAGTTTCTTTTCAGTTGCAAACTCCATTCCATACATATATATGGGGAGGTACTAGCTCCAACTCGGTTTTAAAGTGAAAACTGCAGGAACTTCAAACCGGCACTAGGTAACAGACTGAGAAAGCAGAGAAAAAGTGTCTCCTGCAACCCGTTCCCTTGGTGCTAGATGAACGAACGTCTCTCCACTTGCTCAGTTCTGAGAGATAAGTGTGTATGAAAGCCGTCCTTCACCTATCTTGTTGGGAACACAAAGTTTCTTTTCAGTTGCAAACTCCATTCCATACATATATATGGGGAGGTACTAGCTCCAACTCGGTTCGACAGTGAAAACTGCAGGTACTTCAAACCGGCACTAGGAAACAGACTGAGAAAGCAGAGAAAAAGTGTCTCCTGCAACCCGTTCCCTTGGTGCTAGATGAACGAACGTCTCTCCACTTGCTCAGTTCTGAGAGATAAGTGTGTGTGAAAGCCGTCCTTCACCTAGCTTGTTGGGAACACAAAGTTTCTTTTCAGTTGCAAACTCCATTCCATACATATATATGGGGACGAACTAGCTCCAACTCGGTTTGACAGTGAAAACTGCAGGAACTTCAAACCGGCACTAGGAAACAGACTGAGAAAGCAGAGAAAAAGTGTCTCCTGCAACCCGTTCCCTTGGTGCTAGATGAACGAACGTCTCTCCACCTGCTCAGTTCTGAGAGATAAGTGTGTGTGAAAGCCGTCCTTCACCTAGCTTGTTGGGAACACAAAGTTTCTTTTCAGTTGCAAACTCCATTCCATACATATATATGGGGAGGTAGTAGCTCCAACGCTGTTTGACAGTGAAAACTGCAGGAACTTCCAACCGGCACTAGGAAACAGACTGAGAAAGCAGAGAAAAAGTGTCTCCTGCAACCCGTTCCCTTGGTGCTAGATGAACGAACGTCTCTCCACTTGCTCAGTTCTGAGAGATAAGTGTGTGTGAAAGCCGTCCTTCACCTAGCTTGTTGGGAACACAAAGTTTCTTTTCAGTTGCAAACTCCATTCCATACATATATATGGGGAGGTACTAGCTCCAACTCGGTTCGACAGTGAAAACTGCAGGTACTTCAAACCGGCACTAGGAAACAGACTGAGAAAGCAGAGAAAAAGTGTCTCCTGGAACCCGTTCCCTTGGTGCTAGATGAACGAACGTCTCTCCACTTGCTCAGTTCTGAGAGTTAAGTGTGTGTGAAAGCCGTCCTTCACCTAGCTTGTTGGGAACACAAAGTTTCTTTTCAGTTGCAAACTCCATTCCATACATATATATGGGGAGGTACTAGCTCCAACTCGGTTCGACAGTGAAAACTGCAGGTACTTCAAACCGGCACTAGGAAACAGTCTGAGAAAGCAGAGAAAAAGTGTCTCCTGCAACCCTTTCCCTTGGTGCTAGATGAACGAAAGTCTCTCCACTTGCTCAGTTCTGAGAGATAAGTGTGTGTGAAAGCCGTGTTTCACCTAGCTTGTTGGGAACACAAAGTTTCTTTACAGTTGCAAATTCCATTCCATACATATATATGGGGAGGTACTAGCTCCAACTCGGTTTTACAGTGAAAACTGCAGGAACTTCAAACCGGCACTAGGAAACAGACTGAGAAATCAGAGAAAAAGTGTCTCCTGCAAACCGTTCCCTTGGTGCTAGATGAACGAACGTCTCTCCACTTGCTCAGTTCTGAGAGATAAGTGTGTGTGAAAGCCGTCCTTCAACTAGCTTGTTGGGAACACAAAGTTTCTTTTCAGTTGCAAACTCCATTCCATACATATATATGGGGAGGAACTAGCTCCAACTCGGTTTGACAGTGAAAACTGCAGGAACTTCCAAACGGCACTAGGAAACAGACTGAGAAAGCAGAGAAAAAGTGTCTCCTGCAACCCGTTCCCTTGGTGCTAGATGAACGAACGTCTCTCCACTTGCTCAGTTCTGAGAGATAAGTGTGTGTGAAAGCCGTCCTTCACCAAGCTTGTTGGGAACACAAAGTTTCTTTTCAGTTGCAAACTCCATTCCATACATATATATGGGGAGGTGCTAGCTCCAACTCGGTTCGACAGTGAAATCTGCAGGTACTTCAAACCGGCACTAGGAAACAGACTGAGAAAGCAGAGAAAAAGTGTCTCCTGCAACCCGATCCCTTGGTGCTAGATGAACGAACGTCTCTCCACTTGCTCAGTTCTGAGAGATAAGTGTGTGTGAAAGCCGTCCTTCACCTAGCTTGTTGGGAACACAAAGTTTCTTTTCAGTTGCAAACTCCATTCCATACATATATATGGGGACGAACTAGCTCCAACTCGGTTTGACAGTGAAAACTGCAGGAACTTCAAACCGGCACTAGGAAACAGACTGAGAAAGCAGAGAAAAAGTGTCTCCTGCAACCCGTTCCCTTGGTGCTAGATGAACGAACGTATCTCCACTTGCTCAGTTCTGAGAGATAAGTGTGTGTGAAAGCCGTCCTTCACCTAGCTTGTTGGGAACACAAAGTTTCTTTTCAGTTGCAAACTCCATTCCATACATATATATGGGGAGGTACTAGCTCCAACGCGGTTTGACAGTGAAAACTGCAGGAACTTCCAACCGGCACTAGGAAACAGACTGAGAAAGCAGAGAAAAAGTGTCTCCTGCAACCCGTTCCCTTGGTGCTAGATGAACGAACGTCTCTCCACTTGCTCAGTTCTGAGAGATAAATGTGTGTGAAAGCCGTACTTCACCTAGCTTGTTGGGAACACAAAGTTTCTTTTCAGTTGCAAACTCCATTCCATACATATATATGGGGAGGTACTAGCTCCAACTCGGTTCGACAGTGAAAACTGCAGGTACTTCAAACCGGCACTAGGAAACAGACTGAGAAAGCAGAGAAAAAGTGTCTCCTGCAACCCGTTCCCTTGGTGCTAGATGAACGAACGTCTCTCCACTTGCTCAGTTCTGAGAGATAAGTGTGTGTGAAAGCCGTCCTTCACCTAGCTTGTTGGGAACACAAAGTTTCTTTTCAGTTGCAAACTCCATTATATATATATATATATGGGGACGAACTAGCTCCAACTCGGTTTGACAGTGAAAACTGCAGGAACTTCAAACCGGCACTAGGAAACAGACTGAGAAAGCAGAGAAAAAGTGTCTCCTGCAACCCGTTCCCTTGGTGCTAGATGAACGAACGTCTCTCCACTTGCTCAGTTCTGAGAGATAAGTGTGTGTGAAAGCCGTCCTTCACCTAGCTTGTTGGGAACACAAAGTTTCTTTTCAGTTGCAAACTCCATTCCATACATATATATGGGGAGGTAGAAGCTCCAACTCGGATTTACAGTGCAAACTGCAGGAACTTCCAACCGGCACTAGGAAACAGACTGAGAAAGCAGAGGAAAAGTGTCTCCTGCAGCCCGTTCCCTTGGTGCTAGATGAACGAACGTCTCTCCACTTGCTCAGTTCTGAGAGATAAGTGTGTGTGAAAGCCGTCCTTCACCTAGCTTGTTGGGAACACAAAGTTTCTTTTCAGTTGCAAACTCCATTCCATACATATATATGGGGAGGTACTAGCTCCAACTCGGTTTTAAAGTGAAAACTGCAGGAACTTCAAACCGGCACTAGGTAACAGACTGAGAAAGCAGAGAAAAAGTGTCTCCTGCAACCCGTTCCCTTGGTGCTAGATGAACGAACGTCTCTCCACTTGCTCAGTTCTGAGAGATAAGTGTGTATGAAAGCCGTCCTTCACCTATCTTGTTGGGAACACAAAGTTTCTTTTCAGTTGCAAACTCCATTCCATACATATATATGGGGAGGTACTAGCTCCAACTCGGTTCGACAGTGAAAACTGCAGGTACTTCAAACCGGCACTAGGAAACAGACTGAGAAAGCAGAGAAAAAGTGTCTCCTGCAACCCGTTCCCTTGGTGCTAGATGAACGAACGTCTCTCCACTTGCTCAGTTCTGAGAGATAAGTGTGTGTGAAAGCCGTCCTTCACCTAGCTTGTTGGGAACACAAAGTTTCTTTTCAGTTGCAAACTCCATTCCATACATATATATGGGGACGAACTAGCTCCAACTCGGTTTGACAGTGAAAACTGCAGGAACTTCAAACCGGCACTAGGAAACAGACTGAGAAAGCAGAGAAAAAGTGTCTCCTGCAACCCGTTCCCTTGGTGCTAGATGAACGAACGTCTCTCCACTTGCTCAGTTCTGAGAGATAAGTGTGTGTGAAAGCCGTCCTTCACCTAGCTTGTTGGGAACACAAAGTTTCTTTTCAGTTGCAAACTCCATTCCATACATATATATGGGGAGGTAGAAGCTCCAACTCGGATTTACAGTGCAAACTGCAGGAACTTCCAACCGGCACTAGGAAACAGACTGAGAAAGCAGAGGAAAAGTGTCTCCTGCAACCCGTTCCCTTGGTGCTAGATGAACGAACGTATCTCCACTTGCTCAGTTCTGAGAGATAAGTGTGTGTGAAAGCCGTCCTTCACCTAGCTTGTTGGGAACACAAAGTTTCTTTTCAGTTGCAAACTCCATTCCATACATATATATGGGGAGGTACTAGCTCCAACGCGGTTTGACAGTGAAAACTGCAGGAACTTCCAACCGGCACTAGGAAACAGACTGAGAAAGCAGAGAAAAAGTGTCTCCTGCAACCCGTTCCCTTGGTGCTAGATGAACGAACGTCTCTCCACTTGCTCAGTTCTGAGAGATAAATGTGTGTGAAAGCCGTACTTCACCTAGCTTGTTGGGAACACAAAGTTTCTTTTCAGTTGCAAACTCCATTCCATACATATATATGGGGAGGTACTAGCTCCAACTCGGTTCGACAGTGAAAACTGCAGGTACTTCAAACCGGCACTAGGAAACAGACTGAGAAAGAAGAGAAAAAGTGTCTCCTGCAACAAGTTCCCTTGGTGCTAGATGAACGTACGTCTCTCCACTTGCTCAGTTCTGAGAGATAAGTGTGTGTGAAAGCCGTCCTTCACCTAGCTTGTTGGGAACACAAAGTTTCTTTTCAGTTGCAAACTCCATTATATATATATATATATGGGGACGAACTAGCTCCAACTCGGTTTGACAGTGAAAACTGCAGGAACTTCAAACCGGCACTAGGAAACAGACTGAGAAAGCAGAGAAAAAGTGTCTCCTGCAACCCGTTCCCTTGGTGCTAGATGAACGAACGTCTCTCCACTTGCTCAGTTCTGAGAGATAAGTGTGTGTGAAAGCCGTCCTTCACCTAGCTTGTTGGGAACACAAAGTTTCTTTTCAGTTGCAAACTCCATTCCATACATATATATGGGGAGGTAGAAGCTCCAACTCGGATTTACAGTGCAAACTGCAGGAACTTCCAACCGGCACTAGGAAACAGACTGAGAAAGCAGAGGAAAAGTGTCTCCTGCAACCCGTTCCCTTGGTGCTAGATGAACGAACGTCTCTCCACTTGCTCAGTTCTGAGAGATAAGTGTGTGTGAAAGCCGTCCTTCCCCTAGCTTGTTGGGAACACAAAGTTTCTTTTCAGTTGCAAACTCCATTCCATACATATATATGGGGAGGTACTAGCTCCAACTCGGTTTTAAAGTGAAAACTGCAGGAACTTCAAACCGGCACTAGGTAACAGACTGAGAAAGCAGAGAAAAAGTGTCTCCTGCAACCCGTTCCCTTGGTGCTAGATGAACGAACGTCTCTCCACTTGCTCAGTTCTGAGAGATAAGTGTGTATGAAAGCCGTCCTTCACCTAGCTTGTTGGGAACACAAAGTTTCTTTTCAGTTGCAAACTCCATTCCATACATATATATGGGGAGGTACTAGCTCCAACTCGGTTCGACAGTGAAAACTGCAGGTACTTCAAACCGGCACTAGGAAACAGACTGAGAAAGCAGAGAAAAAGTGTCTCCTGCAACCCGTTCCCTTGGTGCTAGATGAACGAACGTCTCTCCACTTGCTCAGTTCTGAGAGATAAGTGTGTGTGAAAGCCGTCCTTCACCTAGCTTGTTGGGAACACAAAGTTTCTTTTCAGTTGCAAACTCCATTCCATACATATATATGGGGACGAACTAGCTCCAACTCGGTTTGACAGTGAAAACTGCAGGAACTTCAAACCGGCACTAGGAAACAGACTGAGAAAGCAGAGAAAAAGTGTCTCCTGCAACCCGTTCCCTTGGTGCTAGATGAACGAACGTCTCTCCACTTGCTCAGTTCTGAGAGATAAGTGTGTGTGAAAGCCGTCCTTCACCTAGCTTGTTGGGAACACAAAGTTTCTTTTCAGTTGCAAACTCCATTCCATACATATATATGGGGAGGTAGAAGCTCCAACTCGGATTTACAGTGCAAACTGCAGGAACTTCCAACCGGCACTAGGAAACAGACTGAGAAAGCAGAGGAAAAGTGTCTCCTGCAACCCGTTCCCTTGGTGCTAGATGAACGAACGTCTCTCCACTTGCTCAGTTCTGAGAGATAAGTGTGTGTGAAAGCCGTCCTTCACCTAGCTTGTTGGGAACACAAAGTTTCTTTTCAGTTGCAAACTCCATTCCATACATATATATGGGGAGGTACTAGCTCCAACTCGGTTTTAAAGTGAAAACTGCAGGAACTTCAAACCGGCACTAGGTAACAGACTGAGAAAGCAGAGAAAAAGTGTCTCCTGCAACCCGTTCCCTTGGTGCTAGATGAACGAACGTCTCTCCACTTGCTCAGTTCTGAGAGATAAGTGTGTATGAAAGCCGTCCTTCACCTAGCTTGTTGGGAACACAAAGTTTCTTTTCAGTTGCAAACTCCATTCCATACATATATATGGGGAGGTACTAGCTCCAACTCGGTTCGACAGTGAAAACTGCAGGTACTTCAAACCGGCACTAGGAAACAGACTGAGAAAGAAGAGAAAAAGTGTCTCCTGCAACCCGTTCCCTTGGTGCTAGATGAACGTACGACTCTCCACTTGTTCAGTTCTGAGAGATAAGTGTGTGTGAAAGCCGTCCTTCACCTAGCTTGTTGGGAACACAAAGTTTCTTTTCAGTTGCAAACTCCATTATATATATATATATATGGGGACGAACTAGCTCCAACTCGGTTTGACAGTGAAAACTGCAGGAACTTCAAACCGGCACTAGGAAACAGACTGAGAAAGCAGAGAAAAAGTGTCTCCTGCAACCCGTTCCCTTGGTGCTAGATGAACGAACGTCTCTCCACTTGCTCAGTTCTGAGAGATAAGTGTGTGTGAAAGCCGTCCTTCACCTAGCTTGTTGGGAACACAAAGTTTCTTTTCAGTTGCAAACTCCATTCCATACATATATATGGGGAGGTAGAAGCTCCAACTCGGATTTACAGTGCAAACTGCAGGAACTTCCAACCGGCACTAGGAAACAGACTGAGAAAGCAGAGGAAAAGTGTCTCCTGCAACCCGTTCCCTTGGTGCTAGATGAACGAACGTCTCTCCACTTGCTCAGTTCTGAGAGATAAGTGTGTGTGAAAGCCGTCCTTCACCTAGCTTGTTGGGAACACAAAGTTTCTTTTCAGTTGCAAACTCCATTCCATACATATATATGGGGAGGTACTAGATCCAACTCGGTTCGACAGTGAAAACTGCAGGTACTTCAAACCGGCACTAGGAAACAGACTGAGAAAGCAGAGAAAATGTGTCTCCTGCAACCCGTTCCCTTGGTGCTAGATGAACGAACGTCTCACCACTTGCTCAGTTCTGAGAGATATATGTGTGTGAAAGCCGTCCTTCACCTAGCTTGTTGGGAACACAAAGTTTCTTTTCAGTTGCAAACTCCATTCCATACATATATATGGGGAGGTACTAGCTCCAACTCGGTTCGAAAGTGAAAACTGCAGGTACTTCAAACCGGCACTAGGAAACAGACTGAGAAAGCAGAGAAAAAGTGTCTCCTGCAACCCGTTCCCTTGGTGCTAGATGAACGAACGTCTCTCCACTTGCTCAGTTCTGAGAGATAAGTGTGTGTGAAAGCCGTCCTTCACCTAGCTTGTTGGGAACACAAAGTTTCTTTTCAGTTGCAAACTCCATTCCATACATATATATGGGGACGAACGAGCTCCAACTCGGTTTGACAGTGAAAACTGCAGGAACTTCAAACCGGCACTAGGAAACAGACTGAGAAAGCAGAGAAAAAGTGTCTCCTGCAACCCGTTCCCTTGGTGCTAGATGAACGAACGTCTCTCCACTTGCTCAGTTCTGAGAGATAAGTGTGTGTGAAAGCCGTCCTTCACCTAGCTTGTTGGGAACCCAAAGATACTTTTCAGTTGCAAACTCCATTCCATACATATATATGGGGAGGTACTAGATCCAACTCGGTTCGACAGTGAAAACTGCAGGTACTTCAAACCGGCACTAGGAAACAGACTGAGAAATCAGAGAAAAAGTGTCTCCTGCAACCCGTTCCCTTGGTGCTAGATGAACGAACGTCTCTCCACTTGCTCAGTTCTGAGAGATAAGTGTGTGTGAAAGCCGTCCTTCACCTAGCTTGTTGGGAACACAAAGTTTCTTTTCAGTTGCAAACTCCATTATATATATATATATATGGGGACGAACTAGCTCCAACTCGGTTTGACAGTGAAAACTGCAGGAACTTCAAACCGGCACTAGGAAACAGACTGAGAAAGCAGAGAAAAAGTGTCTCCTGCAACCCGTTCCCTTGGTGCTAGATGAACGAACGTCTCTCCACTTGCTCAGTTCTGAGAGATAAGTGTGTGTGAAAGCCGTCCTTCACCTAGCTTGTTGGGAACACAAAGTTTCTTTTCAGTTGCAAACTCCATTCCATACATATATATGGGGAGGTAGAAGCTCCAACTCGGATTTACAGTGCAAACTGCAGGAACTTCCAACCGGCACTAGGAAACAGACTGAGAAAGCAGAGGAAAAGTGTCTCCTGCAACCCGTTCCCTTGGTGCTAGATGAACGAACGTCTCTCCACTTGCTCAGTTCTGAGAGATAAGTGTGTGTGAAAGCCGTCCTTCACCTAGCTTGTTGGGAACACAAAGTTTCTTTTCAGTTGCAAACTCCATTCCATACATATATATGGGGAGGTACTAGATCCAACTCTGTTCGACAGTGAAAACTGCAGGTACTTCAAACCGGCACTAGGAAACAGACTGAGAAAGCAGAGAAAATGTGTCTCCTGCAACCCGTTCCCTTGGTGCTAGATGAACGAACGTCTCACCACTTGCTCAGTTCTGAGAGATATATGTGTGTGAAAGCCGTCCTTCACCTAGCTTGTTGGGAACACAAAGTTTCTTTTCAGTTGCAAACTCCATTCCATACATATATATGGGGAGGTACTAGCTCCAACTCGGTTCGAAAGTGAAAACTGCAGGTACTTCAAACCGGCACTAGGAAACAGACTGAGAAAGCAGAGAAAAAGTGTCTCCTGCAACCCGTTCCCTTGGTGCTAGATGAACGAACGTCTCTCCACTTGCTCAGTTCTGAGAGATAAGTGTGTGTGAAAGCCGTCCTTCACCTAGCTTGTTGGGAACACAAAGTTTCTTTTCAGTTGCAAACTCCATTCCATACATATATATGGGGACGAACGAGCTCCAACTCGGTTTGACAGTGAAAACTGCAGGAACTTCAAACCGGCACTAGGAAACAGACTGAGAAAGCAGAGAAAAAGTGTCTCCTGCAACCCGTTCCCTTGGTGCTAGATGAACGAACGTCTCTCCACTTGCTCAGTTCTGAGAGATAAGTGTGTGTGAAAGCCGTCCTTCACCTAGCTTGTTGGGAACCCAAAGATACTTTTCAGTTGCAAACTCCATTCCATACATATATATGGGGAGGTACTAGATCCAACTCGGTTCGACAGTGAAAACTGCAGGTACTTCAAACCGGCACTAGGAAACAGACTGAGAAATCAGAGAAAAAGTGTCTCCTGCAACCCGTTCCCTTGGTGCTAGATGAACGAACGTCTCTCCACTTGCTCAGTTCTGAGAGATAAGTGTGTGTGAAAGCCGTCCTTCACCTAGCTTGTTGGGAACACAAAGTTTCTTTTCAGTTGCAAACTCCATTCCATACATATATATGGGGAGGTACTAGCTCCAACTCGGTTCGACAGTGAAATCTGCAGGTACTTCAAACCGGCACTAGGAAACAGACTGAGAAAGCAGAGAAAAAGTGTCTCCTGCAACCCGTTCCCTTGGTGCTAGATGAACGAACGTCTCTCCACTTGCTCAGTTCTGAGAGATAAGTGTGTGTGAAAGCCGTCCTTCACCTAGCTTGTTGGGAACACAAAGTTTCTTTTCAGTTGCAAACTCCATTCCATACATATATATGGGGAGGTACTAGCTCCAACTCGGTTCGACAGTGAAAACTGCAGGTACTTCAAACCGGCACTAGGAAACAGACTGAGAAAGCAGAGAAAAAGTGTCTCCTGCAACCCGTTCCCTTGGTGCTAGATGAACGAACGTCTCTCCACTTGCTCAGTTCTGAGAGATAAGTGTGTGTGAAAGCCGTCCTTCACCTATCTTGTTGGGAACACAAAGTTTATTTTCAGTTGCAAACTCCATTCCATACATTTATATGGGGAGGTACTAGCTCCATCTCGGTTTGACAGTGAAAACTGCAGGAACTTCAAACCGGCACTAGGAAACAGACTGAGAAAGCAGAGAAAAAGTGTCTCCTGCAACCCGTTCCCTTGGTGCTAGATGAACGAACGTCTCTCCACTTGCTCAGTTCTGAGAGATAAGTGTGTGTGAAAGCCGTCCTTCACCTAGCTTGTTGGGAACACAAAGTTTCTTTTCAGTTGCAAATTCCATTCCATACATATATATGGGGAGGTACTAGCTCCAACTCGGTTTTACAGTGAAAACTGCAGGAACTTCAAACCGGCACTAGGAAACAGACTGAGAAATCAGAGAAAAAGTGTCTCCTGCAACCCGTTCCCATGGTGCTAGATGAACGAACGTCTCTCCACTTGCTCAGTTCTGAGAGATAAGTGTGTGTGAAAGCCGTCCTTCAACTAGCTTGTTGGGAACACAAAGTTTCTTTTCAGTTGCAAACTCCATTCCATACATTTATATGGGGAGGAACTAGCTCCAACTCGGTTTGACAGTGAAAACTGCAGGAACATCAAACCGGCACTAGGAAACAGACTGAGAAAGCAGAGAAAAAGTGTCTCCTGCAACCCGTTCCCTTGGTGCTAGATGAACGAACGTCTCTCCACTTGCTCAGTTCTGAGAGATAAGTGTGTGTGAAAGCCGTCCTTCACCTAGCTTGTTGGGAACACAAAGTTTCTTTTCAGTTGCAAACTCCATTCCATACATATATATGGGGACGAACTAGCTCCAACTCGGTTTGACAGTGAAAACTGCAGGAACTTCAAACCGGCACTAGGAAACAGACTGAGAAAGCAGAGAAAAAGTGTCTCCTGCAACCCGTTCCCTTGGTGCTAGATGAACGAACGTCTCTCCACTTGCTCAGTTCTGAAAGATAAGTGTGTGTGAAAGCCGTCCTTCACCTAGCTTGTTGGGAACACAAAATTTCTTTTCAGTTGCAAACTCCATTCCATACATATATATGGGGAGGTAGAAGCTCCAACTCGGATTTACAGTGCAAACTGCAGGAACTTCCAACCGGCACTAGGAAACAGACTGAGAAAGCAGAGGAAAAGTGTCTCCTGCAACCCGTTCCCTTGGTGCTAGATGAACGAACGTCTCTCCACTTGCTCAGTTCTGAGAGATAAGTGTGTGTGAAAGCCGTCCTTCACCTAGCTTGTTGGGAACACAAAGTTTCTTTTCAGTTGCAAACTCCATTCCATACATATATATGGGGAGGTACTAGCTCCAACTCGGTTTTAAAGTGAAAACTGCAGGAACTTCAAACCGGCAATAGGTAACAGACTGAGAAAGCAGAGAAAAAGTGTCTCCTGCAACCCGTTCCCTTGGTGCTAGATGAACGAACGTCTCTCCACTTGCTCAGTTCTGAGAGATAAGTGTGTGTGAAAGCCGTCCTTCACCTAGCTTGTTGGGAACACAAAGTTTCTTTTCAGTTGCAAACTCCATTCCATACATATATATGGGGAGGTACTAGCTCCAACTCGGTTCGACAGTGAAAACTGCAGGTACTTCAAACCAGCACTAGGAAACAGACTGAGAAAGCAGAGAAAAAGTGTCTCCTGCAACCCGTTCCCTTGGTGCTAAATGAACGAACGTCTCTCCACTTGCTCAGTTCTGAGAGATAAGTGTGTGTGAAAGCCGTCCTTCACCTAGCTTGTTGGGAACACAAAGTTTCTTTTCAGTTGCAAACTCCATTCCATACATATATATGGGGAGGTACTAGCTCCAACTCGGTTCGACAGTGAAAACTGCAGGTACTTCAAACCGGCACTAGGAAACAGACTGAGAAAGCAGAGAAAAAGTGTCTCCTGCAACCCGTTCCCTTGGTGCTAAATGAACGAACGTCTCTCCACTTGCTCAGTTCTGAGAGATAAGTGTGTGTGAAAGCCGTCCTTCACCTAGCTTGTTGGGAACACAAAGTTTCTTTTCAGTTGCAAACTCCATTCCATACATATATATGGGGAGGTAGAAGCTCCAACTCGGATTTACAGTGCAAACTGCAGGAACTTCCAACCGGCACTAGGAAACAGACTGAGAAAGCAGAGGAAAGTGTCTCCTGCAACCCGTTCCCTTGGTGCTAGATGAACGAACGTCTCTCCACTTGCTCAGTTCTGAGATATAAGTGTGTGTGAAAGCCGTCCTTCACCTAGCTTGTTGGGAACACAAAGTTTCTTTTCAGTTGCAAACTCCATTCCATAAATATATATGGGGAGTTACTAGCTCCAACTCGGTTTTAAAGTGAAAACTGCAGGAACTTCAAACCGGCAGTAGGTAACAGACTGAGAAAGCAGAGAAAAAGTGTCTCCTGCAACCCGTTCCCTTGGTGCTAGATGAACGAACGTCTCTCCACTTGCTCAGTTCTGAGAGATAAGTGTGTGTGAAAGCCGTCCTTCACCTAGCTTGTTGGGAACACAAAGTTTCTTTTCAGTTGCAAACTCCATTCCATACATATATATGGGGAGGTACTAGCTCCAACTCGGTTCGACAGTGAAAACTGCAGGTACTTCAAACCGGCACTAGGAAACAGACTGAGAAAGCAGAGAAAAAGTGTCTCCTGCAACCCGTTCCCTTGGTGCTAGATGAACGATCGTCTCTCCACTTGCTCAGTTCTGGGAGATAAGTGTGTGTGAAAGCCGTCCTTCACCTAGCTTGTTGGGAACACAAAGTTTCTTTTCAGTTGCAAACTCCATTCCATACATATATATGGGTACGAACTAGCTCCAACTCGGTTTGACAGTGAAAACTGCAGGAACTTCAAACCGGCACTAGGAAACAGACTGAGAAAGCAGAGAAAAAGTGTCCCCTGCAACCCGTTCCCTTGGTGCTAGATGAACGAACGTCTCTCCACTTGCTCAGTTCTGAGAGATAAGTGTGTGTGAAAGCCGTCCTTCACCTAGCTTGTTGGGAACACAAAGTTTCTTTTCAGTTGCAAACTCTAATCCATACATATATATCGGGAGGTACTAGCTCCAACTCGGTTCGACAGTGAAAACTGCAGGTACTTCAAACCGGCACTAGGAAACAGACTGAGAAAGCAGAGAAAAAGTGTCTCCTGCAACCCGTTCCCTTGGTGCTAGATGAACGAACGTCTCTCCACTTGCTCAGTTCTGAGAGATAAGTGTGTGTGAAAGCCGTCCTTCACCTAGCTTGTTGGGAACACAAAGTTTCTTTTCAGTTGCAAACTCCATTCCATACATATATATGGGGAGGTACTAGCTCCAACTCGGGTAGACAGTGAAAACTGCAGGTACTTCAAACCGGCACTAGGAAACAGACTGAGAAAGCAGAGAAAAAGTGTCTCCTGCAACCCGTTCCCTTGGTGCTAGATGAACGAACGTCTCTCCACTTGCTCAGTTCTGAGAGATAAGTGTGTGTGAAAGCCGTCCTTCACCTAGCTTGTTGGGAACATAAAGTTTCTTTTCAGTTGCAAACTCCATTCCATACATATATATGGGGACGAACTAGCTCCAACTCGGTTTGACAGTGAAAACTGCAGGAACTTCAAACCGGCACTAGGAAACAGACTGAGAAAGCAGAGAAAAAGTGTCTCCTGCAACCCGTTCCCTTGGTGCTAGATGAACGAACGTCTCTCCACTTGCTCAGTTCTGAGAGATAAGTGTGTGTGAAAGCCGTCCTTCACCTAGCTTGTTGGGAACACAAAGTTTCTTTTCAGTTGCAAACTCCATTCCATACATATATATGGGGACGAACGAGCTCCAACTCGGTTTGACAGTGAAAACTGCAGGAACTTCAAACCGGCACTTGGAAACAGTCTGAGAAAGCAGAGAAAAAGTGTCTCCTGCAACCCGTTCCCTTGGTGCTAGATGAACGAACGTCTCTCCACTTGCTCAGTTCTGAGAGATAAGTGTGTGTGAAAGCCGTCCTTCACCTAGCTTGTTGGGAACACAAAGTTTCTTTTCAGTTGCAAACTCCATTCCATACATATATATGGGGAGGTACTAGCTCCAACTCGGTTCGACAGTGAAATCTGCAGGTACTTCAAACCGGCACTAGGAAACAGACTGAGAAAGCAGAGAAAAAGTGTCTCCTGCAACCCGTTCCCTTGGTGCTAGATGAACGAACGTCTCTCCACTTGCTCAGTTCTGAGAGATAAGTGTGTGTGAAAGCCGTCCTTCACCTAGCTTGTTGGGAACACAAAGTTTCTTTTCAGTTGCAAACTCCATTCCATACATATATATGGGGAGGTACTAGCTCCAACTCGGTTCGACAGTGAAAACTGCAGGTACTTCAAACCGGCACTAGGAAACAGACTGAGAAAGCAGGAAAAAGTGTCTCCTGCAACCCGTTCCCTTGGTGCTAGATGAACGAACGTCTCTCCACTTGCTCAGTTCTGAGACATAAGTGTGTGTGAAAGCCGTCCTTCACCTAGCTTGTTGGGAACACAAAGTTTCTTTTCAGTTGCAAACTCCATTCCATACATTTATATGGGGAGGTACTAGCTCCATCTCGGTTTGACAGTGAAAACTGCAGGAACTTCAAACCGGCACTAGGAAACAGACTGAGAAAGCAGAGAAAAAGTGTCTCCTGCAACCCGTTCCCTTGGTGCTAGATGAACGAACGTCTCTCCACTTGCTCAGTTCTGAGAGATAAGTGTGTGTGAAAGCCGTCCTTCACCTAGCTTGTTGGGAACACAAAGTTTCTTTTCAGTTGCAAATTCCATTCCATACATATATATGGGGAGGTACTAGCTCCAACTCGGTTTTACAGTGAAAACTGCAGGAACTTCAAACCGGCACTAGGAAACAGACTGAGAAATCAGAGAAAAAGTGTCTCCTGCAACCCGTTCCCATGGTGCTAGATGAACGAACGTCTCTCCACTTGCTCAGTTCTGAGAGATAAGTGTGTGTGAAAGCCGTCCTTCAACTAGCTTGTTGGGAACACAAAGTTTCTTTTCAGTTGCAAACTCCATTCCATACATATATATGGGGAGGAACTAGCTCCAACTCGGTTTGACAGTGAAAACTGCAGGAACATCAAACCGGCACTAGGAAACAGACTGAGAAAGCAGAGAAAAAGTGTCTCCTGCAACCCGTTCCCTTGGTGCTAGATGAACGAACGTCTCTCCACTTGCTCAGTTCTGAGAGATAAGTGTGTGTGAAAGCCGTCCTTCACCTAGCTTGTTGGGAACACAAAGTTTCTTTTCAGTTGCAAACTCCATTCCATACATATATATGGGGAGGTACTAGCTCCAACGCGGTTTCACAGTGAAAACTGCAGGAACTTCCAACCGGCACTAGGAAACAGACTGAGAAAGCAGAGAAAATGTGTCTCATGCAACCCGTTCCCTTGGTGCTAGATGAACGAACGTCTCTCCACTTGCTCAGTTCTGAGAGATAAGTGTGTGTGAAAGCCGTCCTTCACCTAGCTTGTTGGGAACACAAAGTTTCTTTTCAGTTGCAAACTCCATTCCATACATATATATGGGGAGTTACTAGATCCAACTCGGTTCGACAGTGAAAACTGCAGGTATTTCAAACCGGCACTAGGAAACAGACTGAGAAAGCAGAGAAAAAGTGTCTCCTGCAACCCGTTCCCTTGGTGCTAGATGAACGAACGTCTCTCCACTTGCTCAGTTCTGAGAGATAAGTGTGTGTGAAAGCCGTCCTTCACCTAGCTTGTTGGGAACACAAAGTTTCTTTTCAGTTGCAAACTCCATTCCATACATATATATGGGGAGGTACTAGCTCCAACTCGGTTCGACAGTGAAAACTGCAGGTACTTCCAACCGGCACTAGGAAACAGACTGAGAAAGCAGAGAAAAAGTGTCTCCTGCAACCCGTTCCCTTGGTGCTAGATGAACGAACGTCTCTCCACTTGCTCAGTTCTGAGAGATAATGTGTGGGAAAGCCGTCCTTCACCAAGCTTGTTGGGAACACAAAGTTTCTTTTCAGTTGCAAATTCCATTCCATACATATATATGGGGAGGTACTAGCTCCAACTCGGTTTGACAGTGAAAACTGCAGGAACTTCAAACCGGCACTAGGTAACAAACTGAGAAAGCAGAGAAAAAGTGTCTCCTGCAACCCGTTCCCTTGGTGCTAGATGAACGAACGTCTCTCCACTTGCTCAGTTCTGAGAGATAAGTGTGTGTGAAAGCCGTCCTTCACCTAGCTTGTTGGGAACACAAAATTTCTTTTCAGTTGCAAACTCCATTCCATACATATATATGGGGAGGTACTAGCTCCAACTCGGTTTTACAGTGAAAACTGCAGGAACTTCAAACCGGCACTAGGAAACAGACTGAGAAAGCAGAGAAAAAGTGTCTCCTGCAACCCGTTCCCTTGGTGCTAATGAACGAACGTTTCTCCACTTGCTCAGTTTTGAGAGATAAGTGTGTGTGAAAGCCGTCCTTCACCTAGCTTGTTGGGAACACAAAGTTTCTTTTCAGTTGCAAACTCCATTCCATACATATATATGGGGGGGAACTAGCTCCAACTCGGTTTGACAGTGAAAACTGCAGGAACATCAAACCGGCACTAGGAAACAGACTGAGAAAGCAGAGAAAAAGTGTCTCCTGCAACCCGTTCCCTTGGTGCTAAATGAACGAACGTCTCTCCACTTGCTCAGTTCTGAGAGATAAGTGTGTGTGAAAGCCGTCCTTCACCTAGCTTGTTGGGAACACAAAGTTTCTTTTCAGTTGCAAACTCCATTCCATACATTTATATGGGGAGGTACTAGCTCCAACTCGGTTTGACAGTGAAAACTGCAGGAACTTCCAACCGGCACTAGGAAACAGACTGAGAAAGCAGAGAAAAACTGTCTCCTTCAACCCGTTCCCTTGGTGCTAGATGAACGAAAGTCTCTCCACTTGCTCAGTTCTGAGAGATAAGTGTGTGTGAAAGCCGTCCTTCACCTAGCTTGTTGGGAACACAAAGTTTCTTTTCAGTTGCAAACTCCATTCCATACATATATATGGGGAGGTACTAGCTCCAACTCGGTTCGACAGTGAAAACTGCAGGTACTTCAAACCGGCACTAGGAAACAGACTGAGAAAGCAGAGAAAAAGTGTCTCCTGCAACCCGTTCCCTTGGTGCTAGATGAACGAACGTCTCTCCACTTGCTCAGTTCTGAGAGATAAGTGTGTGTGAAAGCTGTCCTTCACCTAGCTTGTTGGGAACACAAAGTTTCTTTTCAGTTGCAAACTCCATTCCATACATATATATGGGGACGTACTAGCTCCAACACGGTTTGACAGTGAAAACTGCAGGAACTTCAAACCGGCACTAGGAAACAGACTGAGAAAGCAGAGAAAAAGTGTCTCCTGCAACCCGTTCCCTTGGTGCTAGATGAACGAACGTCTCTCCACTTGCTCAGTTGTGAGATATAATTGTGTGTGAAAGCCGTCCTTCACCTAGCTTGTTGGGAACACAAAGTTTCTTTTCAGTTGCAAACTCCATTCCATACATATATATGGGGAGGTACTAGCTCCAACTCGGTTTGACAGTGAAAACTGCAGGAACTTCCAACCGGCAATAGGAAACAGACTGAGAAAGCAGAGAAAAAGTGTCTCCTGCAACCCGTTCCCTTGGTGCTAGATGAACGAACGTCTCTCCACTTGCTCAGTTCTGAGAGATAAGTGTGTGTGAAAGCCGTCCTTCACCTAGCTTGTTGGGAACACAAAGTTTCTTTTCAGTTGCAAACTCCATTCCATACATATATATGGGGAAGTACTAGCTCCAACTCGGTTTGACAGTGAAAACTGCAGGAACTTCCAACCGGCACTAGGAAACAGACTGAGAAAGCAGAGAAAAAGTGTCTCCTGCAACCCGTTCCCTTGGTGCTAGATGAACGAACGTCTCTCCACTTGCTCAGTTCTGAGAGATAAGTGTGTGTGAAAGCCGTCCTTCACCTAGCTTGTTGGGAACACAAAGTTACTTTTCAGTTGCAAACTCCATTCCATACATTTATATGGGGAGGTACTAGCTCCAACTCGGTTTGACAGTGAAAACTGCAGGAACTTCAAACCGGCACTAGGAAACAGACTGAGAAAGCAGAGAAAAAGTGTCTCCTGCAACCCGTTCCCTTGGTGCTAGATGAACGAACGTCTCTCCACTTGCTCAGTTCTGAGAGATAAGTGTGTGTGAAAGCCGTCCTTCACCTAGCTTGTTGGGAACACAAAGTTTCTTTTCAGTTGCAAACTCCATTCCATACATATATATGGGGAAGTACTAGCTCCAACTCGGTTTGACAGTGAAAACTGCAGGAACTTCCAACCGGCACTAGGAAACAGACTGAGAAAGCAGAGAAAAAGTGTCTCCTGCAAACCGTTCCCTTGGTGCTAGATGAACGAACGTCTCTCCACTTGCTCAGTTCTGAGAGATAAGTGTGTGTGAAAGCCGTCCTTCACCTAGCTTGTTGGGAACACAAAGTTTCTTTTCAGTTGCAAACTCCATTCCATACATATATATGGGGAAGTACTAGCTCCAACTCGGTTTGACAGTGAAAACTGCAGGAACTTCCAACAGGCACTAGGAAACAGACTGAGAAAGCAGAGAAAAAGTGTCTCCTGCAAACCGTTCCCTTGGTGCTAGATGAACGAACGTCTCTCCACTTGCTCAGTTCTGAGAGATAAATGTGTGTGAAAGCCGTCCTTCACCTAGCTTGTTGGGAACACAAAGTTTCTTTTCAGTTGCAAACTCCATTCCATACATATATATGGGGAAGTACTAGCTCCAACTCAGTTTGACAGTGAAAACTGCAGGAAATTCCAACCGGCACTAGGAAACAGACTGAGAAAGCAGAGAAAAAGTGTCTCCTGCAAACCGTTCCCTTGGTGCTAGATGAACGAACGTCTCTCCACTTGCTCAGTTCTGAGAGATAAGTGTGTGTGAAAGCCGTCCTTCACCTAGCTTGTTGGGAACACAAAGTTTCTTTTCAGTTCCAAACTCCATTCCATACATTTATATGTGGAGGTACTAGCTCCAACTCGGTTTGACAGTGAAAACTGCAGGTACTTCAAACCGGCACTAGGAAAAAGACTGAGAAAGCAGAGAAAAAGTGTCTCCTGCAACCCGTTCCCTTGGTGCTAGATGAACGAAAGTCTCTCCACTTGCTCAGTTCTGAGAGATAAGTGTGTGTGAAAGCCGTCCTTCACCTAGCTTGTTGGGAACACAAAGTTTCTTTTCAGTTGCAAACTCCATTCCATACATATATATGGGGAGGAACTAGCTCCAACTCGGTTTGACCGTGAAAACTGCAGGAACTTCAAACCGGCACTAGGAAACAGACTGAGAAAGCAGAGAAAAAGTGTCTCCTGCAACCCGTTCCCTTGGTGCTAGATGAACGAACGTCTCTCCACTTGCTCAGTTCTGAGAGATAAGTGTGTGTGAAAGCCGTCCTTCACCTAGCTTGTTGGGAACACAAAGTTTCTTTTCAGTTGCAAACTCCATTCCATACATTTATATGGGGAGGTACTAGCTCCAACTCGGTTTGACAGTGAAAACTGCAGGAACTTCAATCCGGCACTAGGAAACAGACTGAGAAAGCAGAGAAAAAGTGTCTCCTGCAACCCGTTCCCTTGGTGCTAGATGAACGAACGTCTCTCCACTTGCTCAGTTCTGAGAGATAAGTGTGTGTGAAAGCCGTCCTTCACCTAGCTTGTTGGGATCACAAAGTTTCTTTTCAGTTGCAAACTCCATTCCATACATATATATGGGGAAGTACTAGCTCCAACTCGGTTTGACAGTGAAAACTGCAGAAACTTCCAACCGGCACTAGGAAACAGACTGAGAAAGCAGAGAAAAAGTGTCTCCTGCAAACCGTTCCCTTGGTGCTAGATGAACGAACGTCTCTCCACTTGCTCAGTTCTGAGAGATAAGTGTGTGTGAAAGCCGTCCTTCACCTAGCTTGTTGGGAACACAAAGTTTCTTTTCAGTTGCAAACTCCATTCCATACATATATATGGGGAAGTACTAGCTCCAACTCGGTTTGACAGTGAAAACTGCAGGAACTTCCAACCGGCACTAGGAAACAGACTGAGAAAGCAGAGAAAAAGTGTCTCCTGCAAACCGTTCCCTTGGTGCTAGATGAACGAACGTCTCTCCACTTGCTCAGTTCTGAGAGATAAGTGTGTGTGAAAGCCGTCCTTCACCTAGCTTGTTGGGAACACAAAGTTTCTTTTCAGTTGCAAACTCCTTTCCATACTTTTATATGGGGAGGTACTAGCTCCAACTCGGTTTGACAGTGAAAACTGCAGGAACTTCAAACCGGCACTAGGAAACAGACTGAGAAAGCAGAGAAAAAGTGTCTCCTGCAAACCGTTCCCTTGGTGCTAGATGAACGAAAGTCTCTCCACTTGCTCAGTTCTGAGAGATAAGTGTGTGTGAAAGCCGTCCTTCACCTAGCTTGTTGGGAACACAAAGTTTCTTTTCAGTTGCAAACTCCATTCCATACATATATATGGGGAAGTACTAGCTCCAACTCGGTTTGACAGTGAAAACTGCAGGAACTTCCAACCGGCACTAGGAAACAGACTGAGAAAGCAGAGAAAAAGTGTCTCCTGCAAACCGTTCCCTTGGTGCTAGATGAACGAACGTCTCTCCACTTGCTCAGTTCTGAGAGATAAGTGTGTGTGAAAGCCGTCCTTCACCTAGCTTGTTGGGAACACAAAGTTTCTTTTCAGTTGCAAACTCCATTCCATACATATATATGGGGAAGTACTAGCTCCAACGCGGTTTGACAGTGAAAACTGCAGGAACTTCCAACCGGCACTAGGAAACAGACTGAGAAAGCAGAGAAAAAGTGTCTCCTGCAAACCGTTCCCTTGGTGCTAGAAGAACGAACGTCTCTCCACTTGCTCAGTTCTGAGAGATAAGTGTGTGTGAAAGCCGTCCTTCACCTAGCTAGTTGGGAACACAAAGTTTCTTTTCAGTTCCAAACTCCATTCCATACATTTATATGTGGAGGTACTAGCTCCAACTCGGTTTGACAGTGAAAACTGCAGGTACTTCAAACCGGCACTAGGAAACAGACTGAGAAAGCAGAGAAAAAGTGTCTCCTGCAACCCGTTCCCTTGGTGCTAGATGAACGAAAGTCTCTCCACTTGCTCAGTTCTGAGAGATAAGTGTGTGTGAAAGCCGTCCTTCACCTAGCTTGTTGGGAACACAAAGTTTCTTTTCAGTTGCAAACTCCATTCCATACATATATATGGGGAGGAACTAGCTCCAACTCGGTTTGACAGTGAAAACTGCAGGAACTTCAAACCGGCACTAGGAAACAGACTGAGAAAGCAGAGAAAAAGTGTCTCCTGCAACCCGTTCCCTTGGTGCTAGATGAACGAACGTCTCTCCACTTGCTCAGTTCTGAGAGATAAGTGTGTGTGAAAGCCGTCCTTCACCTAGCTTGTTGGGAACACAAAGTTACTTTTCAGTAGCAAACTCCATTCCATACATATATATGGGGAAGTACTAGCTCCAACTCGGTTTGACAGTGTAAACTGCAGGAACTTCCAACCGGCACTAGGAAACAGACTGAGAAAGCAGAGAAAAAGTGTCTCCTGCAAACCGTTCCCTTGGTGCTAGATGAACGAACGTCTCTCCACTTGCTCAGTTCTGAGAGATAAGTGTGTGTGAAAGCCGTCCTTCACCTAGCTTGTTGGGAACACAAAGTTTCTTTTCAGTTCCAAACTCCATTCCATACATTTATATGTGGAGGTACTAGCTCCAACTCGGTTTGACAGTGAAAACTGCAGGTACTTCAAACCGGCACTAGGAAACAGACTGAGAAAGCAGAGAAAAAGTGTCTCCTGCAAACCGTTCCCTTGGTGCTAGATGAACGAACGTCTCTCCACTTGCTCAGTTCTGAGAGATAAGTGTGTGTGAAAGCCGTCCTTCACCTAGCTTGTTGGGAACACAAAGTTTCTTTTCAGTTGCAAACTCCATTCCATACATTTATATGGGGAGGTACTAGCTCCAACTCGGTTTGACAGTGAAAACTGCAGGAACTTCAAACCGGCACTAGGAAACAGACTGAGAAAGCAGAGAAAAAGTGTCTCCTGCAACCCGTTCCCTTGGTGCTAGATGAACGAACGTCTCTCCACTTGCTCAGTTCTGAGAGATAAGTGTGTGTGAAAGCCGTCCTTCACCTAGCTAGTTGGGAACACAAAGTTTCTTTTCAGTTGCAAACTCCATTCCATACATATATATGGGGAGGAACTAGCTCCAACTCGGTTTGACAGTGAAAACTGCAGGAACTTCAAACCGGCACTAGGAAACAGACTGAGAAAGCAGAGAAAAAGTGTCTCCTGCAACCCGTTCCCTTGGTGCTAGATGAACGAACGTCTCTCCACTTGCTCAGTTCTGAGAGATAAGTGTGTGTGAAAGCCGTCCTTCACCTAGCTTGTTGGGAACACAAAGTTTCTTTTCAGTTGCAAACTCCATTCCATACATTTATATGGGGAGGTACTAGCTCCAACTCGGTTTGACAGTGAAAACTGCAGGAACTTCAAACCGGCACTAGGAAACAGACTGAGAAAGCAGAGAAAAAGTGTCTCCTGCCATCCGTTCCCTTGGTGCTAGATGAACGAACGTCTCTCCACTTGCTCAGTTCTGAGAGATAAGTGTGTGTGAAAGCCGTCCTTCACCTAGCTTGTTGGGAACACAAAGTTTCTTTTCAGTTGCAAATTCCATTCCATACATATATATGGGGAGGTACTAGCTCCAACTCGGTTTTACAGTGAAAACTGCAGGAACTTCAAACCGGCACTAGGAAACAGACTGAGAAAGCAGAGAAAAAGTGTCTCCTGCAACCCGTTCCCTTGGTGCTAGATGAACGAACGTCTCTCCACTTGCTCAGTTCTGAGAGATAAGTGTGTGTGAAAGCCGTCCTTCAACTAGCTTGTTGGGATCACAAAGTTTCTTTTCAGTTGCAAACTCCATTCCATACATATATATGGGGAGGAACTAGCTCCAACTCGGTTTGACAGTGAAAATGTAGGAACATCAAACCGGCACTAGGAAACAGACTGAGAAAGCAGAGAAAAAGTGTCTCCTGCAACCCGTTCCCTTGGTGCTAGATGAACGAACGTCTCTCCACTTGCTCAGTTCTGAGAGATAAGTGTGTGTGAAAGCCGTCCTTCACCTAGCTTGTTGGGAACACAAAGTTTCTTTTCAGTTGCAAACTCCATTCCATACATATATATGGGGAGGTACTAGCTCCAACGGGGTTTGACAGTGAAAACTGCAGGAACTTCCAACCGGCACTAGGAAACAGACTGAGAAAGCAGAGAAAAAGTGTCTCCTGCAACCCGTTCCCTTGGTGCTAGATGAACGAACGTCTCTCCACTTGCTCAGTTCTGAGAGATAAGTGTGTGTGAAAGCCTTCCTTCACCTAGCTTGTTGGGAACACAAAGTTTCTTTTCAGTTGCAAACTCCATTCCATACATATATATGGGGAGGTACTAGATCCAACGCGGTTTCACAGTGAAAACTGCAGGAACTTCCAACCGGCACTAGGAAACAGACTGAGAAAGCAGAGAAAAAGTGTCTCCTGCAACCCGTTCCCTTGGTGCTAGATGAACGAACGTCTCTCCACTTGCTCAGTTCTGAGAGATAAGTGTGTGTGAAAGCCGTCCTTCACCTAGCTTGTTGGGAACACAAAGTTTCTTTTCAGTTGCAAACTCCATTCCATATATATATATGGGGAGGTACTAGCTCCAACGCGGTTTGACAGTGAAAACTGCAGGAACTTCCAAACGGCACTAGGAAACAGACTGAGAAAGCAGAGAAAAAGTGTCTCCTGCAACCCGTTCCCTTGGTGCTAGATGAACGAACGTCTCTCCACTTGCTCAGTTCTGAGAGATAAGTGTGTGTGAAAGCCGTCCTTCACCTAGCTTGTTGGGAACACAAAGTTTCTTTTCAGTTGCAAACTCCATTCCATACATATATATGGGGAGGTACTAGCTCCAACGCGGTTTGACAGTGAAAACTGCAGGAACTTCCAACCGGCACTAGGAAACAGACTGAGAAAGCAGAGAAAAAGTGTCTCCTGCAACCCGTTCCCTTGGTGCTAGATGAACGAACGTCTCTCCACTTGCTCAGTTCTGAGAGATAAGTGTGTGTGAAAGCCGTCCTTCACCTAGCTTGTTGGGAACACAAAGTTTCTTTTCAGTTGCAAACTCCATTCCATACATATATATGGGGAGGTACTAGCTCCAACGCGGTTTGACAGTGAAAACTGCAGGAACTTCCAACCGGCACTAGGAAACAGACTGAGGATGCAGAGAAAAAGTGTCTCCTGCAACCCGTTCCCTTGGTGCTAGATGAACGAACGTCTCTCCACTTGCTCAGTTCTGAGAGATAAGTGTGTGTGAAAGCCGTCCTTCACCTAGCTTGTTGGGAACACAAAGTTTCTTTTCAGTTGCAAACTCCATTCCATACATATATATGGGGAGGAACTAGCTCCAACTCGGTTTGACAGTGAAAACTGCAGGAACTTCCAACCGGCACTAGGAAACAGACTGAGAAAGCAGAGAAAAAGTGTCTCCTGCAACCCGTTCCCTTGGTGCTAGATGAACGAACGTCTCTCCACTTGCTCAGTTCTGAGAGATAAATGTGTGTGAAAGCCGTCCTTCACCTAGCTTGTTGGGAACACAAAGTTTCTTTTCAGTTGCAAACTCCATTCCATACATATATATGGGGAAGTACTAGCTCCAACTCGGTTTGACAGTGAAAACTGCAGGAACTTCCAACCGGCACTAGGAAACAGACTGAGAAAGCAGAGAAAAAGTGTCTCATGCAAAACGTTCCCTTGGTGCTAGATGAACGAACGTCTCTCCACTTGCTCAGTTCTGAGAGATAAGTGTGTGTGAAAGCCGTCCTTCACCTAGCTTGTTGGGAACACAAAGTTTCTTTTCAGTTCCAAACTCCATTCCATACATTTATATGTGGAGGTACTAGCTCCAACTCGGTTTGACATTGAAAACTGCAGGTACTTCAAACCGGCACTAGGAAACAGACTGAGAAAGCAGAGAAAAATTGTCTCCTGCAACCCGTTCCCTTGGTGCTAGATGAACGAACGTCTCTCCACTTGCTCAGTTCTGAGAGATAAGTGTGTGTGAAAGCCGTCCTTCACCTAGCTTGTTGGGAACACAAAGTTTCTTTTCAGTTGCAAACTCCATTCCATACATATATATGGGGAGGAACTAGCTCCAACTCGGTTTGACAGTGAAAACTGCAGGAACTTCAAACCGGCACTAGGAAACAGACTGAGAAAGCAGAGAAAAAGTGTCTCCTGCAACCCGTTCCCTTGGTGCTAGATGAACGAACGTCTCTCCACTTGCTCAGTTCTGAGAGATAAATGTGTGTGAAAGCCGTCCTTCACATAGCTTGTTGGGAACACAAAGTTTCTTTTCAGTTGCAAACTCCATTCCATACATATATATGGGGAAGTACTAGCTCCAACTCGGTTTGACAGTGAAAACTGCAGGAACTTCCAACCGGCACTAGGAAACAGACTGAGAAAGCAGAGAAAAAGTGTCTCATGCAAAACGTTCCCTTGGTGCTAGATGAACGAACGTCTCTCCACTTGCTCAGTTCTGAGAGAAAAGTGTGTGTGAAAGCCGTCCTTCACCTAGCTTGTTGGGAACACAAAGTTTCTTTTCAGTTCCAAACTCCATTCCATACATTTATATGTGGAGGTACTAGCTCCAACTCGGTTTGACAGTGAAAACTGCAGGTACTTCAAACCGGCACTAGGAAACAGACTGAGAAAGCAGAGAAAAAGTGTCTCCTGCAACCCGTTCCCTTGGTGCTAGATGAACGAACGTCTCTCCACTTGCTCAGTTCTGAGAGATAAGTGTGTGTGAAAGCCGTCCTTCACCTAGCTTGTTGGGAACACAAAGTTTCTTTTCAGTTGCAAACTCCATTCCATACATATATATGGGGAAGTACTAGCTCCAACTCGGTTTGACAGTGAAAACTGCAGGAACATCCAACCGGCACTAGGAAACAGACTGAGAAAGCAGAGAAAATGTGTCTCCTGCAAACCGTTCCCTTGGTGCTAGATGAACGAACGTCTCTCCACTTGCTCAGTTCTGAGAGATAAGTGTGTGTGAAAGCCGTCCTTCACCTAGCTTGTTGGGAACACAAAGTTTCTTTTCAGTTCCAAACTCCATTCCATACATTTATATGTGGAGGTACTAGCTCCAACTCGGTTTGACAGTGAAAACTGCAGGTACTTCAAACCGGCACTAGGAAACAGACTGAGAAAGCAGAGAAAAAGTGTCTCCTGCAACCCGTTCCCTTGGTGCTAGATGAACGAACGTCTCTCCACTTGCTCAGTTCTGAGAGATAAGTGTGTGTGAAAGCCGTCCTTCAACTAGCTTGTTGGGATCACAAAGTTTCTTTTCAGTTGCAAACTCCATTCCATACATATATATGGGGAGGAACTAGCTCCAACTCGGTTTGACAGTGAAAACTGCAGGAACTTCAAACCGGCACTAGGAAACAGACTGAGAAAGCAGAGAAAAAGTGTCTCCTGCAACCCGTTCCCTTGGTGCTAGATGAACGAACGTCTCTCCACTTGCTCAGTTCTGAGAGATAAGTGTGTGTGAAAGCCGTCCTTCACCTAGCTTGTTGGGAACACAAAGTTTCTTTTCAGTTGCAAACTCCATTCCATACATATATATGGGGAGGTACTAGCTCCAACGGGGTTTGACAGTGAAAACTGCAGGAACTTCCAACCGGCACTAGGAAACAGACTGAGAAAGCAGAGAAAAAGTGTCTCCTGCAACCCGTTCCCTTGGTGCTAGATGAACGAACGTCTCTCCACTTGCTCAGTTCTGAGAGATAAGTGTGTGTGAAAGCCGTCCTTCACCTAGCTTGTTGGGAACACAAAGTTTCTTTTCAGTTGCAAACTCCATTCCATACATATATATGGGGAGGTACTAGCTCCAACGCGGTTTGACAGTGAAAACTGCAGGAACTTCCAACCGGCACTAGGAAACAGACTGAGAAAGCAGAGAAAAAGTGTCTCCTGCAACCCGTTCCCTTGGTGCTAGATGAACGAACGTCTCTCCACTTGCTCAGTTCTGAGAGATAAGTGTGTGTGAAAGCCGTCCTTCACCTAGCTTGTTGGGAACACAAAGTTTCTTTTCAGTTGCAAACTCCATTCCATACATATATATGGGGAGGTACTAGCTCCAACGCGGTTTGACAGTGAAAACTGCAGGAACTTCCAACCGGCACTAGGAAACAGACTGAGAAAGCAGAGAAAAAGTGTCTCCTGCAACCCGTTCCCTTGGTGCTAGATGAACGAACGTCTCTCCACTTGCTCAGTTCTGAGAGATAAGTGTGTGTGAAAGCCGTCCTTCACCTAGCTTGTTGGGAACACAAAGTTTCTTTTCAGTTGCAAACTCCATTCCATACATATATATGGGGAGGTACTAGCTCCAACGCGGTTTGACAGTGAAAACTGCAGGAACTTCCAACCGGCACTAGGAAACAGACTGAGAAAGCAGAGAAAAAGTGTCTCCTGCAACCCGTTCCCTTGGTGCTAGATGAACGAACGTCTCTCCACTTGCTCAGTTCTGAGAGATAAGTGTGTGTGAAAGCCGTCCTTCACCTAGCTTGTTGGGAACACAAAGTTTCTTTTCAGTTGCAAACTCCATTCCATACATATATATGGGGAGGTACTAGCTCCAACGCGGTTTGACAGTGAAAACTGCAGGAACTTCCAACCGGCACTAGGAAACAGACTGAGAAAGCAGAGAAAAAGTGTCTCCTGCAACCCGATCCCTTGGTGCTAGATGAACGAACGTCTCTCCACTTGCTCAGTTCTGAGAGATAAGTGTGTGTGAAAGCCGTCCTTCACCTAGCTTGTTGGGAACACAAAGTTTCTTTTCAGTTGCAAACTCCATTCCATACATATATATGGGGAGGTACTAGCTCCAACGCGGTTTGACAGTGAAAACTGCAGGAACTTCCAACCGGCACTAGGAAACAGACTGAGAAAGCAGAGAAAAAGTGTCTCCTGCAACCCGTTCCCTTGGTGCTAGATGAACGAACGTCTCTCCACTTGCTCAGTTCTGAGAGATAAGTGTGTGTGAAAGCCGTCCTTCACCTAGCTTGTTGGGAACACAAAGTTTCTTTTCAGTTCCAAACTCCATTCCATACATTTATATGTGGAGGTACTAGCTCCAACTCGGTTTGACAGTGAAAACTGCAGGTACTTCAAACCGGCACTAGGAAACAGACTGAGAAAGCAGAGAAAAAGTGTCTCCTGCAACCCGTTCCCTTGGTGCTAGATGAACGAACGTCTCTCCACTTGCTCAGTTCTGAGAGATAAGTGTGTGTGAAAGCCGTCCTTCACCTAGCTTGTTGGGAACACAAAGATTCTTTTCAGTTGCAAACTCCATTCCATACATATATATGGGGAAGTACTAGCTCCAACTCGGTTTGACAGTGAAAACTGCAGGAACATCCAACCGGCACTAGGAAACAGACTGAGAAAGCAGAGAAAAAGTGTCTCCTGCAAACCGTTCCCTTGGTGCTAGATGAACGAACGTCTCTCCACTTGCTCAGTTCTGAGAGATAAGTGTGTGTGAAAGCCGTCCTTCACCTAGCTTGTTGGGAACACAAAGTTTCTTTTCAGTTCCAAACTCCATTCCATACATTTATATGTGGAGGTACTAGCTCCAACTCGGTTTGACAGTGAAAACTGCAGGTACTTCAAACCGGCACTAGGAAACAGACTGAGAAAGCAGAGAAAAAGTGTCTCCTGCAACCCGTTCCCTTGGTGCTAGATGAACGAACGTCTCTCCACTTGCTCAGTTCTGAGAGATAAGTGTGTGTGAAAGCCGTCCTTCACCTAGCTTGTTGGGAACACAAAGTTTCTTTTCAGTTGCAAACTCCATTCCATACATATATATGGGGAAGTACTAGCTCCAACTCGGTTTGACAGTGAAAACTGCAGGAACTTCCAACCGGCACTAGGAAACAGACTGAGAAAGCAGAGAAAAAGTTTCTCCTGCAAACCGTTCCCTTGGTGCTAGATGAACGAACGTCTCTCCACTTGCTCAGTTCTGAGAGATAAGTGTGTGTGAAAGCCGTCCTTCACCTAGCTTGTTGGGAACACAAAGTTTCTTTTCAGTTCCAAACTCCATTCCATACATTTATATGTGGAGGTACTAGCTCCAACTCGGGTTGACAGTGAAAACTGCAGGTACTTCAAACCGGCACTAGGAAACAGACTGAGAAAGCAGAGAAAAAGTGTCTCCTGCAACCCGTTCCCTTGGTGCTAGATGAACGAACGTCTCTCCACTTGCTCAGTTCTGAGAGATAAGTGTGTGTGAAAGCCGTCCTTCACCTAGCTTGTTGGGAACACAAAGTTTCTTTTCAGTTGCAAACTCCATTCCATACATATATATGGGGAGGAACTAGCTCCAACTCGGTTTGAAAGTGAAAACTGCAGGAACTTCAAACCGGCACTAGGTAACAGACTGAGAAAGCAGAGAAAAAGTGTCTCCTGCAACCCGTTCCCTTGGTGCTAGATGAACGAACGTCTCTCCACTTGCTCAGTTCTGAGAGATAATTGTGTGTTAAAGCCGCCCTTCAACTAGCTTGTTGGGAACACAAAGTTCCTTTTCAGTTGCAAACTCCATTCCATACATATATATGGGGAGGAACTAGCTCCAACTCGGTTTGACAGTGAAAATGCAGGAACATCAAACCGGCACTAGGAAACAGACTGAGAAAGCAGAGAAAAAGTGTCTCCTGCAACCCGTTCCCTTGGTGCTAGATGAACGAACGTCTCTCCACTTGCTCAGTTCTGAGAGATAAGTGTGTGTGAAAGCCGTCCTTCACCTAGCTTGTTGGGAACACAAAGTTTCTTTTCAGTTGCAAACTCCATTCCATACATATATATGGGGAGGTACTAGCTCCAACGCGGTTTGACAGTGAAAACTGCAGGAACTTCCAACCGGCACTAGGAAACAGACTGAGAAAGCAGAGAAAAAGTGTCTCCTGCAACCCGTTCCCTTGGTGCTAGATGAACGAACGTCTCTCCACTTGCTCAGTTCTGAGAGATAAGTGTGTGTGAAAGCCGTCCTTCACCTAGCTTGTTGGGAACACAAAGTTTCTTTTCAGTTGCAAACTCCATTCCATACATATATATGGGGAGGAACTAGCTCCAACTCGGTTTGACAGTGAAAACTGCAGGAACTTCAAACCGGCACTAGGAAACAGACTGAGAAAGCAGAGAAAAAGTGTCTCCTGCAACCCGTTCCCTTGGTGCTAGATGAACGAACGTCTCTCCACTTGCTCAGTTCTGAGAGATAAGTGTGTGTGAAAGCCGTCCTTCAACTAGCTTGTTGGGAACACAAAGTTTCTTTTCAGTTGCAAACTCCATTCCATACATATATATGGGGAGGAACTAGCTCCAACTCGGTTTGACCGTGAAAATGCAGGAACATCAAACCGGCACTAGGAAACAGACTGAGAAAGCAGAGAAAAAGTGTCTCCTGCAACCCGTTCCCTTGGTGCTAGATGAACGAACGTCTCTCCACTTGCTCAGTTCTGAGAGATAAGTGTGTGTGAAAGCCGTCCTTCACCTAGCTTGTTGAGAACACAAAGTTTCTTTTCAGTTGCAAACTCCATTCCATACATATATATGGGGAGGTACTAGCTCCAACGCGGTTTGACAGTGAAAACTGCCGGAACTTCCAACCGGCACTAGGAAACAGACTGAGAAAGCAGAGAAAAAGTGTCTCCTGCAACCCGTTCCCTTGGTGCTAGATGAACGAACGTCTCTCCACTTGCTCAGTTCTGAGAGATAAGTGTGTGTGAAAGCCGTCCTTCACCTAGCTTGTTGGGAACACAAAGTTTCTTTTCAGTTGCAAACTCCATTCCATACATATATATGGGGAGGTACTAGCTCCAACTCGGTTTGACAGTGAAAACTGCAGGAACTTCAAACCGGCACTAGGTAACAGACTGAGAAAGCAGAGAAAAAGTGTCTCCTGCAACCCGTTCCCTTGGTGCTAGATGAACGAACGTCTCTCCACTTGCTCAGTTCTGAGAGATAAGTGTGTGTGAAAGCCGTCCTTCACCTAGCTTGTTGGGAACACAAAGTTTCTTTTCAGTTGCAAACTCCATTCCATACATATATATGGGGAGGTACTAGCTCCAACTCGGTTTGACAGTGAAAACTGCAGGAACTTCAAACCGGCACTAGGAAACAGACTGAGAAAGCAGAGAAAAAGTGTCTCCTGCAACCCGTTCCCTTGGTGCTAGATGAACGAACGTCTCTCCACTTGCTCAGTTCTGAGAGATAAGTGTGTGTGAAAGCCGTCCTTCACCTAGCTTGTTGGGAACACAAAGTTTCTTTTCAGTTGCAAACTCCATTCCATACATTTATATGGGGAGGTACTAGCTCCAACTCGGTTTGACAGTGAAAACTGCAGGAACTTCAAACCGGCACTAGGAAACAGACTGAGAAAGCAGAGAAAAAGTGTCTCCTGCAACCCGTTCCCTTGGTGCTAGATGAACGAACGTCTCTCCACTTGCTCAGTTCTGAGAGATAAGTGTGTGTGAAAGCCGTCCTTCACCTAGCTTGTTGGGAACACAAAGTTTCTTTTCAGTTGCAAACTCCATTCCATACATATATATGGGGAGGTACTAGCTCCAACTCGATTTTACAGTGAAAACTGCAGGAACTTCAAACCGGCACTAGGAAAAAGACTGAGACATCAGAGAAAAAGTGTCTCCTGCAACCCGTTCCCTTGGTGGTAGATGAACGAACGTCTCTCCACTTGCTCAGTTCTGAGAGATAAGTGTGTGTGAAAGCCGTCCTTCAACTAGCTTGTTGGGAACACAAAGTTTCTTTTCAGTTGCAAACTCCATTCCATACATATATATGGGGAGGAACTAGCTCCAACTCGGTTTGACAGTGAAAACTGCAGGAACTTCAAACCGGCACTAGGAAACAGACTGAGAAAGCAGAGAAAAAGTGTCTCCTGCAACCCGTTCCCTTGGTGCTAGATGAACGAACGTCTCTCCACTTGCTCAGTTCTGAGAGATAAGTGTGTGTGAAAGCCGTCCTTCACCTATCTTGTTGGGAACACAAAGTTTCTTTTCAGTTGCAAACTCCATTCCATACATATATATGGGGAGGTACTAGCTCCAATGCGGTTTGACAGTGAAAACTGCAGGAACTTCCAACCGGCACTAGGAAACAGAGTGAGAAAGCAGAGAAAAAGTGTCTCCTGCAACCCGTTCCCTTGGTGCTAGATGAACGAACGTCTCTCCACTTGCTCAGTTCTGAGAGATAAGTGTGTGTGAAAGCCGTCCTTCACCTATCTTGTTGGGAACACAAAGTTTCTTTTCAGTTGCAAACTCCATTCCATACATATATATGGGGAGGTACTAGCTCCAATGCGGTTTGACAGTGAAAACTGCAGGAACTTCCAACCGGCACTAGGAAACAGAGTGAGAAAGCAGAGAAAAAGTGTCTCCTGCAACCCGTTCCCTTGGTGCTAGATGAACGAACGTCTCTCCACTTGCTCAGTTCTGAGAGATAAGTGTGTGTGAAAGCCGTCCTTCACTTAGCTTGTTGGGAACACAAAGTTTCTTTTCAGTTGCAAACTCCATTCCATACATATATATGGGGAGGTACTAGCTCCAACTCGGTTTCACAGTGAAAGCTGCAGGAACTTCAAACCGGCACTAGGAAACAGACTGAGAAAGCAGAGGAAAAGTGTCTCCTGCAACCCGTTCCCTTGGTGCTAGATGAACGAACGTCTCTCCACTTGCTCAGATTTGAGAGATAAGTGTGTGTGAAAGCCGTCCTTCACCTAGCTTGTTGGGAACACAAAGTTTCTTTTCAGTTGCAAACTCCATTCCATACATATATATGGGGAGGAACTAGCTCCAACTCGGTTTGACAGTGAAAACTGCAGGAACTTCAAACCGGCACTAGGAAACAGACTGAGGAAGCAGAGAAAAAGTGTCTCCTGCAACCCGTTCCCTTGGTGCTAGATGAACGAACGTCTCTCCACTTGCTCAGTTCTGAGAGATAAGTGTGTGTGAAAGCCGTCCTTCACCTAGCTTGTTGGGAACACAAAGTTTCTTTTCAGTTGCAAACTCCATTCCATACATTTATATGGGGAGGTACTAGCTCCAACTCGGTTTGACAGTGAAAACTGCAGGAACTTCAAACCGGCACTAGGAAACAGACTGAGAAATCAGAGAAAAAGTGTCTCCTGCAACCCGTTCCCTTGGTGCTAGATGAACGAACGTCTCTCCACTTGCTCAGTTCTGAGAGATAAGTGTGTGTGAAAGCCGTCCTTCAACTAGCTTGTTGGGAACACAAAGTTTCTTTTCAATTGCAAACTCCATTCCATACATATATATGGGGACGAACTAGCTCCAACTCGGTTTGACAGTGAAAACTGCAGGAACATGAAACAGGCACTAGGAAACAGACTGAGAAAGCAGAGAAAAAGTGTCTCCTGCAACCCGTTCCATTGGTGCTAGATGAACGAACGTCTCCCACTTGCTCAGTTCTGAGAGATAATTGTGTGTGAAAGCCGTCCTTCACCTAGCTTGTTGGGAACACAAAGTTTCTTTTCAGTTGCAAACTCCATTCCATACATATATATGGGGAGGTACTAGCTCCAACTCGGTTTGACAGTGAAAACTGCAGGAACTTCCAACCGGCACTAGGAAACAGACTGAGAAAGCAGAGAAAAAGTGTCTCCTGCAACCCGTTCCCTTGGTGCTAGATGAACGAACGTCTCTCCACTTGCTCAGTTCTGAGAGATAAGTGTGTGTGAAAGCCGTCCTTCACGTAGCTTGTTGGGAACACAAAGTTTCTTTTCAGTTGCAAACTCCATTCCATACATATATATGGGGAGGTACTAGCTCCAACTCGGTTCGACAGTGAAAACTGCAGGTACTTCAAACCGGCACTAGGAAACAGACTGAGAAAGCAGAGAAAAAGTGTCTCCTGCAACCCGTTCCCTTGGTGCTAGATGAACGAACGTCTCTCCACTTGCTCAGTTCTGAGAGATAAGTGTGTGTGAAAGCCGTCCTTCACCTAGCTTGTTGGGAACACAAAGTTTCTTTTCAGTTGCAAACTCCATTCCATACATTTATATGGGGAGGTACTAGCTCCAACTCGGTTTGACAGTGAAAACTGCAGGAACTTCAAACCGGCACTAGGAAACAGACTGAGAAATCAGAGAAAAAGTGTCTCCTGCAACCCGTTCCCTTGGTGCTAGATGAACGAACGTCTCTCCACTTGCTCAGTTCTGAGAGATAAGTGTGTGTGAAAGCCGTCCTTCAACTAGGTTGTTGGGAACACAAAGTATCTTTTCAATTGCAAACTCCATTCCATACATATATATGGGGAGGAACTAGCTCCAACTCGGTTTGACAGTGAAAACTGCAGGAACATCAAACCGGCACTAGGAAACAGACTGAGAAAGCAGAGAAAAAGTGTCTCCTGCAACCCGTTCCCTTGGTGCCAGATGAACGAACGTCTCTCCACTTGCTCAGTTCTGAGAGATAAGTGTGTGTGAAAGCCGTCCTTCATCTAGCTTGTTGGGAACACAAAGTTTCTTTTCAGTTGCAAACTCCATTCCATACATATATATGGGGAGGTACTAGCTCCAACGCGGTTTGACAGTGAAAACTGCAGGAACTTCCAACCGGCACTAGGAAACAGACTGAGAATGCAGAGAAAAAGTGTCTCCTGCAACCCGTTCCCTTGGTGCTAGATGAACGAACGTCTCTCCACTTGCTCAATTCTGAGAGATAAGTGTGTGTGAAAGCCGTCCTTCACCTAGCTTGTTGGGAACACAAAGTTTCTTTTCAGTTGCAAACTCCATTCCATACATATATATGGGGAGGTACTAGCTCCAACTCGGTTCGACAGTGAAAACTGCAGGTACTTCAAAACGGCACTAGGAAACAGACTGAGAAAGCAGAGAAAAAGTGTCTCCTGCAACCCGTTCCCTTGGTGCTAGATGAACGAACGTCTCTCCACTTGCTCAGTTCTGAGAGATAAGTGTGTGTGAAAGCCGTCCTTCACGTAGCTTGTTGGGAACACAAAGTTTCTTTTCAGTTGCAAACTCCATTCCATACATATATATGGGGAGGTACTAGCTCCAACTCGGTTCGACAGTGAAAACTGCAGGTACTTCAAACCGGCACTAGGAAACAGACTGAGAAAGCAGAGAAAAAGTGTCTCCTGCAACCCGTTCCCTTGGTGCTAGATGAACGAACGTCTCTCCACTTGCTCAGTTCTGAGAGATAAGTGTGTGTGAAAGCCGTCCTTCACCTAGCTTGTTGGGAACACAAAGTTTCTTTTCAGTTGCAAACTCCATTCCATACATTTATATGGGGAGGTACTAGCTCCAACTCGGTTTGACAGTGAAAACTGCAGGAACTTCAAACCGGCACTAGGAAACAGACTGAGAAATCAGAGAAAAAGTGTCTCCTGCAACCCGTTCCCTTGGTGCTAGATGAACGAACGTCTCTCCACTTGCTCAGTTCTGAGAGATAAGTGTGTGTGAAAGCCGTCCTTCAACTAGGTTGTTGGGAACACAAAGTATCTTTTCAATTGCAAACTCCATTCCATACATATATATGGGGAGGAACTAGCTCCAACTCGGTTTGACAGTGAAAACTGCAGGAACATCAAACCGGCACTAGGAAACAGACTGAGAAAGCAGAGAAAAAGTGTCTCCTGCAACCCGTTCCCTTGGTGCCAGATGAACGAACGTCTCTCCACTTGCTCAGTTCTGAGAGATAAGTGTGTGTGAAAGCCGTCCTTCATCTAGCTTGTTGGGAACACAAAGTTTCTTTTCAGTTGCAAACTCCATTCCATACATATATATGGGGAGGTACTAGCTCCAACTCGGTTTGACAGTGAAAACTGCAGGAACTTCCAACCGGCACTAGGAAACAGACTGAGAAAGCAGAGAAAAAGTGTCTCCTGCAACCCGTTCCCTTGGTGCTAGATGAACGAACGTCTCTCCACTTGCTCAATTCTGAGAGATAAGTGTGTGTGAAAGCCGTCCTTCACCTAGCTTGTTGGGAACACAAAGTTTCTTTTCAGTTGCAAACTCCATTCCATACATATATATGGGGAGGTACTAGCTCCAACTCGGTTCGACAGTGAAAACTGCAGGTACTTCAAAACGGCACTAGGAAACAGACACAGTCGAGCGCTGCGTAAAGTGTCTCCTGCAACCCGTTCCCTTGGTGCTAGATGAACGAACGTCTCTCCACTTGCTCAGTTCTGAGAGATAAGTGTGTGTGAAAGCCGTCCTTCACCTAACTTGTTGGGAACACAAAGTTTCTTTTCAGTTGCAAACTCCATTCCATACATATATATGGGGAGGTACTAGCTCCAACACGGTTCGACAGTGAAAACTGCAGGAACTTCAAACCGGCACTAGGAAACAGACTGAGAAAGCAGAGAAAAAGTGTCTCCTGCAACCCGTTCACTTGGTGCTAGATGAACGAACGTCTCTCCACTTGCTCAGTTCTGAGAGATAAGTGTGTGTGAAAGCCGTCCTTCACCTAGCTTGTTGGGAACACAAAGTTTCTTTTCAGTTGCAAACTCCATTCCATACATTTATATGGGGAGGTACTAGCTCCAACTCGGTTTGACAGTGAAAACTGCAGGTACTTCAAACCGGCACTAGGAAACAGACTGAGAAAGCAGAGAAAAAGTGTCTCCTGCAACCCGTTCCCTTGGTGCTAGATGAACGAACGTCTCTCCACTTGCTCAGTTCTGAGAGATAAGTGTGTGTGAAAGCCGTCCTTCACCTAGCTTGTTGGGAACACAAAGTTTCTTTTCAGTTGCAAATTCCATTCCATACATATATATGGGGAGGTACTAGCTCCAACTCGGTTTCACAGTGAAAACTGCAGGAACTTCAAACCGGCACTAGGAAACAGACTGAGAAATCAGAGAAAAAGTGTCTCCTGCAACCCGTTCCCTTGGTGCTAGATGAACGAACGTCTCTCCACTTGCTCAGTTCTGAGAGATAAGTGTGTGTGAAAGCCGTCCTTCAACTAGCTTGTTGGGAACACAAAGTTTCTTTTCAGTTGCAAACTCCATTCCATACATATATATGGGGAGGAACTAGCTCCAACTCGGTTTGACAGTGAAAACTGCAGGAACATCAAACCGGCACTAGGAAACAGACTGAGAAAACAGAGAAAAAGTGTCCCCTGCAACCCGTTCCCTTGGTGCTAGATGAACGAACGTCTCTCCACTTGCTCAGTTCTGAGAGATAATTGTGAGTGAAAGCCGTCCTTCACCTAGCTTGTTGGGAACACAAAGTTTCTTTTCAGTTGCAAACTCCATTCCATACATATATATGGGGAGGTACTAGCTCCAACGCTTTTTGACAGTGAAAACTGCAGGAACTTCCAACCGGCACTAGGAAACAGACTGAGAAAGCAGAGAAAAAGTGTCTCCTGCAACCCGTTCCCTTGGTGCTAGATGAAAGAACGTCTCTCCACTTGCTCAGTTCTGAGAGATAAGTGTGTGTGAAAGCCGTCCTTCACCTAGCTTGTTGGGAACACAAAGTTTCTTTTCAGTTGCAAACTCCATTCCATACATATATATGGGAGGTACTAGCTCCAACTCGGTTCGACAGTGAAAACTGCAGGTACTTCAAACCGGCACTAGGAAACAGACTGAGAAAGCAGAGAAAAAGTGTCTCCTGCAACCCGTTCCCTTGGTGCTAGATGAACGAACGTCTCTCCACTTGCTCAGTTCTGAGAGATAAGTGTGTGTGAAAGCCGTCCTTCACCTAGCTTGTTGGGAACACAAAGTTTCTTTTCAGTTGCAAACTCCATTCCATACATATATATGGGGAGGTACTAGCTCCAACTCGGTTCGACAGTGAAAACTGCAGGTACTTCAAACCGGCACTAGGAAACAGACTGAGAAAGCAGAGAAAAAGTGTCTCCTGCAACCCGTTCCCTTGGTGCTAGATGAACGAACGTCTCTCCACTTGCTCAGTTCTGAGAGATAAGTGTGTGTGAAAGCCGTGCTTCACCTAGCTTGTTGGAACACAAAGTTTCTTTTCAGTTGCAAATTAAATTCCATACATATATATGGGTAGGTACTAGCTCCAACTCGGTTTTACAGTGAAAACTGCAGGAACTTCAAACCGGCACTAGGAAACAGACTGAGAAAGCAGAGAAAAAGTGTCTCCTGCAACCCGTTCCCTTGGTGCTAGATGAACGAACGTCTCTCCACTTGCTCAGTTCTGAGAGATAAGTGTGTGTGAAAGCCGTCCTTCACCTAGCTTGTTGGGAACACAAAGTTTCTTTTCAGTTGCAAACTCCATTCCATACATATATATGGGGAGGTACTAGCTCCAACTCGGTTCGACAGTGAAAACTGCAGGTACTTCAAACCGGCACTAGGAAACAGACTGAGAAAGCAGAGAAAAAGTGTCTCCTGCAACCCGTTCCCTTGGTGCTAGATGAACGAACGTCTCTCCACTTGCTCAGTTCTGAGAGATAAGTGTGTGTGAAAGCCGTCCTTCACCTAGCTTGTTGGGAACACAAAGTTTCTTTTCAGTTGCAAACTCCATTCCATACATATATATGGGGAGGTACTAGCTCCAACGCGGTTTGACAGTGAAAACTGCAGGAACTTCCAACCGGCACTAGGAAACAGACTGAGAAAGCAGAGAAAAAGTGTCTCCTGCAACCCGTTCCCTTGGTGCTAGATGAACGAACGTCTCTCCACTTGCTCAGTTCTGAGAGATAAGTGTGTGTGAAAGCCGTACTTCACCTAGCTTGTTGGGAACACAAAGTTTCTTTTCAGTTGCAAACTCCATTCCATACATATATATGGGGAGGTACTAGCTCCAACTCGGTTCGACAGTGAAAACTGCAGATACTTCAAACCGGCACTAGGAAACAGACTGAGAAAGCAGAGAAAAAGTGTCTCCTGCAACCCGTTCCCTTGGTGCTAGATGAACGAACGTCTCTCCACTTGCTCAGTTCTGAGAGATAAGTGTGTGTGAAAGCCGTCCTTCACCTAGCTTGTTGGGAACACAAAGTTTCTTTTCAGTTGCAAACTCCATTCCATACATATATATGGGGACGAACTAGCTCCAACTCGGTTTGACAGTGAAAACTGCAGGAACTTCAAACCGGCACTAGGAAACAGACTGAGAAAGCAGAGAAAAAGTGTCTCCTGCAAACCCGTTCCCTTGGTGCTAAATGAACGAACGTCTCTCCACTTGCTCAGTTCTGAGAGATAAGTGTGTGTGAAAGCCGTCCTTCACCTAGCTTGTTGGGAACACAAAGTTTCTTTTCAGTTGCAAACTCCATTCCATACATATATATGGGGAGGTAGAAGCTCCAACTCGGATTTACAGTGCAAACTGCAGGAACTTCCAACCGGCACTAGGAAACAGACTGAGAAAGCAGAGGAAAAGTGTCTCCTGCAACCCGTTCCCTTGGTGCTAGATGAACGAACGTCTCTCCACTTGCTCAGTTCTGAGAGATAAGTGTGTGTGAAAGCCGTCCTTCACCTAGCTTGTGGGAACACAAAGTTTCTTTTCAGTTGCAAACTCCATTCCATACATATATATGGGGAGGTACTAGCTCCAACTCGGTTTTAAAGTGAAAACTGCAGGAACTTCAAACCGGCACTAGGTAACAGACTGAGAAAGCAGAGAAAAAGTGTCTCCTGCAAACCGTTCCCTTGGTGCTAGATGAACGAACGTCTCTCCACTTGCTCAGTTCTGAGAGATAAGTGTGTATGAAAGCCGTCCTTCACATAGCTTGTTGGGAACACAAAGTTTCTTTTCAGTTGCAAACTCCATTCCATACATATATATGGGGAGGTACTAGCTCCAACCCGGTTCGACAGTGAAAACTGCAGGTACTTCAAACCGGCACTAGGAAACAGACAGAGAAAGCAGAGAAAAAGTGTCTCCTGCAACCCGTTCCCTTGGTGCTAGATGAACGAACGTCTCTCCACTTGCTCAGTTCTGAGAGATAAGTGTGTGTGAAAGCCGTCCTTCACCTAGCTTGTTGGGAACACAAAGTTTCTTTTCAGTTGCAAACTCCATTCCATACATATATATGGGGACGAACTAGCTCCAACTCGGTTTGACAGTGAAAACTGCAGGAATTTCAAACCGGCACTAGGAAACAGACTGAGAAAGCAGAGAAAAAGTGTCTCCTGCAACCCGTTCCCTTGGTACTAGGTGAACGAACGTCTCTCCACTTGCTCAGTTCTGAGAGATAAGTGTGTGTGAAAGCCGTCCTTCACCTAGCTTGTTGGGAACACAAAGTTTCTTTTCAGTTGCAAACTCCATTCCATACATATATATGGGGAGGTACTAGCTCCAACTCGGTTCGACAGTGAAAACTGCAGGTACTTCAAACCGGCACTAGGAAACAGACTGAGAAAGCAGAGAAAAGTGTCTCCTGCAACCCGTTCCCTTGGTGCTAGATGAACGAACGTCTCTCCACTTGCTCAGTTCTGAGAGATAAGTGTGTGTGAAAGCCGTCCTTCACCTAGCTTGTTGGGAACACAAAGTTTCTTTTCAGTTGCAAACTCCATTCCATACATATATATGGGGACGAACTAGCTCCAACTCGGTTTGACAGTGAAAACTGCAGGAACTTCAAACCGGCACTAGGAAACAGACTGAGAAAGCAGAGAAAAAGTGTCTCCTGCAACCCGTTCCCTTGGTGCTAGATGAACGAACGTCTCTCCACTTGCTCAGTTCTGAGAGATAAGTGTGTGTGAAAGCCGTCCTTCACCTAGCTTGTTGGGAACACAAAGTTTCTTTTCAGTTGCAAACTCCATTCCATACATATATATGGGGAGGTACTAGATCCAACTCGGTTCGACAGTGAAAACTGCAGGTACTTCAAACCGGCACTAGGAAACAGACTGAGAAAGAAGAGAAAAAGTGTCTCCTGCAACCCTTTCCCTTGGTGCTAGATGAACGAACGTCTCTCCACTTGCTCAGTTCTGAGAGATAAGTGTGTGTGAAAGCCGTCCTTCACCTAGCTTGTTGGGAACACAAAGTTTCTTTTCAGTTGCAAACTCCATTCCATACATATATATGGGGAGGTACTAGCTCCAACTCGGTTTGACAGTGAAAACTGCAGGAACTTCAAACCGGCACTAGGAAACAGACTGAGAAATCAGAGAAAAAGTGTCTCCTGCAACCCGTTCCCTTGGTGCTAGATGAACGAACGTCTCTACACTTGCTGAGTTCTGAGAGATAAGTGTGTGTGAAAGCCGTCCTTCAACAAGCTTGTTGGGAACACAAAGTTTCTTTTCAATTGCAAACTCCATTCCATACATATATATGGGGAGGAACTAGCTCCAACTCGGTTTGACAGTGAAAACTGCAGGAACATCAAACCGGCACTAGGAAACAGACTGAGAAAGCAGAGAAAAAGTGTCTCCTGCAACCCGTTCCCTTGGTGCTAGATGAACGAACGTCTCTCCACTTGCTCAGTTCTGAGAGATAAGTGTGTGTGAAAGCCGTCCTTCACCTAGCTTGTTGGGAACACAAAGTTTCTTTTCAGTTGCAAACTCCATTCCATACATATATATGGGGAGGTACTAGCTCCAACGCGGTTTGACAGTGAAAACTGCAGGAACTTCCAACCGGCACTAGGAAACAGACTGAGAAAGCAGAGAAAAAGTGTCTCCTGCAACCCGTTCCCTTGGTGCTAGATGAACGAACGTCTCTCCACTTGCTCAGTTCTGAGAGATAAGTGTGTGTGAAAGCCGTCCTTCACCTAGCTTGTTGGGAACACAAAGTTTCTTTTCAGTTGCAAACTCCATTCCATACATATATATGGGGAGGTACTAGCTCCAACTCGGTTCGACAGTGAAAACTGCAGGTACTTCAAACCGGCACTAGGAAACAGACTGAGAAAGCAGAGAAAAAGTGTCTCCTGCAACCCGTTCCCTTGGTGCTAGATGAACGAACGTCTCTCCACTTGCTCAGTTCTGAGAGATAAGTGTGTGTGAAAGCCGTCCTTCACCTAGCTTGTTGGGAACACAAAGTTTCTTTTCAGTTGCAAACTCCATTCCATACATTTATATGGGGAGGTACTAGCTCCAACTCGGTTTGACAGTGAAAACTGCAGGAACTTCAAACCGGCACTAGGAAACAGACTGAGATATCAGAGAAAAAGTGTCTCCTGCAACCCGTTCCCTTGGTGCTAGATGAACGAACGTCTCTCCACTTGCTCAGTTCTGAGAGATAAGGGTGTGTGAAAGCCGTACTTCAACTAGCTTGTTGGGAACACAAAGTTTCTTTTCAATTGCAAACTCCATTCCATACATATATATGGGGAGGAACTAGCTCCAACTCGGTTTGACAGTGAAAACTGCAGGAACATCAAACCGGCACTAGGAAACAGACTGAGAAAGCAGAGAAAATGTGTCTCCTGCAACCCGTTCCCTTGGTGCTAGATGAACGAACGTCTGTCCACTTGCTCACTTCTGAGAGATAAGTGTGTGTGAAAGCCGTCCTTCATCTAGCTTGTTGGGAACACAAAGTTTCTTTTCAGTTGCAAACTCCATTCCATACATATATATGGGGAGGTACTAGCTCCAACGCGGTTTGACAGTGAAAACTGCAGGAACTTCCAACCGGCACTAGGAAACAGACTGAGAAAGCAGAAAAAAAGTGTCTCCTGCAACCCGTTCCCTTGGTGCTAGATGAACGAACGTCTCTCCACTTGCTCAGTTCTGAGAGAATAGTGTGTGTGAAAGCCGTCCTTCACCTAGCTTGTTGGGAACACAAAGTTTCTTTTCAGTTGCAAACTCCATTCCATACATATATATGGGGAGGTACTAGCTCCAACTCGTTTCGACAGTGAAAACTGCAGGTACTTCAAACCGGCACTAGGAAACAGACTGAGAAAGCAGAGAAAAAGTGTCTCCTGCAACCCGTTCCCTTGGTGCTAGATGAACGAACGTCTCTCCACTTGCTCAGTTCTGAGAGATAAGTGTGTGTGAAAGCCGTCCTTCACCTAGCTTGTTGGGAACACAAAGTTTCTTTTCAGTTGCAAACTCCATTCCATACATTTATATGGGGAGGTACTAGCTCCAACTCGGTTTGACAGTGAAAACTGCAGGAACTTCAAACCGGCACTAGGAAACAGACTGAGAAATCAGAGAAAAAGTGTCTCCTGCAACCCGTTCCCTTGGTGCTAGATGAACGAACGTCTCTCCACTTGCTCAGTTCTGAGAGATAAGTGTGTGTGAAAGCCGTACTTCAACTAGCTTGTTGGGAACACAAAGTTTCTTTTCAATTGCAAACTCCATTCCTTACATATATATGGGGAGGAACTAGCTCCAACTCGGTTTGACAGTGAAAACTGCAGGAACATCAAACCGGCACTAGGAAACAGACTGAGAAAGCAGAGAAAAAGTGTCTCCTGCAACCCGTTCCCTTGGTGCTAGATGAACGAACGTCTCTCCACTTGCTCAGTTCTGAGAGATAAGTGTGTGTGAAAGCCGTCCTTCACCTAGCTTGTTGGGAACACAAAGTTTCTTTTCAGTTGCAAACTCCATTCCATACATATATATGGGGAGGTACTAGCTCCAACTCGTTTCGACAGTGAAAACTGCAGGTACTTCAAACCGGCACTAGGAAACAGACTGAGAAAGCAGAGAAAAAGTGTCTCCTGCAACCCGTTCCCTTGGTGCTAGATGAACGAACGTCTCTCCACTTGCTCAGTTCTGAGAGATAAGTGTGTGTGAAAGCCGTCCTTCACCTAGCTTGTTGGGAACACAAAGTTTCTTTTCATTTGCAAACTCCATTCCATACATTTATATGGGGAGGTACTAGCTCCAACTCGGTTTGACAGTGAAAACTGCAGGAACTTCAAACCGGCACTAGGAAACAGACTGAGAAATAAGAGAAAAAGTGTCTCCTGCAACCCGTTCCCTTGGTGCTAGATGAACGAACGTCTCTCCACTTGCTCAGTTCTGAGAGATAAGTGTGTGTGAAAGCCGTACTTCAACTAGCTTGTTGGGAACACAAAGTTTCTTTTCAATTGCAAACTCCATTCCTTACATATATATGGGGAGGAACTAGCTCCAACTCGGTTTGACAGTGAAAACTGCAGGAACATCAAACCGGCACTAGGAAACAGACTGAGAAAGCAGAGAAAAAGTGTCTCCTGCAACCCGTTCCCTTGGTGCTAGATGAACGAACGTCTCTCCACTTGCTCAGTTCTGAGAGATAAGTGTGTGTGAAAGCCGTCCTTCATCTAGCTTGTTGGGAACACAAAGTTTCTTTTCAGTTGCAAACTCCATTCCATACATATATATGGGGAGGTACTAGCTCCAACGCGGTTTGACAGTGAAAACTGCAGGAACTTCCAACAGGCACTAGGAAACAGACTGAGAAAGCAGAGAAAAAGTGTCTCCTGCAACCCGTTCCCTTGGTGCTAGATGAACGAACGTCTCTCCACTTGCTCAGTTCTGAGAGATAAGTGTGTGTGAAAGCCGTCCTTCACCTAGCTTGTTGGGAACACAAAGTTTCTTTTCAGTTGCAAACTCCATTCCATACATATATATGGGGAGGTACTAGATCCAACTCGGTTCGACAGTGAAAACTGCAGGTACTTCCAACCGGCACTAGGAAACAGACTGAGAAAGCAGAGAAAAAGTGTCTCCTGCAACCCGTTCCCTTGGTGCTAGATGAACGAACGTCTCTCCACTTGCTCAGTTCTGAGAGATAAGTGTGTGTGAAAGCCGTCCTTCACCTAACTTGTTGGGAACACAAAGTTTCTTTTCAGTTGCAAACTCCATTCCATACATATATATGGGGAGGTACTAGCTCCAACTCGGTTCGACAGTGAAAACTGCAGGAACTTCAAACCGGCACTAGGAAACAGACTGAGAAAGCAGAGAAAAAGTGTCTCCTGCAACCCGTTCCCTTGGTGCTAGATGAACGAACGTCTCTCCACTTGCTCAGTTCTGAGAGATAAGTGTGTGTGAAAGCCGTCCTTCACCTAGCTTGTTGGGAACACAAAGTTTCTTTTCAGTTGCAAACTCCATTCCATACATTTATATGGGGAGGTACTAGCTCCAACTCGGTTTGACAGTGAAAACTGCAGGAACTTCAAACCGGCACTAGGAAACAGACTGAGAAAGCAGAGAAAAAGTGTCTCCTGCAACCCGTTCCCTTGGTGCTAGATGAACGAACGTCTCTCCACTTGCTCAGTTCTGAGAGATAAGTGTGTGTGAAAGCCGTCCTTCACCTAGCTTGTTGGGAACACAAAGTTTCTTTTCAGTTGCAAATTCCATTCCATACATATATATGGGGAGGTACTAGCTCCAACTCGGTTTCACAGTGAAAACTGCAGGAACTTCAAACCGGCACTAGGAAACAGACTGAGAAATCAGAGAAAAAGTGTCTCCTGCAACCCGTTCCCTTGGTGCTAGATGAACGAACGTCTATCCACTTGCTCAGTTCTGAGAGATAAGTGTGTGTGAAAGCCGTCCTTCAACTAGCTTGTTGGGAACACAAAGTTTCTTTTCAGTTGCAAACTCCATTCCATACATATATATGGGGAGGAACTTGCTCCAACTCGGTTTGACAGTGAAAACTGCAGGAACATCAAACCGGCACTAGGAAACAGACTGAGAAAGCAGAGAAAAAGTGTCTCCTGCAACCCGTTCCCTTGGTGCTAGATGAACGAACGTCTCTCCACTTGCTCAGTTCTGAGAGATAAGTGTGTGTGAAAGCCGTCCTTCACCTAGCTTGTTGGGAACACAAAGTTTCTTTTCAGTTGCAAACTCCATTCCATACATTTATATGGGGAGGTACTAGCTCCAACTCGGTTTGACAGTGAAAACTGCAGGAACTTCAAACCGGCACTAGGAAACAGACTGAGAAATCAGAGAAAAAGTGTCTCCTGCAACCCGTTCCCTTGGTGCTAGATGAACGAACGTCTCTCCACTTGCTCAGTTCTGAGAGATAAGTGTGTGTGAAAGCCATCCTTCACCTAGCTTGTTGGGAACACAAAGTTTCTTTTCAGTTGCAAACTCCATTCCATACATATATATGGGGAGGTACTAGATCCAACTCGGTTCGACAGTGAAAACTGCAGGTACTTCAAACCGGCACTAGGAAACAGACTGAGAAAGAAGAGAAAAAGTGTCTCCTGCAACCCTTTCCCTTGGTGCTAGATGAACGAACGTCTCTCCACTTGCTCAGTTCTGAGAGATAAGTGTGTGTGAAAGCCGTCCTTCACCTAGCTTGTTGGGAACACAAAGTTTCTTTTCAGTTGCAAACTCCATTCCATACATATATATGGGGAGGTACTAGCTCCAACTCGGTTTGACAGTGAAAACTGCAGGAACTTCAAACCGGCACTAGGAAACAGACTGAGAAATCAGAGAAAAAGTGTCTCCTGCAACCCGTTCCCTTGGTGCTAGATGAACGAACGTCTCTACACTTGCTGAGTTCTGAGAGATAAGTGTGTGTGAAAGCCGTCCTTCAACAAGCTTGTTGGGAACACAAAGTTTCTTTTCAATTGCAAACTCCATTCCATACATATATATGGGGAGGAACTAGCTCCAACTCGGTTTGACAGTGAAAACTGCAGGAACATCAAACCGGCACTAGGAAACAGACTGAGAAAGCAGAGAAAAAGTGTCTCCTGCAACCCGTTCCCTTGGTGCTAGATGAACGAACGTCTCTCCACTTGCTCAGTTCTGAGAGATAAGTGTGTGTGAAAGCCGTCCTTCACCTAGCTTGTTGGGAACACAAAGTTTCTTTTCAGTTGCAAACTCCATTCCATACATATATATGGGGAGGTACTAGCTCCAACGCGGTTTGACAGTGAAAACTGCAGGAACTTCCAACCGGCACTAGGAAACAGACTGAGAAAGCAGAGAAAAAGTGTCTCCTGCAACCCGTTCCCTTGGTGCTAGATGAACGAACGTCTCTCCACTTGCTCAGTTCTGAGAGATAAGTGTGTGTGAAAGCCGTCCTTCACCTAGCTTGTTGGGAACACAAAGTTTCTTTTCAGTTGCAAACTCCATTCCATACATATATATGGGGAGGTACTAGCTCCAACTCGGTTCGACAGTGAAAACTGCAGGTACTTCAAACCGGCACTAGGAAACAGACTGAGAAAGCAGAGAAAAAGTGTCTCCTGCAACCCGTTCCCTTGGTGCTAGATGAACGAACGTCTCTCCACTTGCTCAGTTCTGAGAGATAAGTGTGTGTGAAAGCCGTCCTTCACCTAGCTTGTTGGGAACACAAAGTTTCTTTTCAGTTGCAAACTCCATTCCATACATTTATATGGGGAGGTACTAGCTCCAACTCGGTTTGACAGTGAAAACTGCAGGAACTTCAAACCGGCACTAGGAAACAGACTGAGATATCAGAGAAAAAGTGTCTCCTGCAACCCGTTCCCTTGGTGCTAGATGAACGAACGTCTCTCCACTTGCTCAGTTCTGAGAGATAAGGGTGTGTGAAAGCCGTACTTCAACTAGCTTGTTGGGAACACAAAGTTTCTTTTCAATTGCAAACTCCATTCCATACATATATATGGGGAGGAACTAGCTCCAACTCGGTTTGACAGTGAAAACTGCAGGAACATCAAACCGGCACTAGGAAACAGACTGAGAAAGCAGAGAAAATGTGTCTCCTGCAACCCGTTCCCTTGGTGCTAGATGAACGAACGTCTGTCCACTTGCTCACTTCTGAGAGATAAGTGTGTGTGAAAGCCGTCCTTCATCTAGCTTGTTGGGAACACAAAGTTTCTTTTCAGTTGCAAACTCCATTCCATACATATATATGGGGAGGTACTAGCTCCAACGCGGTTTGACAGTGAAAACTGCAGGAACTTCCAACCGGCACTAGGAAACAGACTGAGAAAGCAGAAAAAAAGTGTCTCCTGCAACCCGTTCCCTTGGTGCTAGATGAACGAACGTCTCTCCACTTGCTCAGTTCTGAGAGATAAGTGTGTGTGAAAGCCGTCCTTCACCTAGCTTGTTGGGAACACAAAGTTTCTTTTCAGTTGCAAACTCCATTCCATACATATATATGGGGAGGTACTAGCTCCAACTCGTTTCGACAGTGAAAACTGCAGGTACTTCAAACCGGCACTAGGAAACAGACTGAGAAAGCAGAGAAAAAGTGTCTCCTGCAACCCGTTCCCTTGGTGCTAGATGAACGAACGTCTCTCCACTTGCTCAGTTCTGAGAGATAAGTGTGTGTGAAAGCCGTCCTTCACCTAGCTTGTTGGGAACACAAAGTTTCTTTTCAGTTGCAAACTCCATTCCATACATTTATATGGGGAGGTACTAGCTCCAACTCGGTTTGACAGTGAAAACTGCAGGAACTTCAAACCGGCACTAGGAAACAGACTGAGAAATCAGAGAAAAAGTGTCTCCTGCAACCCGTTCCCTTGGTGCTAGATGAACGAACGTCTCTCCACTTGCTCAGTTCTGAGAGATAAGTGTGTGTGAAAGCCGTACTTCAACTAGCTTGTTGGGAACACAAAGTTTCTTTTCAATTGCAAACTCCATTCCTTACATATATATGGGGAGGAACTAGCTCCAACTCGGTTTGACAGTGAAAACTGCAGGAACATCAAACCGGCACTAGGAAACAGACTGAGAAAGCAGAGAAAAAGTGTCTCCTGCAACCCGTTCCCTTGGTGCTAGATGAACGAACGTCTCTCCACTTGCTCAGTTCTGAGAGATAAGTGTGTGTGAAAGCCGTCCTTCACCTAGCTTGTTGGGAACACAAAGTTTCTTTTCAGTTGCAAACTCCATTCCATACATATATATGGGGAGGTACTAGCTCCAACTCGTTTCGACAGTGAAAACTGCAGGTACTTCAAACCGGCACTAGGAAACAGACTGAGAAAGCAGAGAAAAAGTGTCTCCTGCAACCCGTTCCCTTGGTGCTAGATGAACGAACGTCTCTCCACTTGCTCAGTTCTGAGAGAAAAGTGTGTGTGAAAGCCGTCCTTCACCTAGCTTGTTGGGAACACAAAGTTTCTTTTCAGTTGCAAACTCCATTCCATACATTTATATGGGGAGGTACTAGCTCCAACTCGGTTTGACAGTGAAAACTGCAGGAACTTCAAACCGGCACTAGGAAACAGACTGAGAAATAAGAGAAAAAGTGTCTCCTGCAACCCGTTCCCTTGGTGCTAGATGAACGAACGTCTCTCCACTTGCTCAGTTCTGAGAGATAAGTGTGTGTGAAAGCCGTACTTCAACTAGCTTGTTGGGAACACAAAGTTTCTTTTCAATTGCAAACTCCATTCCTTACATATATATGGGGAGGAACTAGCTCCAACTCGGTTTGACAGTGAAAACTGCAGGAACATCAAACCGGCACTAGGAAACAGACTGAGAAAGCAGAGAAAAAGTGTCTCCTGCAACCCGTTCCCTTGGTGCTAGATGAACGAACGTCTCTCCACTTGCTCAGTTCTGAGAGATAAGTGTGTGTGAAAGCCGTCCTTCATCTAGCTTGTTGGGAACACAAAGTTTCTTTTCAGTTGCAAACTCCATTCCATACATATATATGGGGAGGTACTAGCTCCAACGCGGTTTGACAGTGAAAACTGCAGGAACTTCCAACCGGCACTAGGAAACAGACTGAGAAAGCAGAGAAAAAGTGTCTCCTGCAACCCGTTCCCTTGGTGCTAGATGAACGAACGTCTCTCCACTTGCTCAGTTCTGAGAGATAAGTGTGTGTGAAAGCCGTCCTTCACCTAGCTTGTTGGGAACACAAAGTTTCTTTTCAGTTGCAAACTCCATTCCATACATATATATGGGGAGGTACTAGATCCAACTCGGTTCGACAGTGAAAACTGCAGGTACTTCCAACCGGCACTAGGAAACAGACTGAGAAAGCAGAGAAAAAGTGTCTCCTGCAACCCGTTCCCTTGGTGCTAGATGAACGAACGTCTCTCCACTTGCTCAGTTCTGAGAGATAAGTGTGTGTGAAAGCCGTCCTTCACCTAACTTGTTGGGAACACAAAGTTTCTTTTCAGTTGCAAACTCCATTCCATACATATATATGGGGAGGTACTAGCTCCAACTCGGTTCGACAGTGAAAACTGCAGGAACTTCAAACCGGCACTAGGAAACAGACTGAGAAAGCAGAGAAAAAGTGTCTCCTGCAACCCGTTCCCTTGGTGCTAGATGAACGAACGTCTCTCCACTTGCTCAGTTCTGAGAGATAAGTGTGTGTGAAAGCCGTCCTTCACCTAGCTTGTTGGGAACACAAAGTTTCTTTTCAGTTGCAAACTCCATTCCATACATTTATATGGGGAGGTACTAGCTCCAACTCGGTTTGACAGTGAAAACTGCAGGAACTTCAAACCGGCACTAGGAAACAGACTGAGAAAGCAGAGAAAAAGTGTCTCCTGCAACCCGTTCCCTTGGTGCTAGATGAACGAACGTCTCTCCACTTGCTCAGTTCTGAGAGATAAGTGTGTGTGAAAGCCGTCCTTCACCTAGCTTGTTGGGAACACAAAGTTTCTTTTCAGTTGCAAATTCCATTCCATACATATATATGGGGAGGTACTAGCTCCAACTCGGTTTCACAGTGAAAACTGCAGGAACTTCAAACCGGCACTAGGAAACAGACTGAGAAATCAGAGAAAAAGTGTCTCCTGCAACCCGTTCCCTTGGTGCTAGCTGAACGAACGTCTCTCCACTTGCTCAGTTCTGAGAGATAAGTGTGTGTGAAAGCCGTCCTTCAACTAGCTAGTTGGGAACACAAAGTTTCTTTTCAGTTGCAAACTCCATTCCATACATATATATGGGGAGGAACTAGCTCCAACTCGGTTTGACAGTGAAAACTGCAGGAACTTCAAACCGGCACTAGGAAACAGACTGAGAAAACAGAGAAAAAGTGTCTCCTGCAACCCGTTCCCTTGGTGCTAGATGAACGAACGTCTCTCCACTTGCTCAGTTCTGAGAGATAAGTGTGTGTGAAAGCCGTCCTTCACCTAGCTTGTTGGGAACACAAAGTTTCTTTTCAGTTGCAAACTCCATTCCATACATATATTTGGGGAGGTACTAGCTCCAACGCGGTTTGACAGTGAAAACTGCAGGAACTTCCAACCGGCACTAGGAAACAGACTGAGAAAGCAGAGAAAAAGTGTCTCCTGCAACCCGTTCCCTTGGTGCTAGATGAACGAACGTCTCTCCACTTGCTCAGTTCTGAGAGATAAGTGTGTGTGAAAGCCGTCCTTCACCTAGCTTGTTGGGAACACAAAGTTTCTTTTCAGTTGCAAACTCCATTCCATACATATATATGGGGAGGTACTAGCTCCAACTCGGTTCGACAGTGAAAACTGCAGGTACTTCAAACCGGCACTAGGAAACAGACTGAGAAAGCAGAGAAAAAGTGTCTCCTGCAACCCGTTCCCTTGGTGCTAGATGAACGAACGTCTCTCCACTTGCTCAGTTCTGAGAGATAAGTGTGTGTGAAAGCCGTCCTTCACCTAGCTTGTTGGGAACACAAAGTTTCTTTTCAGTTGCAAACTCCATTCCATACATATATATGGGGAGGTACTAGCTCCAACTCAGTTTGACAGTGAAAACTGCAGGAACTTCAAACCGGCACTAGGAAACAGTCTGAGAAAGCAGAGAAAAAGTGTCTCCTGCAACCCGTTCCCTTGGTGCTAGATGAACGAACGTCTCTCCACTTGCTCTGTTCTGAGAGATAAGTGCGTGTGAAAGCCGTCCTTCACCCAGCTTGTTGGGAACACAAAGTTTCTTTTTATTTGCAAACTCCATTCCATACATATATATGGGGAGCTACCAGCTCCAACTCGGTTTGACAGTGAAAACTGCAGGAACTTCAAACCGGCACTAGGAAACAGACTGAGAAAGTAGAGAAAAAGTGTCTCCTGCAACCCGTTCCCTTGGTGCTAGATGAACGAACGTCTCTCCACTTGCTCTGTTCTGAGAGATAAGTGTGTGTGAAAGCCGTCCTTCACCTAGCTTGTTGGGAACACAAAGTTTCTTTTCAGTTGCAAACTCCATTCCATACATATATATGGGGTGGTAGAAGCTCCAACTCGGATTTACAGTGCAAACTGCAGGAACTTCCAACCGGCACTAGGAAACACACTGAGAAAGCAGAGGAAAAGTGTCTCCTGCAACCCGTTCCCTTGGTGCTAGATGAACGAATGTCTCTCCACTTGCTCAGTTCTGAGAGATAAGTGTGTGTGAAAGCCGTCCTTCACCTAGCTTGTTGGGAACACAAAGTTTCTTTTCAGTTGCAAACTCCATTCCATACATATATATGGGGAGGTACTAGCTCCAACTCGGTTCGACAGTGAAAACTGCAGGTACTTCAAACCGGCACTAGGAAACAGACTGAGAAAGCAGAGAAAAAGTGTCTCCTGGAACCCGTTCCCTTGGTGCTAGATGAACGAACGTCTCTCCACTTGCTCAGTTCTGAGAGATAAGTGTGTGTGAAAGCCGTCCTTCACCTAGCTTGTTGGGAACACAAAGTTTCTTTTCAGTTGCAAACTCCATTCCATACATATATTTGGGGAGGTACTAGCTCCAACGCGGTTTGACAGTGAAAACTGCAGGAACTTCCAACCGGCACTAGGAAACAGACTGAGAAAGCAGAGAAAAAGTGTCTCCTGCAACCCGTTCCCTTGGTGCTAGATGAACGAACGTCTCTCCACTTGCTCAGTTCTGAGAGATAAGTGTGTGTGAAAGCCGTCCTTCACCTAGCTTGTTGGGAACACAAAGTTTCTTTTCAGTTGCAAACTCCATTCCATACATATATATGGGGAGGTACTAGCTCCAACTCGGTTCGACAGTGAAAACTGCAGGTACTTCAAACCGGCACTAGGAAACAGACTGAGAAAGCAGAGAAAAAGTGTCTCCTGCAACCCGTTCCCTTGGTGCTAGATGAACGAACGTCTCTCCACTTGCTCAGTTCTGAGAGATAAGTGTGTGTGAAAGCCGTCCTTCACCTAGCTTGTTGGGAACACAAAGTTTCTTTTCAGTTGCAAACTCCATTCCATACATATATATGGGGAGGTACTAGCTCCAACTCAGTTTGACAGTGAAAACTGCAGGAACTTCAAACCGGCACTAGGAAACAGTCTGAGAAAGCAGAGAAAAAGTGTCTCCTGCAACCCGTTCCCTTGGTGCTAGATGAACGAACGTCTCTCCACTTGCTCTGTTCTGAGAGATAAGTGCGTGTGAAAGCCGTCCTTCACCCAGCTTGTTGGGAACACAAAGTTTCTTTTTATTTGCAAACTCCATTCCATACATATATATGGGGAGCTACCAGCTCCAACTCGGTTTGACAGTGAAAACTGCAGGAACTTCAAACCGGCACTAGGAAACAGACTGAGAAAGTAGAGAAAAAGTGTCTCCTGCAACCCGTTCCCTTGGTGCTAGATGAACGAACGTCTCTCCACTTGCTCAGTTCTGAGAGATAAGTGTGTGTGAAAGCCGTCCTTCACCTAGCTTGTTGGGAACACAAAGTTTCTTTTCAGTTGCAAACTCCATTCCATACATATATATGGGGAGGTAGAAGCTCCAACTCGGATTTACAGTGCAAACTGCAGGAACTTCCAACCGGCACTAGGAAACACACTGAGAAAGCAGAGGAAAAGTGTCTCCTGCAACCCGTTCCCTTGGTGCTAGATGAACGAATGTCTCTCCACTTGCTCAGTTCTGAGAGATAAGTGTGTGTGAAAGCCGTCCTTCACCTAGCTTGTTGGGAACACAAAGTTTCTTTTCAGTTGCAAACTCCATTCCATACATATATATGGGGAGGTACTAGCTCCAACTCGGTTCGACAGTGAAAACTGCAGGTACTTCAAACCGGCACTAGGAAACAGACTGAGAAAGCAGAGAAAAAGTGTCTCCTGGAACCCGTTCCCTTGGTGCTAGATGAACGAACGTCTCTCCACTTGCTCAGTTCTGAGAGATAAGTGTGTGTGAAAGCCGTCCTTCACCTAGCTTGTTGGGAACACAAAGTTTCTTTTCAGTTGCAAACTCCATTCCATACATATATATGGGGACGAACTAGCTCCAACTCGGTTTGACAGTGAAAACTGCAGGAACTTCAAACCGGCACTAGGAAACAGACTGAGAAAGCAGAGAAAAAGTGTCTCCTGCAACCCGTTCCCTTGGTACTAGATGAACGAACGTCTCTCCACTTGCTCAGTTCTGAGAGATAAGTGTGTGTGAAAGCCGTCCTTCACCTAGCTTGTTGGGAACACAAAGTTTCTTTTCAGTTGCAAACTCCATTCCATACATATATATGGGGACGAACTAGCTCCAACTCGGTTTGACAGTGAAAACTGCAGGAACTTCAAACCGGCACTAGGAAGCAGACTGAGAAAGCAGAGAAAAAGTGTCTCCTGCAACCCTTTCCCTTGGAGCTAGAAGAACGAACGTCTCTCCACTTGCTCAGTTCTGAGAGATAAGTGTGTGTGAAAGCCGTCCTTCACCTAGCTTGTTGGGAACACAAAGTTTCTTTTCAGTTGCAAACTCCATTCCATATATATATATGGGGAAGTACTAGCTCCAACTCGGTTCGACAGTGAAAACTGCAGGTACTTCAAACCGGCACTAGGAAACAGACTGAGAAAGCAGAGAAAAAGTGTCTCCTGCAACCCGTTCCCTTGGTGCTAGATGAACGAACGTCTCTCCACTTGCTCAGTTCTGAGAGATAAGTGTGTGTGAAAGCCGTCCTTCACCTAGCTTTTGGGAACACAAAGTTTCTTTTCAGTTGCAAACTCCATTCCATACATATATATGGGGAGGTACTAGCTCCAACTCGGTTCGACAGTGAAAACTGCAGGTACTTCCAACCGGCACTAGGAAACAGACTGAGAAAGCAGAGAAAAAGTGTCTCCTGGAACCCGTTCCCTTGGTGCTAGATGAACGAACGTCTCTCCACTTGCTCAGTTCTGAGAGATAAGTGTGTGTGAAAGCCGTCCTTCACCTAGCTTGTTGGGAACACAAAGTTTCTTTTCAGTTGCAAACTCCATTCCATACATTTATATGGGGAGGTACTAGCTCCAACTCGGTTTGACAGTGAAAACTGCAGGAACTTCAAACCGGCACTAGGAAACAGACTGAGAAAGCAGAGAAAAAGTGTCTCCTGCAACCCGTTCCCTTGGTGCTAGATGAACGAACGTCTCTCCACTTGCTCAGTTCTGAGAGATAAGTGTGTGTGAAAGCCGTCCTTCAACTAGCTTGTTGGGAATACAAAGTTTCTTTTCAATTGCAAACTCCATTCCATACATATATATGGGGAGGAACTAGCTCCAACTCGGTTTGACAGTGAAAACTGCAGGAACAACAAACCGGCACTAGGAAACAGACTGAGAAAGCAGAGAAAAAGTGTCTCCTTCAACCCGTTCCCTTGGTGCTAGATGAACGAACGTCTCTCCACTTGCTCAGTTCTGAGAGATAAGTGTGTGTGAAAGCCGTCCTTCATCTAGCTTGTTGGGAACACAAAGTTTCTTTTCAGTTGCACACTCCATTCCATACATATATATGGGGAGGTACTAGCTCCAACTCGGTTTTACAGTGAAAACTGCAGGAACTTCCAACCGGCACTAGGAAACAGACTGAGAAAGCAGAGAAAAAGTGTCTCCTGCAACCCGTTCCCTTGGTGCTAGATGAACGAACGTCTCTCCACTTGCTCAGTTCTGAGAGATAAGTGTGTGTGAAAGCCGTCCTTCACCTAGCTTGTTGGGAACACAAAGTTTCTTTTCAGTTGCAAACTCCATTCCATACATATATATGGGGAGGTACTAGCTCCAACTCGGTTCGACAGTGAAAACTGCAGGTACTTCAAACCGGCACTAGGAAACAGACTGAGAAAGCAGAGAAAAAGTGTCTCCTGCAACCCGTTCCCTTGGTGCTAGATGAACGAACGTCTCTCCACTTGCTCAGTTCTGAGAGATAAGTGTGTGTGAAAGCCGTCCTTCACCTAACTTGTTGGGAACACAAAGTTTCTTTTCAGTTGCAAACTCCATTCCATACATATATATGGGGAGGTACTAGCTCCAACTCGGTTCGACAGTGAAAACTGCAGGAACTTCAAACCGGCACTAGGAAAAAGACTGAGAAAGCAGAGAAAAAGTGTCTCCTGCAACCCGTTCCCTTGGTGCTAGATGAACGAACGTCTCTCCACTTGCTCAGTTCTGAGAGATAAGTGTGTGTGAAAGCCGTCCTTCACCTAGCTTGTTGGGAACACAAAGTTTCTTTTCAGTTGCAAACTCCATTCCATACATTTATATGGGGAGGTACTAGCTCCAACACGGTTTGACAGTGAAAACTGCAGGAACTTCAAACCGGCACTAGGAAACAGACTGAGAATGCAGAGAAAAAGTGTCTCCTGCAACCCGTTCCCTTGGTGCTAGATGAACGAACGTCTCTCCACTTGCTCAGTTCTGAGAGATAAGTGTGTGTGAAAGCCGTCCTTCACCTAGCTTGTTGGGAACACAAAGTTTCTTTTCAGTTGCAAATTCCATTCCATACATATATATGGGGAGGTACTAGCTCCAACTCGGTTTCACAGTGAAAACTGCAGGAACTTCAAACCGGCACTAGGAAACAGACTGCGAAATCAGAGAAAAAGTGTCTCCTGCAACCCGTTCCCTTGGTGCTAGATGAACGAACGTCTCTCCACTTGCTCAGTTCTGAGAGATAAGTGTGTGTGAAAGCCGTCCTTCAACTAGCTTGTTGGGAACACAAAGTTTCTTTTCAGTTGCAAACTCCATTCCATACATATATATGGGGAGGAACTAGCTCCAACTCGGTTTGACAGTGAAAACTGCAGGAACATCAAACCGGCACTAGGAAACAGACTGAGAAATCAGAGAAAAAGTGTCTCCTGCAACCCGTTCCCTTGGTGCTAGATGAACGAACGTCTCTCCACTTGCTCAGTTCTGAGAGATAAGTGTGTGTGAAAGCCGTCCTTCACCTATCTTGTTGGGAACACAAAGTTTCTTTTCAGTTGCAAACTCCATTCCATACATATATATGTGGAGGTACTAGCTCCAACGCGGTTTGACAGTGAAAACTGCAGGAACTTCCAACCGGCACTAGGAAACAGACTGACAAAGCAGAGAAAAAGTGTCTCCTGCAACCCGTTCCCTTGGTGCTAGATGAACGAACGTCTCTCCACTTGCTCAGTTCTGAGAGATAAGTGTGTGTGAAAGCCGTCCTTCACCTAGCTTGTTGGGAACACAAAGTTTCTTTTCAGTTGCAAACTCCATTCCATACATATATATGGGGAGGTACTAGCTCCAACTCGGTTCGACAGTGAAAACTGCAGGTACTTCAAACCGGCACTAGGAAACAGACTGAGAAAGCAGAGAAAAAGTGTTCCTGCAACCCGTTCCCTTGGTGCTAGATGAACGAACGTCTCTCCACTTGCTCAGTTCTGAGAGATAAGTGTGTGTGAAAGCCGTCCTTCACCTAGCTTGTTGGGAACACAAAGTTTCTTTTCAGTTGCAAACTCCATTCCATACATATATATGGGGAGGTACTATCTCCAACTCGGTTCGACAGTGAAAACTGCAGGAACTTCAAACCGGCACTAGGAAACAGACTGAGAAAGCAGAGAAAAAGTGTCTCCTGCAACCCGTTCCCTTGGTGCTAGATGAACGAACGTCTCTCCACTTGCTCAGTTCTGAGAGATAAGTGTGTGTGAAAGCCGTCCTTCACCTAGCTTGTTGGGAACACAAAGTTTCTTTTCAGTTGCAAACTCCATTCCATACATTTATATGGGGAGGTACTAGCTCCAACTCGGTTTGACAGTGAAAACTGCAGGAACTTCAAACCGGCACTAGGAAACAGACTGAGAAATCAGAGAAAAAGTGTCTCCTGCAACCCGTTCCCTTGGTGCTAGATGAACGAACGTCTCTCCACTTGCTCAGTTCTGAGAGATAAGTGTGTGTGAAAGCCGTCCTTCACCTAGCTTGTTGGGAACACAAAGTTTCTTTTCAGTTGCAAATTCCATTCCATACATATATATGGGGAGGTACTAGCTCCAACTCGGTTTTACAGTGAAAACTGCAGGAACTTCAAACCGGCACTAGGAAACAGACTGAGAAATCAGAGAAAAAGTGTCTCCTGCAACCCGTTCCCTTGGTGCTAGATGAACGAACGTCTCTCCACTTGCTCAGTTCTGAGAGATAAGTGTGTGTGAAAGCCGTCCTTCAACTAGCTTGTTGGGAACACAAAGTTTCTTTTCAGTTGCAAACTCCATTCCATACATATATATGGGGAGGAACTAGCTCCAACTCGGTTTGACAGTGAAAACTGCAGGAACTTCAAACCGGCACTAGGAAACAGACTGAGAAAGCAGAGAAAAAGTGTCTCCTGCAACCCGTTCCCTTGGTGCTACATGAACGAACGTCTCTCCACTTGCTCAGTTCTGAGAGATAAGTGTGTGTGAAAGCCGTCCTTCACCTAGCTTGTTGGGAACACAAAGTTTCTTTTCAGTTGCAAACTCCATTCCATACATATATATGGGGAGGTACTAGCTCCAACGCGGTTTGACAGTGAAAACTGCAGGAACTTCCAACCGGCACTAGGAAACAGACTGAGAAAGCAGAGAAAAAGTGTCTCCTGCATCCCGTTCCCTTGGTGCTAGATGAACGAACGTCTCTCCACTTGCTCAGTTCTGAGAGATAAGTGTGTGTGAAAGCCGTCCTTCACCTAGCTTGTTGGGAACACAAAGTTTCTTTTCAGTTGCAAACTCCATTCCATACATATATATGGGGAGGTACTAGCTCCAACTCGGTTCGACAGTGAAAACTGCAGGTACTTCAAACCGGCACTAGGAAACAGACTGAGAAAGCAGAGAAAAAGTGTCTCCTGCAACCCGTTCCCTTGGTGCTAGATGAACGAACGTCTCTCCACTTGCTCAGTTCTGAGAGATAAGTGTGTGTGAAAGCCGTCCTTCACCTAGCTTGTTGGGAACACAAAGTTTCTTTTCAGTTGCAAACTCCATTCCATACATTTATATGGGGAGGTACTAGCTCCAACTCGGTTTGACAGTGAAAACTGCAGGAACTTCAAACCGGCACTAGGAAACAGACTGAGAAATCAGAGAAAAAGTGTCTCCTGCAACCCGTTCCCTTGGTGCTAGATGAACGAACGTCTCTCCACTTGCTCAGTTCTGAGAGATAAGTGTGTGTGAAAGCCGTCCTTCAACTAGCTTGTTGGGAACACAAAGTTTCTTTTCAATTGCAAACTCCATTAAATACATATATATGGGGAAGAACTAGCTCCAACTCGGTTTGACAGTGAAAACTGCAGGAACATCAAACCGGCACTAGGAAACAGACTGAGAAAGCAGAGAAAAAGTGTCTCCTGCAACCCGTTCCCTTGGTGCTAGATGAACGAACGTCTCTCCACTTGCTCATTTCTGAGAGATAAGTGTGTGTGAAAGCCGTCCTTCAACTAGCTTGTTGGGAACACAAAGTTTCTTTTCAGTTGCAAACTCCATTCCATACATATATATGGGGAGGTACTAGCTCCAACGCGGTTTGACAGTGAAAACTGCAGGAACTTCCAACCGGCACTAGGAAACAGACTGAGAAAGCAGAGAAAAAGTGTCTCCTGCAACCCGTTCCCTTGGTGCTAGATGAACGAACGTCTCTCCACTTGCTCAGTTCTGAGAGATAAGTGTGTGTGAAAGCCGTCCTTCACCTAGCTTGTTGGGAACACAAAGTTTCTTTTCAGTTGCAAACTCCATTCCATACATATATATGGGGAGGTACTAGCTCCAACTCGGTTCGACAGTGAAAACTGCAGGTACTTCAAACCGGCACTAGGAAACAGACTGAGAAAGCAGAGAAAAAGTGTCTCCTGCAACCCGTTCCCTTGGTGCTAGATGAACGAACGTCTCTCCACTTGCTCAGTTCTGAGAGATAAGTGTGTGTGAAAGCCGTCCTTCAACTAGCTTGTTGGGAACACAAAGTTTCTTTTCAGTTGCAAACTCCATTCCATACATTTATATGGGGAGGTACTAGCTCCAACTCGGTTTGACAGTGAAAACTGCAGGAACTTCAAACCGGCACTAGGAAACAGACTGAGAAATCAGAGAAAAAGTGTCTCCTGCAACCCGTTCCCTTGGTGCTAGATGAACGAACGTCTCTCCACTTGCTCAGTTCTGAGAGATAAGTGTGTGTGAAAGCCGTCCTTCAACTAGCTTGTTGGGAACACAAAGTTTCTTTTCAATTGCAAACTCCAGTCCATACATATATATGGGTAGGAACTAGCTCCAACTCAGTTTGACAGTGAAAACTGCAGGAACTTCAAACCGGCACTAGGAAACAGACTGAGAAAGCAGAGAAAAAGTGTCTCCTGCAACCCGTTCCCTTGGTGCTAGATGAACGAACGTCTCTCCACTTGCTCAGTTCTGAGAGATAAGTGTGTGTGAAAGCCGTCCTTCATCTAGCTTGTTGGGAACACAAAGTTTCTTTTCAGTTGCAAACTCCATTCCATACATATGTATGGGGAGGTACTAGCTCCAACGCGGTTTGACAGTGAAAACTGCAGGAACTTCCAACCGGCACTAGGAAACAGACTGAGAAAGCAGAGAAAAAGTGTCTCCTGCAACCCGTTCCCTTGGTGCTAGATGAACGAACGTCTCTCCACTTGCTCAGTTCTGAGAGATAAGTGTGTGTGAAAGCCGTCCTTCACCTAGCTTGTTGGGAACACAAAGTTTCTTTTCAGTTGCAAACTCCATTCCATACATATATATGGGGAGGTACTATCTCCAACTCGGTTCGACAGTGAAAACTGCAGGTACTTCAAACCGGCACTAGGAAACAGACTGAGAAAGCAGAGAAAAAGTGTCTCCTGCAACCCGTTCCCTTGGTGCTAGATGAACGAACGTCTCTCCACTTGCTCAGTTCTGAGAGATAAGTGTGTGTGAAAGCCGTCCTTCACCTAGCTTGTTGGGAACACAAAGTTTCTTTTCAGTTGCAAACTCCATTCCATACATTTATATGGGGAGGTACTAGCTCCAACTCGGTTTGACAGTGAAAACTGCAGGAACTTCAAACCGGCACTAGGAAACAGACTGAGAAATCAGAGAAAAAGTGTCTCCTGCAACCCGTTCCCTTGGTGCTAGATGAACGAACGTCTCTCCACTTGCTCAGTTCTGAGAGATAAGTGTGTGTGAAAGCCGTCCTTCACCTAGCTTGTTGGGAACACAAAGTTTCTTTTCAGTTGCAAATTCCATTCCATACATATATATGGGGAGGTACTAGCTCCAACTCGGTTTTACAGTGAAAACTGCAGGAACTTCAAACCGGCACTAGGAAACAGACTGAGAAATCAGAGAAAAAGTGTCTCCTGCAACCCGTTCCTTTGGTGCTAGATGAACGAACGTCTCTCCACTTGCTCAGTTCTGAGAGATAAGTGTGTGTGAAAGCCGTCCTTCAACTAGCTTGTTGGGAACACAAAGTTTCTTTTCAGTTGCAAACTCCATTCCATACATATATATGGGGAGGAACTAGCTCCAACTCGGTTTGACAGTGAAAACTGCAGGAACTTCAAACCGGCACTAGGAAACAGACTGAGAAAGCAGAGAAAAAGTGTCTCCTGCAACCCGTTCCCTTGGTGCTAGATGAACGAACGTCTCTCCACTTGCTCAGTTCTGAGAGATAAGTGTGTGTGAAAGCCGTCCTTCACCTAGCTTGTTGGGAAAACAAAGTTTCTTTTCAGTTGCAAACTCCATTCCATACATATATATGGGGAGGTACTAGCTCCAACGCGGTTTGACAGTGAAAACAGCAGGAACTTCCAACCGGCACTAGGAAACAGACTGAGAAAGCAGAGAAAAAGTGTCTCCTGCATCCCGTTCCCTTGGTGCTAGATGAACGAACGTCTCTCCACTTGCTCAGTTCTGAGAGATAAGTGTGTGTGAAAGCCGTCCTTCACCTAGCTTGTTGGGAACACAAAGTTTCTTTTCAGTTGCAAACTCCATTCCATACATATATATGGGGAGGTACTAGCTCCAACTCGGTTCGACAGTGAAAACTGCAGGTACTTCAAACCGGCACTAGGAAACAGACTGAGAAAGCAGAGAAAAAGTGTCTCCTGCAACCCGTTCCCTTGGTGCTAGATGAACGAACGTCTCTCCACTTGCTCATTTCTGAGAGATAAGTGTGTGTGAAAGCCGTCCTTCACCTAGCTTGTTGGGAACACAAAGTTTCTTTTCAGTTGCAAACTCCATTCCATACATATATATGGGGAGGTACTAGCTCCAACGCGGTTTGACAGTGAAAACTGCAGGAACTTCCAACCGGCACTAGGAAACAGACTGAGAAAGCAGAGAAAAAGTGTCTCCTGCAACCCGTTCCCTTGGTGCTAGATGAACGAACGTCTCTCCACTTGCTCAGTTCTGAGAGATAAGTGTGTGTGAAAGCCGTCCTTCACCTAGCTTGTTGGGAACACAAAGTTTCTTTTCAGTTGCAAACTCCATTCCATACATATATATGGGGAGGTACTAGCTCCAACTCGGTTCGACAGTGAAAACTGCAGGTACTTCAAACCGGCACTAGGAAACAGACTGAGAAAGCAGAGAAAAAGTGTCTCCTGCAACCCGTTCCCTTGGTGCTAGATGAACGAACGTCTCTCCACTTGCTCAGTTCTGAGAGATAAGTGTGTGTGAAAGCCGTCCTTCAACTAGCTTGTTGGGAACACAAAGTTTCTTTTCAGTTGCAAACTCCATTCCATACATTTATATGGGGAGGTACTAGCTCCAACTCGGTTTGACAGTGAAAACTGCAGGAACTTCAAACCGGCACTAGGAAACAGACTGAGAAATCAGAGAAAAAGTGTCTCCTGCAACCCGTTCCCTTGGTGCTAGATGAACGAACGTCTCTCCACTTGCTCAGTTCTGAGAGATAAGTGTGTGTGAAAGCCGTCCTTCACCTAGCTTGTTGGGAACACAAAGTTTCTTTTCAGTTGCAAACTCCATTCCATACATATATATGGGGAGGTACTAGCTCCAACTCGGTTCGACAGTGAAAACTGCAGGTACTTCAAACCGGCACTAGGAAACAGACTGAGAAAGCAGAGAAAAAGTGTCTCCTGCAACCCGTTCCCTTGGTGCTAGATGAACGAACGTCTCTCCACTTGCTCAGTTCTGAGAGATAAGTGTGTGTGAAAGCCGTCCTTCAACTAGCTTGTTGGGAACACAAAGTTTCTTTTCAGTTGCAAACTCCATTCCATACATTTATATGGGGAGGTACTAGCTCCAACTCGGTTTGACAGTGAAAACTGCAGGAACTTCAAACCGGCACTAGGAAACAGACTGAGAAATCAGAGAAAAAGTGTCTCCTGCAACCCGTTCCCTTGGTGCTAGATGAACGAACGTCTCTCCACTTGCTCAGTTCTGAGAGATAAGTGTGTGTGAAAGCCGTCCTTCAACTAGCTTGTTGGGAACACAAAGTTTCTTTTCAATTGCAAACTCCAGTCCATACATATATATGGGTAGGAACTAGCTCCAACTCGGTTTGACAGTGAAAACTGCAGGAACATCAAACCGGCACTAGGAAACAGACTGAGAAAGCAGAGAAAAAGTGTCTCCTGCAACCCGTTCCCTTGGTGCTAGATGAACGAACGTCTCTCCACTTGCTCAGTTCTGAGAGATAAGTGTGTGTGAAAGCCGTCCTTCATCTAGCTTGTTGGGAACACAAAGTTTCTTTTCAGTTGCAAACTCCATTCCATACATATATATGGGGAGGTACTAGCTCCAACGCGGTTTGACAGTGAAAACTGCAGGAACTTCCAACCGGCACTAGGAAACAGACTGAGAAAGCAGAGAAAAAGTGTCTCCTGCAACCCGTTCCCTTGGTGCTAGATGAACGAACGTCTCTCCACTTGCTCAGTTCTGAGAGATAAGTGTGTGTGAAAGCCGTCCTTCACCTAGCTTGTTGGGAACACAAAGTTTCTTTTCAGTTGCAAACTCCATTCCATACATATATATGGGGAGGTACTAGCTCCAACTCGGTTCGACAGTGAAAACTGCAGGTACTTCAAACCGGCACTAGGAAACAGACTGAGAAAGCAGAGAAAAAGTTTCTCCTGCAACCCGTTCCCTTGGTGCTAGATGAACGAACGTCTCTCCACTTGCTCAGTTCTGAGAGATAAGTGTGTGTGAAAGCCGTCCTTCACCTAACTTGTTGGGAACACAAAGTTTCTTTTCAGTTGCAAACTCCATTCCATACATATATATGGGGAGGTACTAGCTCCAACACGGTTCGACAGTGAAAACTGCAGGAACTTCAAACCGGCACTAGGAAACAGACTGAGAAAGCAGAGAAAAAGTGTCTCCTGCAACCCGTTCCCTTGGTGCTAGATGAACGAACGTCTCTCCACTTGCTCAGTTCTGAGAGATAAGTGTGTGTGAAAGCCGTCCTTCAACTAGCTTGTTGGGAACACAAAGTTTCTTTTCAGTTGCAAACTCCATTCCATACATATATATGGGGAGGAACAAGCTCCAACTCGGTTTCACAGTGAAAACTGCAGGAACATCAAACCGGCACTAGGAAACAGACTGAGAAAGCAGAGAAAAAGTGTCTCCTGCAACCCGTTCCCTTGGTGCTAGATGAACGAACGTCTCTCCACTTGCTCAGTTCTGAGAGATAAGTGTGAGTGAAAGCCGTCCTTCACCTAGCTTGTTGGGAACACAAAGTTTCTTTTCAGTTGCAAACTCCATTCCATACATATATATGGGGAGGTACTAGCTCCAACGCTGTTTGACAGTGAAAACTGCAGGAACTTCCAACCGGCACTAGGAAACAGACTGAGAAAGCAGAGAAAAAGTGTCTCCTGCAACCCGTTCCCTTGGTGCTAGATGAACGAACGTCTCTCCACTTGCTCAGTTCTGAGAGATAAGTGTGAGTGAAAGCCGTCCTTCACCTAGCTTGTTGGGAACACAAAGTTTCTTTTCAGTTGCAAACTCCATTCCATACATATATATGGGGAGGTACTAGCTCCAACGCTGTTTGACAGTGAAAACTGCAGGAACTTCCAACCGGCACTAGGAAACAGACTGAGAAAGCAGAGAAAAAGTGTCTCCTGCAACCCGTTCCCTTGGTGCTAGATGAACGAACGTCTCTCCACTTGCTCAGTTCTGAGAGATAAGTGTGTGTGAAAGCCGTCCTTCACCTAGCTTGTTGGGAACACAAAGTTTCTTTTCAGTTGCAAACTCCATTCCATACATATATATGGGGAGGTACTAGCTCCAACTCGGTTCGACAGTGAAAACTGCAGGTACTTCAAACCGGCACTAGGAAACAGACTGAGAAAGCAGAGAAAAAGTGTCTCCTGCAACCCGTTCCCTTGGTGCTAGATGAACGAACGTCTCTCCACTTGCTCAGTTCTGAGAGATAAGTGTGTGTGAAAGCCGTCCTTCACCTAGCTTGTTGGGAACACAAAGTTTCTTTTCAGTTGCAAACTCCATTCCATACATATATATGGGGAGGTACTAGCTCCAACTCGGTTCGACAGTGAAAACTGCAGGAACTTCAAACCGGCACTAGGAAACAGACTGAGAAATCAGAGAAAAAGTGTCTCCTGCAAACCGTTCCCTTGGTGCTAGATGAACGAACGTCTCTCCACTTGCTCAGTTCTGAGAGATAAGTGTGTGTGAAAGCCGTCCTTCAACTAGCTTGTTGGGAACACAAAGTTTCTTTTCAGTTGCAAACTCCATTCCATACATATATATGGGGAGGAACAAGCTCCAACACGGTTTCACAGTGAAAACTGCAGGAACATCAAACCGGCACTAGGAAACAGACTGAGAAATCAGAGAAAAAGTGTCTCCTGCAACCCGTTCCCTTGGTGCTAGATGAACGAACGTCTCTCCACTTGCTCAGTTCTGAGAGATAAGTGTGTGTGAAAGCCGTCCTTCAACTAGCTTGTTGGGAACACAAAGTTTCTTTTCAGTTGCAAACTCCATTCCATACATATATATGGGGAGGAACTAGCTCCAACTCGGGTTGACAGTGAAAACTGCAGGAACTTCCAAACGGCACTAGGAAACAGACTGAGAAAGCAGAGAAAAAGTGTCTCCTGCAACCCGTTCCCTTGGTGCTAGATGAACGAACGTCTCTCCACTTGCTCAGTTCTGAGAGATAAGTGTGTGTGAAAGCCGTCCTTCACCTAGCTTGTTGGGAACACAAAGTTTCTTTTCAGTTGCAAACTCCATTCCATACATATATATGGGGACGAACTAGCTCCAACTCGGTTTGACAGTGAAAACTGCAGGAACTTCAAACCGGCACTAGGAAACAGACTGAGAAAGCAGAGAAAAAGTGTCTCCTGCAACCCGTTCCCTTGGTGCTAGATGAACGAACGTCTCTCCACTTGCTCAGTTCTGAGAGATAAGTGTGTGTGAAAGCCGTCCTTCACCTAGCTTGTTGGGAACACAAAGTTTCTTTTCAGTTGCAAATTCCATTCCATACATATATATGGGGAGGTACTAGCTCCAACTCGGTTTCACAGTGAAAACTGCAGGAACTTCAAACCGGCACTAGGAAACAGACTGAGAAATCAGAGAAAAAGTGTCTCCTGCAACCCGTTCCCTTGGTGCTAGATGAACGAACGTCTCTCCACTTGCTCAGTTCTGAGAGATAAGTGTGTGTGAAAGCCGTCCTTCAACTAGCTTGTTGGGAACACAAAGTTTCTTTTCAGTTGCAAACTCCATTCCATACATATATATGGGGAGGAACAAGCTCCAACTCGGTTTGACAGTGAAAACTGCAGGAACATCAAACCGGCACTAGGAAACAGACTGAGAAAGCAGAGAAAAAGTGTCTCCTGCAACCCGTTCCCTTGGTGCTAGATGAACGAACGTCTCTCCACTTGCTCAGTTCTGAGAAATAAGTGTGAGTGAAAGCCGTCCTTCACCTAGCTTGTTGGGAACACAAAGTCTCTTTTCAGTTGCAAACTCCATTCCATACATATATATGGGGAGGTACTAGCTCCAACGCTGTTTGACAGTGAAAACTGCAGGAACTTCCAACCGGCACTAGGAAACAGACTGAGAAAGCAGAGAAAAAGTGTCTCCTGCAACCCGTTCCCTTGGTGCTAGATGAACGAACGTCTCTCCACTTGCTCAGTTCTGAGAGATAAGTGTGTGTGAAAGCCGTCCTTCACCTAGCTTGTTGGGAACACAAAGTTTCTTTTCAGTTGCAAACTCCATTCCATACATATATATGGGGAGGTACTAGCTCCAACTCGGTTCGACAGTGAAAACTGCAGGAACTTCAAACCGGCACTAGGAAACAGACTGAGAAAGCAGAGAAAAAGTGTCTCCTGCAACCCGTTCCCTTGGTGCTAGATGAACGAACGTCTCTCCACTTGCTCAGTTCTGAGAGATAAGTGTGTGTGAAAGCCGTCCTTCACCTAGCTTGTTGGGAACACAAAGTTTCTTTTCAGTTGCAAACTCCATTCCATACATATATATGGGGAGGTACTAACTCCAACTCGGTTCGACAGTGAAAACTGCAGGTACTTCAAACCGGCACTAGGAAACAGACTGAGAAAGCAGAGAAAAAGTGTCTCCTGCAACCCGTTCCCTTGGTGCTAGATGAACGAACGTCTCTCCACTTGCTCAGTTCTGAGAGATAAGTGTGTGTGAAAGCCGTGCTTCAACTAGCTTGTTGGGAACACAAAGTTTCTTTTCAGTTGCAAACTCCATTCCATACATATATATGGGGACGAACTAGCTCCAAATCGGTTTGACAGTGAAAACTGCAGGAACTTCAAACCGGCACTAGGAAACAGACTGAGAAAGCAGAGAAAAAGTGTCTCCTGCAACCCGTTCCCTTGGTGCTAGATGAACGAACGTCTCTCCACTTGCTCAGTTCTGAGAGATAAGTGTGTGTGAAAGCCGTCCTTCACCTAGCTTGTTGGGAACACAAAGTTTCTTTTCAGTTGCAAACTCCATTCCATACATATATATGGGGAGGTACTAGCTCCAACGCGGTTTGACAGTGAAAACTGCAGGAACTTCCAACCGGCACTAGGAAACAGACTGAGAAAGCAGAGAAAAAGTGTCTCCTGCAACCCGTTCCCTTGGTGCTAGATGAACGAACGTCTCTCCACTTGCTCAGTTCTGAGAGATAAGTGTGTGTGAAAGCCGTACTTCACCTAGCTTGTTGGGAACACAAAGTTTCTTTTCAGTTGCAAACTCCATTCCATACATATATATGGGGAGGTACTAGCTCCAACTCGGTTCGACAGTGAAAACTGCAGGTACTTCAAACCGGCACTAGGAAACAGACTGAGAAAGCAGAGAAAAAGTGTCTCCTGCAACCCGTTCCCTTGGTGCTAGATGAACGAACGTCTCTCCACTTGCTCAGTTCTGAGAGATAAGTGTGTGTGAAAGCCGTCCTTCACCTAGCTTGTTGGGAACACAAAGTTTCTTTTCAGTTGCAAACTCCATTCCATATATATATATATGGGGACGAACTAGCTCCAACTCGGTTTGACAGTGAAAACTGCAGGAACTTCAAACCGGCACTAGGAAACAGACTGAGAAAGCAGAGAAAAAGTGTCTCCTGCAACCCGTTCCCTTGGTGCTAGATGAACGAACGTCTCTCCACTTGCTCAGTTCTGAGAGATAAGTGTGTGTGAAAGCCGTCCTTCACCTAGCTTGTTGGGAACACAAAGTTTCTTTTCAGTTGCAAACTCCATTCCATACATATATATGGGGAGGTAGAAGCTCCAACTCGGATTTACAGTGCAAACTGCAGGAACTTCCAACCGGCACTAGGAAACAGACTGAGAAAGCAGAGGAAAAGTGTCTCCTGCAACCCGTTCCCTTGGTGCTAGATGAACGAACGTCTCTCCACTTGCTCAGTTCTGAGAGATAAGTGTGTGTGAAAGCCGTCCTTCACCTAGCTTGTTGGGAACACAAAGTTTCTTTTCAGTTGCAAACTCCATTCCATACATATATATGGGGAGGTACTAGCTCCAACTCGGTTTTAAAGTGAAAACTGCAGGAACTTCAAACCGGCACTAGGTAACAGACTGAGAAAGCAGAGAAAAAGTGTCTCCTGCAACCCGTTCCCTTGGTGCTAGATGAACGAACGTCTCTCCACTTGCTCAGTTCTGACAGATAAGTGTGTATGAAAGCCGTCCTTCACCTAGCTTGTTGGGAACACAAAGTTTCTTTTCAGTTGCAAACTCCATTCCATACATATATATGGGGAGGTTCTAGCTCCAACTCGGTTCGACAGTGAAAACTGCAGGTACTTCAAACCGGCACTAGGAAACAGACTGAGAAAGCAGAGAAAAAGTGTCTCCTGCAACCCGTTCCCTTGGTGCTAGATGAACGAACGTCTCTCCACTTGCTCAGTTCTGAGAGATAAGTGTGTGTGAAAGCCGTCCTTCACCTAGCTTGTTGGGAACACAAAGTTTCTTTTCAGTTGCAAACTCCATTCCATACATATATATGGGGACGAACTAGCTCCAACTCGGTTTGACAGTGAAAATTGCAGGAACTTCAAACCGGCACTAGGAAACAGACTGAGAAAGCAGAGAAAAAGTGTCTCCTGCAACCCGTTCCCTTGGTGCTAGATGAACGAACGTCTCTCCACTTGCTCAGTTCTGAGAGATAAGTGTGTGTGAAAGCCGTCCTTCACCTAGCTTGTTGGGAACACAAAGTTTCTTTTCAGTTGCAAACTCCATTCCATACATATATATGGGGAGGTAGAAGCTCCAACTCGGATTTACAGTGCAAACTGCAGGAACTTCCAACCGGCACTAGGAAACAGACTGAGAAAGCAGAGGAAAAGTGTCTCCTGCAACCCGTTCCCTTGGTGCTAGATGAACGAACGTCTCTCCACTTGCTCAGTTCTGAGAGATAAGTGTGTGTGAAAGCCGTCCTTCACCTAGCTTGTTGGGAACACAAAGTTTCTTTTCAGTTGCAAACTCCATTCCATACATATATATGGGGAGGTACTAGCTCCAACTCGGTTTTAAAGTGAAAACTGCAGGAACTTCAAACCGGCACTAGGTAACAGACTGAGAAAGCAGAGAAAAAGTGTCTCCTGCAACCCGTTCCCTTGGTGCTAGATGAACGAACGTCTCTCCACTTGCTCAGTTCTGAGAGATAAGTGTGTGTGAAAGCCGTCCTTCACCTAGCTTGTTGGGAACACAAAGTTTCTTTTCAGTTGCAAACTCCATTCCATACATATATATGGGGAGGTACTAGCTCCAACTCGGTTCGACAGTGAAAACTGCAGGTACTTCAAACCGGCACTAGGAAACAGACTGAGAAAGCAGAGAAAAAGTGTCTCCTGCAACCCGTTCCCTTGGTGCTAGATGAACGAACGTCTCTCCACTTGCTCAGTTCTGAGAGATAAGTGTGTGTGAAAGCCGTCCTTCACCTATCTTGTTGGGAACACAAAGTTTCTTTTCAGTTGCAAACTCCATTCCATACATATATATGGGTACGAACAAGCTCCAACTCGGTTTGACAGTGAAAAATGCAGGAACTTCAAACCGGCACTAGGAAACAGACTGAGAAAGCAGAGAAAAAGTGTCTCCTGCAACCCGTTCCCTTGGTGCTAAATGAACGAACGTGTCTCCACTTGCTCAGTTCTGAGAGATAAGTGTGTGTGAAAGCCGTCCTTCACCTAGCTTGTTGGGAACACAAAGTTTCTTTTCAGTTGCAAACTCTAATCCATACATATATATGGGGAGGTACTAGCTCCAACTCGGTTCGACAGTGAAAACTGCAGGTACTTCAAACCGGCACTAGGAAACAGACTGAGAAAGCAGAGAAAAAGTGTCTCCTGCAACCCGTTCCCTTGGTGCTAGATGAACGAACGTCTCTCCACTTGCTCAGTTCTGAGAGATAAGTGTGTGTGAAAGCCGTCCTTCACCTAGCTTGTTGGGAACACAAAGTTTCTTTTCAGTTGCAAACTCCATTCCATACATATATATGGGGACGAACTAGCTCCAACTCGGTTTGACAGTGAAAACTGCAGGAACTTCAAACCGGCACTAGGAAACAGACTGAGAAAGCAGAGAAAAAGTGTCTCCTGCAACCCGTTCCCTTGGTGCTAGATGAACGAACGTCTCTCCACTTGCTCAGTTCTGAGAGATAAGTGTGTGTGAAAGCCGTCCTTCACCTAGCTTGTTGGGAACACATAGTTTCTTTTCAGTTGCAAACTCCATTCCATACATATATATGGGGAGGTACTAGATCCAACTCGGTTCGACAGTGAAAACTGCAGGTACTTCAAACCGGCACTAGGAAACAGACTGAGAAAGCAGAGAAAAAGTGTCTCCTGCAACCCGTTCCCTTGGTGCTAGATGAACGAACGTCTCTCCACTTGCTTAGTTCTGAGAGATAAGTGTGTGTGAAAGCCGTCCTTCACCTAGCTTGTTGGGAACACAAAGTTTCTTTTCAGTTGCAAACTCCATTCCATACATATATATGGGGAGGTACTAGCTCCAACTCGGTTCGACAGTGAAAACTGCAGGTACTTCAAACCGGCACTAGGAAACAGACTGAGAAAGCAGAGAAAAAGTGTCTCCTGCAACCCGTTCCCTTGGTGCTAGATGAACGAACGTCTCTCCACTTGCTCAGTTCTGAGAGATAAGTGTGTGTGAAAGCCGTCCTTCACCTAGCTTGTTGGGAACACAAAGTTTCTTTTCAGTTGCAAACTCCATTCCATACATATATATGGGGACGAACTAGCTCCAACTCGGTTTGACAGTGAAAACTGCAGGAACTTCAAACCGGCACTAGGAAACAGACTGAGAAAGCAGAGAAAAAGTGTCTCCTGCAACCCGTTCCCTTGGTGCTAGATGAACGAACGTCTCTCCACTTGCTCAGTTCTGAGAGATAAGTGTGTGTGAAAGCCGTCCTTCACCTAGCTTGTTGGGAACACAAAGTTTCTTTTCAGTTGCAAACTCCATTCCATACATATATATGGGGAGGTACTAGCTCCAACTCGGTTCGACAGTGAAAACTGCAGGTACTTCCAACCGGCACTAGGAAACAGACTGAGAAAGCAGAGAAAAAGTGTCTCCTGCAACCCGTTCCCTTGGTGCTAGATGAACGAACGTCTCTCCACTTGCTCAGTTCTGAGAGATAAGTGTGTGTGAAAGCCGTCCTTCACCTAGCTTGTTGGGAACACAAAGTTTCTTTTCAGTTGCAAACTCCATTCCATACATATATATGGGGACGAACGAGCTCCAACTCGGTTTGACAGTGAAAACTGCAGGAACTTCAAACCGGCACTAGGAAACAGACTGAGAAAGCAGAGAAAAAGTGTCTCCTGCAACCCGTTCCCTTGGTGCTAGATGAACGAACGTCTCTCCACTTGCTCAGTTCTGAGAGATAAGTGTGTGTGAAAGCCGTCCTTCACCTAGCTTGTTGGGAACACAAAGTTTCTTTTCAGTTGCAAACTCCATTCCATACATATATATGGGGAGGTACTAGCTCCAACTCGGTTCGACAGTGAAAACTGCAGGTACTTCAAACCGGCACTAGGAAACAGACTGAGAAAGCAGAGAAAAAGTGTCTCCTGCAACCCGTTCCCTTGGTGCTAGATGAACGAACGTCTCTCCACTTGCTCAGTTCTGAGAGATAAGTGTGTGTGAAAGCCGTCCTTCACCTAGCTTGTTGGGAACACAAAGTTTCTTTTCAGTTGCAAACTCCATTCCATACATTTATATGGGGAGGTACTAGCTCCATCTCGGTTTGACAGTGAAAACTGCAGGAACTTCAAACCGGCACTAGGAAACAGACTGAGAAAGCAGAGAAAATGTGTCTCCTGCAACCCGTTCCCTTGGTGCTAGATGAACGAACGTCTCTCCACTTGCTCAGTTCTGAGAGATAAGTGTGTGTGAAAGCCGTCCTTCACCTAGCTTGTTGGGAACACAAAGTTTCTTTTCAGTTGCAAATTCCATTCCATACATATATATGGGGAGGTACTATCTCCAACTCGGTTTTACAGTGAAAACTGCAGGAACTTCAAACCGGCACTAGGAAACAGACTGAGAAATCAGAGAAAAAGTGTCTCCTGCAACCCGTTCCCATGGTGCTAGATGAACGAACGTCTCTCCACTTGCTCAGTTCTGAGAGATAAGTGTGTGTGAAAGCCGTCCTTCAACTAGCTTGTTGGGAACACAAAGTTTCTTTTCAGTTGCAAACTCCATTCCATACATATATATGGGGAGGAACTAGCTCCAACTCGGTTTGACAGTGAAAACTGCAGGAACATCAAACCGGCACTAGGAAACAGACTGAGAAAGCAGAGAAAAAGTGTCTCCTGCAACCCGTTCCCTTGGTGCTAGATGAACGAACGTCTCTCCACTTGCTCAGTTCTGAGAGATAAGTGTGTGTGAAAGCCGTCCTTCACCTAGCTTGTTGGGAACACAAAGTTTCTTTTCAGTTGCAAACTCCATTCCATACATATATATGGGGAGGTACTAGCTCCAACGCGGTTTGACAGTGAAAACTGCAGGAACTTCCAACCGGCACTAGGAAACAGACTGAGAAAGCAGAGAAAAAGTGTCTCCTGCAACCCGTTCCCTTGGTGCTAGATGAACGAACGTCTCTCCACTTGCTCAGTTCTGAGAGATAAGTGTGTGTGAAAGCCGTCCTTCACCTAGCTTGTTGGGAACACAAAGTTTCTTTTCAGTTGCAAATTCCATTCCATACATATATATGGGGAGGTACTAGCTCCAACTCGGTTTTACAGTGAAAACTGCAGGAACTTCAAACCGGCACTAGGAAACAGACTGAGAAATCAGAGAAAAAGTGTCTCCTGCAACCCGTTCCCATGGTGCTAGATGAACGAACGTCTCTCCACTTGCTCAGTTCTGAGAGATAAGTGTGTGTGAAAGCCGTCCTTCACCTAGCTTGTTGGGAACACAAAGTTTCTTTTCAGTTGCAAACTCCATTCCATACATATATATGGGGAGGTACTAGCTCCAACACGGTTCGACAGTGAAAACTGCAGGAACTTCAAACCGGCACTAGGAAACAGAGTGAGAAAGCAGAGAAAAAGTGTCTCCTGCAACCCGTTCCCTTGGTGCTAGATGAACGAACGTCTCTCCACTTGCTCAGTTTTGAGAGATAAGTGTGTGTGAAAGCCGTCCTTCATCTAGCTTGTTGGGAACACAAAGTTTCTTTTCAGTTGCAAACTCCATTCCATACATATATATGGGGAGGAACTAGCTCCAACTCGGTTTGACAGTGAAAACTGCAGGAACTTCAAACCGGCACTAGGAAATAGACTGAGAAAGCAGAGAAAAAGTGTCTCCTGCAACCCGTTCCCTTGGTGCTAGATGAACGAACGTCTCTCCACTTGCTCAGTTCTGAGAGATAAATGTGTGTGAAAGCCGTCCTTCACCTAGCTTGTTGGGAACACAAAGTTTCTTTTCAGTTGCAAACTCCATTCCATACATTTATATGGGGAGGTACTAGCTCCAACTCGGTTTGACAGTGAAAACTGCAGGAACTTCCAACCGGCACTAGGAAACAGACTGAGAAAGCAGAGAAAAAGTGTCTCCTGCAACCCGTTCCCTTGGTGCTAGATGAACGAACGTCTCTCCACTTGCTCAGTTCTGAGAGATAAGTGTGTGTGAAAGCCGTCCTTCACCTAGCTTGTTGGGAACACAAAGTTTCTTTTCAGTTGCAAACTCCATTCCATACATATATATGGGGAGGTACTAGCTCCAACTCGATTTTACAGTGAAAACTGCAGGAACTTCAAACCGGCACTAGGAAACAGACTGAGACATCAGAGAAAAAGTGTCTCCTGCAACCCGTTCCCTTGGTGCTAGATGAACGAACGTCTCTCCACTTGCTCAGTTCTGAGAGATAAGTGTGTGTGAAAGCCGTCCTTCAACTAGCTTGTTGGGAACACAAAGTTTCTTTTCAGTTGCAAACTCCATTCCATACATATATATGGGGAGGAACTAGCTCCAACTCGGTTTGACAGTGAAAACTGCAGGAACTTCAAACCGGCACTAGGAAACAGACTGAGAAAGCAGAGAAAAAGTGTCTCCTGCAACCCGTTCCCTTGGTGCTAGATGAACGAACGTCTCTCCACTTGCTCAGTTCTGAGAGATAAGTGTGTGTGAAAGCCGTCCTTCACCTATCTTGTTGGGAACACAAAGCTTCTTTTCAGTTGCAAACTCCATTCCATACATATATATGGGGAGGTACTAGCTCCAACGCGGTTTGACAGTGAAAACTGCAGGAACTTCCAACCGGCACTAGGAAACAGAGTGAGAAAGCAGAGAAAAAGTGTCTCCTGCAACCCGTTCCCTTGGTGCTAGATGAACGAACGTCTCTCCACTTGCTCAGTTCTGAGAGATAAGTGTGTGTGAAAGCCGTCCTTCACCTAGCTTGTTGGGAACACAAAGTTTCTTTTCAGTTGCAAACTCCATTCCATACATATATATGGGGAGGTACTAGCTCCAACTCGGTTTGACAGTGAAAACTGCAGGAACTTCAAACCGGCACTAGGTAACAGACTGAGAAAGCAGAGAAAAAGTGTCTCCTGCAACCCGTTCCCTTGGTGCTAGATGAACGAACGTCTCTCCACTTGCTCAGTTCTGAGAGATAAGTGTGTGTGAAAGCCGTCGTTCACCTAGCTTGTTGGGAACACAAAGATTCTTTTCAGTTGCAAACTCCATTCCATACATATATATGGGGAGGTACTAGCTCCAACACGGTTCGACAGTGAAAACTGCAGGAACTTCAAACCGGCACTAGGAAACAGACTGAGAAAGCAGAGAAAAAGTGTCTCCTGCAACCCGTTCCCTTGGTGCTAGATGAACGAACGTCTCTCCACTTGCTCAGTTTTGAGAGATAAGTGTGTGTGAAAGCCGTCCTTCATCTAGCTTGTTGGGAACACAAAGTTTCTTTTCAGTTGCAAACTCCATTCCATACATATATATGGGGAGGAACTAGCTCCAACTCGGTTTGACAGTGAAAACTGCAGGAACTTCAAACCGGCACTAGGAAATAGACTGAGAAAGCAGAGAAAAAGTGTCTCCTGCAACCCGTTCCCTTGGTGCTAGATGAACGAACGTCTCTCCACTTGCTCAGTTCTGAGAGATAAATGTGTGTGAAAGCCGTCCTTCACCTAGCTTGTTGGGAACACAAAGTTTCTTTTCAGTTGCAAACTCCATTCCATACATTTATATGGGGAGGTACTAGCTCCAACTCGGTTTGACAGTGAAAACTGCAGGAACTTCAAACCGGCACTAGGAAACAGACTGAGAAAGCAGAGAAAAAGTGTCTCCTGCAACCCGTTCCCTTGGTGCTAGATGAACGAACGTCTCTCCACTTGCTCAGTTCTGAGAGATAAGTGTGTGTGAAAGCCGTCCTTCAACTAGCTTGTTGGGAACACAAAGTTTCTTTTCAGTTGCAAACTCCATTCCATACATATATATGGGGAGGAACGAGCTCCAACTCGGTTTGACAGTGAAAACTGCAGGAACTTCAAACCGGCACTAGGAAACAGACTGAGAAAGCAGAGAAAAAGTGTCTCCTGCAACCCGTTCCCTTGGTGCTAGATGAACGAACGTCTCTCCACTTGCTCAGTTCTGAGAGATAAGTGTGTGTGAAAGCCGTCCTTCACCTAGCTTGTTGGGAACACAAAGTTTCTTTTCAGTTGCAAACTCCATTCCATACATATATATGGGGAGGTTCTAGCTCCAACGCGGTTTGACAGTGAAAACTGCAGGAACTTCCAACCGGCACTAGGAAACAGAGTGAGAAAGCAGAGAAAAAGTGTCTCCTGCAACCCGTTCCCTTGGTGCTAGATGAACGAACGTCTCTCCACTTGCTCAGTTCTGAGAGATAAGTGTGTGTGAAAGCCGTCCTTCACCTAGCTTGTTGGGAACACAAAGTTTCTTTTCAGTTGCAAACTCCATTCCATACATATATATGGGGAGGTACTAGCTCCAACTCGGTTTGACAGTGAAAACTGCAGGAACTTCAAACCGGCACTAGGTAACAGACTGAGAAAGCAGAGAAAAAGTTTCTCCTGCAACCCGTTCCCTTGGTGCTAGATGAACGAACGTCTCTCCACTTGCTCAGTTCTGAGAGATAAGTGTGTGTGAAAGCCGTCCTTCACCTAGCTTGTTGGGAACACAAAGTTTCTTTTCAGTTGCAAACTCCATTCCATACATATATATGGGGAGGTACTAGCTCCAACACGGTTCGACAGTGAAAACTGCAGGAACTTCAAACCGGCACTAGGAAACAGACTGAGAAAGCAGAGAAAAAGTGTCTCCTGCAACCCGTTCCCTTGGTGCTAGATGAACGAACGTCTCTCCACTTGCTCAGTTTTGAGAGATAAGTGTGTGTGAAAGCCGTCCTTCATCTAGCTTGTTGGGAACACAAAGTTTCTTTTCAGTTGCAAACTCCATTCCATACATATATATGGGGAGGAAATAGCTCCAACTCGGTTTGACAGTGAAAACTGCAGGAACTTCAAACCGGCACTAGGAAATAGACTGAGAAAGCAGAGAAAAAGTGTCTCCTGCAACCCGTTCCCTTGGTGCTAGATGAACGAACGTCTCTCCACTTGCTCAGTTCTGAGAGATAAATGTGTGTGAAAGCCGTCCTTCACCTAGCTTGTTGGGAACACAAAGTTTCTTTTCAGTTGCAAACTCCATTCCATACATTTATATGGGGAGGTACTAGCTCCAACTCGGTTTGACAGTGAAAACTGCAGGAACTTCAAACCGGCACTAGGAAACAGACTGAGAAAGCAGAGAAAAAGTGTCTCCTGCAACCCGTTCCCTAGGTGCTAGATGAACGAACGTCTCTCCACTTGCTCAGTTCTGAGAGATAAGTGTGTGTGAAAGCCGTCCTTCACCTAGCTTGTTGGGAACACAAAGTTTCTTTTCAGTTGCAAACTCCATTCCATACATTTATATGGGGAGGTACTAGCTCCAACTCGGTTTGACAGTGAAAACTGCAGGAACTTCAAACCGGCACTAGGAAACAGACTGAGAAAGCAGAGAAAAAGTGTCTCCTGCAACCCGTTCCCTTGGTGCTAGATGAACGAACGTCTCTCCACTTGCTCAGTTCTGAGAGATAAGTGTGTGTGAAAGCCGTCCTTCACCTAGCTTGTTGGGAACACAAAGTTTCTTTTCAGTTGCAAACTCCATTCCATACATATATATGGGGAGGTACTAGCTCCAACTCGATTTTACAGTGAAAACTGCAGGAACTTCAAACCGGCACTAGGAAACAGACTGAGACATCAGAGAAAAAGTGTCTCCTGCAACCCGTTCCCTTGGTGCAAGATGA